>NW_026136715.1:20254439-20631939 GCF_905237075.1 Dicentrarchus labrax
GACTATGGTTAGTTAGTGGGAGCCCTGTCTCCTTTGTGTCAACAGGGTCTCTAAGTTGCTATGGCTAATCACCGTGGTAATTACTGTTAATTAGGCTCATTAATCATTAGACCTCTCAGTCTGTTTTTCACTGACTGGTAGCATGTGTGTGTGTGTGTGTGTGTGTGTGTGTGTGTGCATGTGCATGTAAAGTAAAGGTAAAAAAGAGGCAAGGTAGGGTTAATCTTGTTTTTACGGAGCCCTTATGTTTCAAATACACAATTCAAAATAATTCTAACAGTAATCAAAAAGACTATGTAACTAACATGGCTGAGCTTATATAATGTTCCACTACTTCACTGTTACTGAGTCAGAACAATCAAGAAAAGCATGCCAAGCAACCAAAACCAACTTTCTTATAACACTTCGTTGAACCATCCAGCAATATTAAATTGTTTAGTTTAAGGCAATTTATTTAAACCTGTACATTTATTGATATATTTGGCCATTTGAATTCCAAAAGAATAAACAAAGAGTGATGTTTAAATTAATTCATCCAGTTACTGAAAGAGTCGGTTAAATCGCTGTAGTCGCTTGAATGAAAAGGTTCACTGTTTACTTTGAATGATGGGAGCTTTAATGTGACTTTACTTCTCCAACATGTAACACAAGAAGTCACCTAGAGGAATATAATCTGTCTGTTTATTCATAAATAGTCTACATACACTACAGCTCAATGAGCTAAATAACTTTCATAGCAATAGCATCAGTGGCATGGTAGCAGTTATGTGTTCTAGTGGTTCATTGAAACTGCTTTACATTCACCATACAATGTGTTTATTGTAAGACGCAAATATAAGTGATGCAATCACAGGGATACACATTCTCCTGTTTCTCATTTAAAACTCAACATAAACAATCCTGCATATAGTGAAAGAATGGTGTTTATTCA
Source organism: Dicentrarchus labrax (assembly GCF_905237075.1). Lineage (NCBI taxonomy): Eukaryota > Metazoa > Chordata > Actinopteri > Moronidae > Dicentrarchus > Dicentrarchus labrax. Next base: position 20,255,371 of record NW_026136715.1, read on the forward strand.
TGCAGCAGATGCAGTTGAATCCTCTCTGCAGCTTAGACTCTAAACATGCTCTCATATTATTCAATCTGTGGGTGATGTATGGTCACAATGTTTAAGCGAGATTGAAAACAGAATCAGGATCTCTGTTGGATATTATCCCTTCCTTTTTCTCCCACATCATCTACTGACGCTGTCAAGCCATAACAATAATCTGATTTTGGAGTAAACCTTTATTTTGACACAAGAACACCACAACTCTGTCTCCTAAAAAGGCGTTTAACCTTTTACCAGCCACTGTTCTGCTTGTGGGATCCTTGCACACAGTTACATGATTATCATCACATAATATGTGAAGAATAGACTTTTTGGGGGGAATTGATATATTCTAGTTTCCTGGGGGTTTCTGTAAACTGTGGTCAATTCACTGCTCTCCAAAAATGATTTTCCTCACGTGAGATCAGAAAAACAAACAAACTAGAACTCCTGTATTTTACACTGTGTGATGCCCGAGATGGATCACACTAACAAGAAAAAATTCAAGATGTAATTTACAAAACTATACTACAGCCATGAATGTGGCCTTCACAGGCCCTGATTTATAATGCTGACAAGGGCTAACATTTTCACTCAAACCATGTACCAATTTTTTTTATTTCCTATAAAGAAAAATATTTTATAGCACCTGCTTAAAGAAAACCAAAAATGGTGCCAAAAGACTTGAGGTTAAAGAAGTTTTTGAGCACCAGTAGCTATGGAGCAATGTATTTAGGAGTGGACACACATTTTGTTTGTGTTGTACACGTGCACGAGGATGTGTGCACACACAAGCACACGGGTGTACAAGTGGTTTCTCACTTTTTAATTGATATTGACATTTTACAGATGGCAGTAACACACCAAGGAACAGAGCAATGTGCTATTTGAAGCAAAGGCAGTGAAGGAGAGGAATGCCAGCAATTGAACACGGATACATGGATAAACAATGTATGTTTCAAGAGAATGGCTTCACAAATGTCTTATGAGGAAGAAAATTTTAGACCTCATGGATGTACACAATACAACACTGAATATAAACAGAAACTTTGTTTACAAGAAAACTCAACAGGTCATCTTTAACTAAGACATTTCTGTCCAACATATTGGATACTCTTGATGAAAATACTGTATATGGTATGAATGCCATTTTGATTAAAACCTCTGTTGGCAACATAACAAGACATAACAAACTCAGTAGAAGAAGAATATGTAATATAGTGGGGGGAAACCCACAAACCCAAATGTAAATGTAAAAACTGAATCCTGTCCAGTTAGCCACTCTTGACTATTCCTTTAAGTTAGTTAGGTTTTAGTTATCATTAGAATTGTTTTGGACTTCTTCCAGAAAAGCAATAAAGGGGGAACATACGTTTCCTATATTCTTTAAATGTATGGTCCAGGGCAAACCTAATTATTTCAAGGTGGAGGGTACCTGACGTTTAGATAGTGCTGAATACTGTGTTTTCTTTAGTATTATAATGTCATATAAAGTGCATGATGTGACAGAAATGATCCAGACTCTGGTTGCTCTAGTGCCTAACTTCTAAACCTCTAAAATATTCCTCCCAGTACTCCCAGTACCAACACAAAAACAAAGCTGCCTCTTTAATTTTGTAGATGGATTTAGTTTTAGGTCAAAATGGCATCTAAAGTCTGTCATGAGCTCAGTGTGAACTGTAGCATTCAATCGGCTCCGTATATGTCTATGTTTAACATTGTATTGAATGGCATGGGAATGACTTGAAAAAGCCTTCTCTGTTCACATTTTCTGGTGCGACAAATTTAATGTAAACATACTGGTCTCAGTGATATCGTGTTTCATATTGAGGCCACTGTGTGCCAAAGTTGCATTCACCCTGTTATGATAAACTCAACTATATAAGGAAATATGTTCACTTTACTCACAGGAGAGAGGGGCACCTGCATCGCACACACAAATATGTACTTGGATAAAAACACATAAGCACTTCTATACTTGTACTGGACCCTCACTGATGTAATACAGACTTCAGAATCTCAGCCAGGACTGCTTAACTCCTCTCACTATAAGAAATTTTCTGTCTGTCTTATAGATATGGGGGTGCAAAAACAGCACAACTGAGTTGTACGGATTACAGGATTATTCCAGCCAGACTGGAACGTCTTATAGTAATTGAAAATGTGCAAAAAGTCTGTGTGTGTGCCACTGCTTTTGTCCCTCCCTGTCCCTGGTTTTCTTGTTTAGAAATGAAATGATGATGATCACAAAGGTACTACAGGTATGATTAAATGTCACCTATTTAAAAATCATCTTAGCGTCGTTAACAGCTCAAGATGAGGTCAAGATGTGTTTTAAGACTAGATGACCCAAAAGGGAGTTTGTCTCAGGTCTCAAAATCTTCTCGGAGACATTTAAACTGCGGCAAATTATGTGTGGACGACTCTAGGCTGAACATTAACAGAAACCTGATCCTAACTCTAAAACCAAGACTTAACCCTCAAACAGCCCTTTGAACAAGTTGGAACTGACGAAATATGTACACATAAAAAAAATACATAAAAACAAAATCAGTCACACACACAGAATGGCAAGTGGTACCAAGTAAAAGCAGCATACGGAAATGAACTATCAATTGGGACCCCATGGGCCATTGCAAACCTATTTCAGCACACACACACACACACACACAAATGTATACAGAAAACTGAAGGCCATTGAAAACACTGGGGAACTAATGGGATGCCAGTTTGAGTAATATGGACCCAATTTCATTTTGTGTTTATGGGACAGGTGACCACATACTGCATTGGTGTGTGTGTGTGTGTGTGTGTGTGTGTGTCACTGAAAACATATGTGAATATTTTTCATGTGTAGTAATGTAAGTGGCTTTACGTTTGTGTGTTGTATGTTCCTGTGTGGATCTGTGTTCCCAGTGCTGACAGGCAGGTCCTGATGATATTAGTATGAAGAATGTGGGTCTGAATGTGAAAGATGGAGACACTGATATACAGATGGAAGGGGGGTTCGGTGAGAGAGAGACTATATTTGCCATTTTTCAGCAAGGAGGGTTTTGAATTTATTTTCTTTCTGTTGCTTAAAACACTTTGTTTAATGGTTTTGTTAAGTGTCTTATATATTAATGCTTCATTGTTTTTCTGTTTTTAACAATTCAAGCACTTTAGGAGGAGACAAGAGACACTGTTTTAATTTACTTTTGTTGTACAGGCTCATGCAATCTGTCAAAAAAAAGTGTGAGTGTAGATGTAACACGATTGTGTGAATATCTTCATCAAAAGAACTTAATGAATACATTATTAAACAGAAACATGGCTAATGGTGAAACAGCTTTTTCCATCTCTTTTCTTTGGGTCCTCTCAGCAGGTTTTGTATTAAATCATTGATTCAATTGGATCTGATTTGTAAACAACACAAACATAACACACTTATTGAAATATTCACAAAACAAAAAAGAAAACTACAACTACAGACACAGATGTAATTAAAATATCAGACCTGGACATGCAAAGGCGAAACATATAAAATGAAAAACAACACTGTATCACCAACAAGGTCTTAACAGAATAAAAACACTAAAGGTTCATATAATTCAAGTGTGTAGCAGGATGTTAGGCACCTGTCTAGCTTACCCTATACTTACCTGAGCAGATGTTCCAGAGATGGTGAAAAGTCAGTTACTGCCCTCTGTGGTAGTAGGAGATCGGCTGCTTGCTGGTTGAATTTATGAGTTGACTTGTTTACGGACTTCCTGGGATGTGGTTTTTGCTTCTGTTTTATTGATAAACTTTATCTCTTTTAAATTTTCCCAATGCCAAACAAAATCTTCATCCCTCAATATGGTTTGTCAGAACCTCGTAGAATGGACAAGGTTCATTTAAAAACTACTACTACAATCCTGTAGAGCCGACATCATAGCGTGAGTGCCACCGTGTGGTCACAATGCAAATAAGCTGAGTTGGGTTCAAGTAGATTAAACGTTTAATCAAACAAAATTAGATTAAGTAAGAATATGAATAATTCAGGCTGTTACACCATTCTGTTTGCCCATCATTCATGAAATCTCATAGAAATTAAAAATAATAATGCAGCATATCATCACCTTATTACCGTCCTTCAAAGATGTTGGACTGTCATGACTCAGAATATACGACTCCTTTATTATATGACTTCCTTTTAACTTTAAGTAATGATATTTTACTAATGATAATGACTTCTTTCATAACCCCCACCCATATGACAGAACTGATTAAGAATCTTCATTTTAAGTAACTGCATATTTTTATTGTGTTAATCAAAAACAATCTGACATGACATTTCACAAAGACCTCTGGGAGTATTACAGTGCACCAAATTAACTTTGGCCTTCGACCTTTGAACTTTCACCTACAGACCGCTCTACACACACACACACACACACACACACACACACACACACACACACACACACACACACCGCTGTTCCTTTGCCATTATATACAGAGCTCTGCTTTCCCCTAAAACTCACACACATAAATCACAAGCACACATTTCTCTCGCTCACACAAACACACACACACACACACACACACACACACACACACACACACACAAGCCTCTCCTTGTGAGCTATCGTACAGGGGTGCGTCACATAGCATAGGATACAACAGGGGTGTTGATTGGAGGGCTGTGTGAGCAACAAAGACTCTAATTGGACACTGTGTTCAGAAGGAACTTTCCCATTGGCTGTAATGTCCAAAAAAAATGTTGAGGATGAGTCCTTTTTCAGCAGAACATGAACAATACAGATGTAAATCTACATTTATAAGAAAAATAAAAATCCACCACAACATATCAGCTTATCTTTGCACATAAATACATAGGAATAATAATAATAATAATAATATTCAACATTGTGCTTTCTTTCTCTTGCTCTTTCTCGCCACTGCACCATTGTCAAACGCGTTAGCCACTAACATTGGTCATGCAATTTCAAAAGAGCACAAAACAACAGCTGGCTTAAAAGGGAGACTCAGGCAAGTTTGACGTCACTACCAATGTTATCTCTCATTAAAGAAAAGGAAGTACACAAGTACCACATTTAATCTCAGTTTAATGAATCACCTCAATTAGTTCTGTGTTTTAAATGCAGTGAGCTCATGTGTAGCCATGCAGCATCTTCCTACATTTAAACGTTATCTTTTCACTGTAAGATGATAGATGTGGTGTCAAAATGCAGAGTGTCCCTTTTACAGGAGTCAGTCAGTCAGTTCAGTTCAGTTTAAAGAGTTAATTACATCTCTAGAAAGAAGGTATATAAATAACAACGACAATGATTCCATACATCTAAAATCCACTCACAGACCTAGTTTGTGTTGCCTCCTGTCATCAGGACCGGTGTGAATAAATGAACACACCAAAGCCAAATTCAAGCCAATTTCAATATACTGAAAATCTTTAAAATCATGATACTTCTGAGAAATGTTTGGCAGCAACACAAATTAGACCATATAATCATCATAAAAAGATTTTCATGAATGCAAAACATAAATGCATGTTTTATCTTACAAGGCCAGTTGCTTTCTTTCATGTGGATAGACTATGATATAATGAAGGATCGCACGACAGGTAGGCTCCTCATCCGAGCCTGTACACACAATAGACACTAGGGGGCAGGCTACACACACCATGTTAACACAGACAACAAACAATGTTTCTTTACAGATAATACACAGAGAGAGATCAGACTAAAGACAGAGAGAAGGAAGACCTTATAGTACTAATTGTCCATTAGGAAGAGATGACATCGTTAAGCAGCAAAAGTCAATGATAGTAATGACTACAACACTACGTTGAGAAGTGATTCCAACAGTGTGTAAAGTCAGACGGGAAGTCAGAAGTCAAACATTTTTTTTGTTTGTTTGTTTTTGTTTTTTGCGGACACTGAAATGCATTGTGGGTAGCGCAGAAGAACAGCTCTCTGTGCATTTTGCCGTGCTGAGTGAGGAATCGGCAACTCACTCATCTCATTATTTGCATATATCTATTTATCACAAACAACATATGCAAGAACAGTGTAAAAGAGCAAGGAGTAGAAGTACCGCTTAGAATACAAAAAAATCATAAAACTCATAAATATCATGCTAATATATATATACTGTACTGTAGCCCAGAAACATGGGTTGTCATACTTGAGTCCACTAAGATCTTTCCTTTTCCTCCTCATCGTATTAACGCTTCCCACCCAAACCACCGCGCTCATAACTTCTCCTTATTGTCAGTGAGGTTTTGGATCATGTCAAAACTATTTTGCTATAAGCACTTCCAATTATAATATAATCCAATTGTAATATTTCTGTGTTTTAAAGATGCCACATAAAACAACTAAAACTTGTTTAGATGTAATGCATGTCTTATTTGGGCTTGTATTTGTTTTAGAGTATGACTTCTGTGTGCTCCAGCTTTGCCTGTGTACTGTAAACATCTCATCTTTCTCTCACATCATGGAATGCCAGTAGTTTTTCCACCCCTCGTTCTATAGTGGTTTGGACCAGTAACTCAATATAATTATATTATCTGGCCAGATACAACTTCTCTCTAACCATGACTGCATTGTATTGTGTGATTTATTTTTCTGCAACATGCCTCAATGTGCCTAAGGAAACCGCTAAGAAACCTACTATATAATATAACCAGTTCTGCAACATGCTGATTTGTTCCACAGGCTGCCCCACGCTGCTGGCATCTCTACCTTTTCTGTGAGTGCATTATGTAATGCGCACACAAAACCATGTGAAAAGTGAGGTTACTGGAAATATGTGCAACAAGAGTACCACAGCAATTCATCTGTTTATGTAGAAATAATGTTTAAAAAAGTGTTTGTCTGCATGCTTGTGCGACTGCACATAAATAGTTAAATGTGTTTCCAGTTAGAGACCATTACTTTCCAGTATATTCCAGTTGACACGTTTCGCCATTCCTCCCCATTATGCGCAGCACTATAGTCCACCATTTTCTCAACACTGTTAGGAAATTTACAGGTAAGAAAAGCCATTAGAAGAGTTCATCCAAGACTTTGGGGCTGTTTTTGTTCTGAGTGGTGTAGTCCAGAGAGTGGGTGTTCATTATGTGAGCCACTATCCACATATAACATGTGTAGCTGGCATGTAGTGAGCAAACTTAAGGAAACTGTGGTAATCCTGTGCTGTGAACCCACCTTCCATACACACCCAGTGGAAAACGGAATGACAGGTGAGTGTAAGTTTATTGTGCACAGAGATTCACTCCCACATACCTACTTGTACACTCGACTACGCTAGTGGAACAATGTAAAGGGATCGTGCAGAATCAATTCGGGCAGTAAGGCAGCACATGCGGGGGCTGGCCAGTGGGACAAGGACTCAAGGATTGGGGTACCATATAGTGGGGGCATCCATAGATAAATATACACAATAGAGGAGGTGCTGTGTGTGTGTCTGCATGTGTTTTTATGTGCGTGGGTGTATCTGTATGTGTGAACACCTCCAGGAGTTCATGGTCTCTCAGTCTCTATTATTCTCCTTTCTCCTTGTATCAGTCATTCTTATCTCCCTCACTTTCTTTCTCTACGTTGTTATTCCCCTGCACTGCGAGGTGCCCGGGGGTTCGGTTTCCCGTCGTGGGTCCGGCGGTTTCTCCCCTTCCTTATCTCCTGAAGATGCTTCCACTTCTTGTTAGCTGGGCGGACAGCTGGGCCCAGAGGCGGGACCTCCTTCCCTGGAGCAGGAAAGATCTTATCCACTTGTTCACCACCGGCATTCTTGCGTGCCCAAACTTGCTCACAAATCTGGTCGACGGTGCTCAGGTTAGGGTGGTCCACCAGCTGCATGAAGTCCCGGTACCAAAGCTTTTGATTGGTCATTGAGGGCCCACCTCCGCTGCGGGGGTCTACTCGGACAGGGGCGTCGGAGGGTAGATTGGAGCCTGATGAAGATGTTGAAGGTACAACTTCCAAGGTGATGCCTAGTAAGGTTTGGGTGAAGCCGTGTTCCATGGCGTGGCACTGGTAGATGCCTATATCTCTCTTCAAGACACGGCGAATCAGAAGGCCTCTGTCTGTTTGGAGGATGCGGTCATCTAGACGCACCTGGAAAACAGAATTAAGTCTTTTCAAAATGTTGGAGTTTAACAATGTGCACTGTGTGTGTCTTGTGTCCTTAAGTTCCACGCACACGTGTAAAGATGATGCTGATTCTGACCCTGATTGATGGAAGAGCTAAGAGAACAGACATTAAGTTGTCACTCTAACAGTGCTTGAGTTTCGATGAAAATTGGTACTAAAGATCCATTCTTTTTTCCCCCCTTACTTCTTGGTGATGAGTTGTTAATGTTATGTGTGAAAAATGAATTCCAACCAGAAAAAGCTTACATTCTTGGTGACTAATATAGGACTGCAGATCCTTTCTCATTATTATTATTTACTATTATTACTTTTAACACAATTGTAATAAATGTTACACTAATTGCACATTGTGAAAGAAAGGCTTTCTGATATACACACACCTCCTTTCTCCACTCTCTACCCCCTCTCTCACCTCTTCCCGTGCGTTCTGTGGATGTTTCTGAAAGGTCCAGGTGACTCTGGCCTGAAGGGATTTGGGGATACACTCCAAGAAAGTGCTGCTTCCCTCAACTCCATACAGCTTCCTCTCTGCAACACGGTACTTATGGTGGTCTGCAGGGGGCGGCAGAGACAAGGACATTATGGATCTACTGTAATTCAGGACATCACTCACTCACTAACAATCCAGAGCCAGGAACAAATGTAAAAGACAAAGAAAATTAAAAGGATTGGGACAGAACAATGCAGAAGGGACAGGAGAGAAAAGGGCTAAAAAGATCCGGACAAGGCAAGGCACTAAAGGGAACACCTGGATAAAACAAAAACACACAGGACCGACCAACGAAAGACAATAGGATTGAGCTGATAATGCTTGGCTAAGAAACCTTACTTTCAAACATTTTCCTTTATCTATAAAGACTAAATTAAAGAAAATTGTTACTGGGTCTTTTTCAGTCTTGTGAAAAATGTGTAACCCAGATTAATTATAATAGCAATATAACAACAGCAGAATAGTGTTAGCCAACACTGACTAATGACTGCCTCTGTGTGGTCGCTGATGGGAAAGTGCACTACACACTCACACATAATGGCAGCATCCTATAGACCAAATGTTGGTGTGTTTTCATTAATGTATGTTGTTGTTTTTTGGTTACCTTAAAATGAGCTGTTTTTATCTACAAATAATCTTCCATGGAGGCTGCTATGTTGAACCACCATGTTTCTGGAGTAGCCCGGAACAGACTCTTGATAGCGCCTTTCGTGTTTTTTACACCCACCATAGTTTCTTCTACACACAAGGCTGAGCTGCATTCAAATAGTTGCAATCTGCAGCTTCACTGAGAGTTGCCACTGAATCCTACACACTGGTCACTGGGGAGTGCATTTACTCAAATTTCTACCAAAATACTAAATATATGCAACATCAAGACCATGTCTGGGTCAGAATAAGACCAGTTTCCTTTCTAGCCACAAGCACTACAGAAATTACTGGGTAAACAATGGTGTATAAACTGCCAAAATGAACCCTGATCAGTGCTTTGGGGCATGCCACTTTCATCAGAGACAATTACTCTGACTTTCATTAGTTTTACACAACCCAGCTTGTATGCACATGATGTAATCGTATTACTCAGGAACCCCTTCAGTTTGAGTAATTAGCCTGAATCAGCTATGTGGCAGAAAGACAGAGAGTGACAGAATGCTGGTATTGTGGTCTGGGAGGACAGAGGTCACCAGGGGTGAAGGGTGGAAAGATTTGGGATTTTTTGGCACAGGGACAGTGAGATGTCAGATGCAGTGAGACTGTGAGTCAGAGCAGTATCAGAGTGAGGCTTTGTTCTCATATATTGAATATACCTCTATAGCAGTCAACTAAACTGACCACAACTACCAGAGCTTTCATGTTTTTATTTTAACAACCAAGACAAAATAATAGTTTTTGAATAATACCTCCAGAGCACAGGGTGTTGGGGTCTCCATTCCTTACATCCTGGCGTCGGAAACGTCTGTAAAATGTTGTTAATAAGAGTATATTAGAAGTTACTTAGAGGAATTTTAAAAGGATTTGAATATACTTGCAAATACAATCGTTTTCATTGTTTTCCTTGCTTGGTGTAATAAATCATCATCTGGTGTGTGTCATAAGTGTTTGTGTCACAAACCTCTTGGTGTTTGGCAAGTAGCGGGTACAAGATGTTCCATCCCAGGCGCAGTATGGGTCTCTGGCCAGGCAGCACTCGGCACAGGCCTTCCCGTACACGCTGCAGCGGTGAAGGGGAACCTGGGCAATGCCTGTGTCTGAGCCCAGATACAGCTGTTGCTGTAGGAATACAGAGTGGAGGGACATATTTTAAAAAAGGATTTAAAATAAGTCATGTGTCTTAAATCTAACCATCCAAACTTTCTATGTCCAGGACAATTTTGTAATTTATGATGCCTCCTTGTGGCATTGATAGTTATCAGTTCACATTAGAGCCACAAGTTGAGTAAACACTCTTATGGAAGCCAGACATCCAGTGAAGTTGCAAAACGAGGTCCCACTTTCTTCCTGCTGAGACTGTTGGCGAAATATCCTTCTGTATTCTGCATCTTACTATATGTCTGAACAGATGAACGTGCTGATCAAATCCCGTACTCATCCTGATCTGCTGTTCTGATCCAAAGATCAATATATATATATATTTTTATTAAAATGGAGGCCACAGTCTTCCATTTTTTCATCAGTGATTTTAGGTATAAAACAAACATACCCGTTTTGAGGAGATCTGCATGTTGATGATAGATGAAGCATCCTGAGGAGCAGAGAAGGTACAGCTAATGAATTATCATGTTTCATATAAAAAATCAGCATCATTAAAGACAGTTTATATATATAATACAGCATTCTCACTCAATATACTGCCAATACACAATAGTTTATATCTACAAGAAATTAGCTCTGTCATAGTTTTCTTACTTTGAAGACCTCCAGCTCTTCCAGTAGAAGTTCCTCCATGTTGTTCCAGCTCTCCTTGGGGACGTTGATCACCTTTAGTACTGTCCCTTTGTCTGAAATTAGAGAGTTACCGTTCATACATCATTTCATTACTTTCATGTTTAAATATAAAGTTTAGAGTTAGAACTGAAAACAAGTAATTCACCTGTGCCAATAAACATGACATCATACTGTCCATCGGCAGCGCTGACTCTGTCCACGGCAATCTGTGTGAAGCTGTAGTCCACGTTAGTTCTGACAAAAACGGGCCTTCGGCTCATAGGGTAGACCGGGTTATACATCAGAGGGTGGTGACGTGCAAACTGGATCACATCGTCTGGGAAACCCTTTGTGGACTCAAAACTGCCGAATGTCTTGCTGGGACACTGATGGAGGACAATAAAGAAAAGTTTAATTAATATTTCAGCATAAGGTCCTTGTTTATATACACTTGAAAACAAAAACATATAAGTTACAGAACATATGAATGAAAAGATGCAGCACAAAAATAAGCTTTGCAATTGGCTTACATGTAAGTTATTTTGCAGGTGCATTGTTGTTTCCATTGGGATATACAGTTTACTGAACTTAAAGGGGGATGCCAAATGGTAATTAACATTAACATTAAAAATGATACAGAAAATAAAATAGGGGCCACTTCAATAGCAAATATTGTCCTGGGAATGTATGAATGTTTCATACTGAAGGGAGATTTAGGATTTAGCCACTAGCCAGCAATTCAAAGTACTTTAATGATGCCGCCAATTCACATCTACTGTAAGGGATTTGTTATAGCTCTGCAGAACAGGACTGACTGCGTGCACTCAGAGACTCTTTGCCATGTTTGGACCCAAACATTCCATAATGGCTTATGCTATATTTGATGAGCAAATGTGTTTTGTGTTTGCTCTGCATGTAACCTGCTATAAAATGTCTGACTTGTCAACGCTGCGGGCTCACAGGCCACAGTGATGTGATTATGGCGTGATGGGTCACAGGGACGTGAGAGATTTTCTCCAGGTCAGGGTCCAGCCTCCCTCTCTAATTAAAATTCCAGTCTTGGACTTTTATTTCAGGATACTAAAATATGCTGTAGCATCATGCAGTTTTATACTTTTGATCTGATTTATGTATTTCAAACCTTGAATCTGCTTTCTATGCAGATTTACATAATTCACTTGTAAGTGTGATCATTTTCTTTTAATTTGATTCGTTCTGCTAATTTTACGACCCAGTGAGGTGATTATGGTGTGAGACAGGGTTTACTGTAGGCCACATACACTTGCTATTCTGCAGTAATACAATGGTGATTGTTCTGCTGTGGCAGTAATAGCTGAAGCTGTGCATAACAAATCCTGCTGACGCTACGCTTGTGTGCTTAGTAGAATGTAAGAGCCCTAATAAGCACATATTGATTAGAAGGCTTGTGGAGCGCTTTTGGATGAAATGAGGTCTAATACTGAGTACTAAAAGTGTATTAAGTGTCTATAAGACTTATATCACAAGAATATTATATGAGATTAATGTATTCATATTTATCTGACTTTGTATTTTTCCAGTTTAGAAATATTAGAAACAAATGTTAAAATCTGTTATGTAAGACTAGTAGCTATATGCAAAAGTACAAGTAAAGATCTTAATTCAATGCATTAATGCAAGTAAAGTACATAAAAAAAAAAATTTCTGAAGGACCAGAAAAATTACTCAGAATGGTACTTGTACACTGTACAGTTATTTGGTAAATGTACTTTTCACCAGGGTTAGAAACTCTTGACACTACTCAATGGATGGGTCTTGACTGTTATTGACATACCATTCCTGGGCGGGGATAGGGGACTTTTCCCTGGAAGGGGACCCACTGGTAGTTGGGCCCCTCTTTGTGAGCAAAGGGCCCCAGGAAGGCCCTCCGGATGTCATTCATGGAGTAGAGACACACAGCTGAGCCTTTAAATACACTGCTGCTGGGGGACAGGGGAAGCTGGGTTAGAAAGATCAAAACGCACTCACACTCTTTTCTCACTCTCCTTTCTCTCTCATTTGCACATGTGCATAGTCACATACACACACACACACACACACACACACACACACACACACACACACACACACACACACACACACAATATAAATGAACTCTGACCTGGAAGTAGAGAAGACAGTGTAAACCAGAGGGTTCTTTCTGTCCCTCGTCTGCAGCAGGAACACATCGCCTGAGGACGGACACACACACACACACACACACACACACACACACACACACACACTCACGTCAGGTGGTGGTAGTCCAGAGGTCAAAGGTTGAGAGAAAGATAAGCAAAGCCCTGTGGCCATGTCTAACTACTTTAAAGAGACATTTCACTAATAACTGAGGGTCATGACATGGAACGAAATCCACTACAGCTTCCAGCAGTGCTTTGTAACAATAATTTACCCCCATTTTTTTTTTTTTTTACACTTGTCAGATCTGATAAAATGCATTTCCGAGTCTTGGTCCACAATAAATTAATAACTGACAATAATTTTAACTCCAGTATTCAAACTATTAAAAAGTAATGTGATGTGAGTATAAGTAGAATAATTTGACAGGTTCAAATCAGAATTTGGCCTAAGGTATGGTCAGAAAACTCTTGCTCAAGATAAGGGACTCATTGTTCATATGAGGGAATGTGATGGACAGATTTAGCCTAAGGTAGGGTTAGGATTGGACAACTTTTTCCACTTAGACCTTTTACTGCGTCCTGAGATAAGCACAAAGACAGATCATATTGTTGCCCACAGATATGGTCAGAGACATCAATCAAATCAGAGCTGAAACTGCTGCAGCTGATGTGTAAACACCATGACTGATGGCTTAATTTAATGGACTTAAATGGTCTGACTGTCATGGTTTTACTTATTAAGATAAAGTGCATATTTAGTTGAATTAACTGTTTGCCAAGTTAGTAAGCTTGTCGATCTTTCCGATTCTCACAGGGCACATATCCAGTTTAAAGTGGTAATTCTTTGTCATTTTTATATCAGACAGATAAACAAAAACGCTTCTTGTGTACTTGGTGACAAATTTTACGAACTGAAATGACAACTGTCCCTGGCAGATTTTATGAGGTGTAGTTAGTCTATTGTTCTGGTTTTTATGGTTTTTGCAATGCTTAAAAAACCCATTGTTCTCTTTTGATTATCCTCCTTATGACAGTCAGCATCAGCAGAAATGTAGAGATTGGCAGGCCTCCACAGACTATTACGGTGGTTAAGTTATGATAGGACAATTGCTTAAAGGAGGGATTTTGCAAAGGGACAGTTTTTTTTGCAGAAGAAAAAACATGATCTGAGTCCAGAGAAGTCCAGGGATTCCTCCTATCCTTTTTTTTTTTTACTGTATGATGTCATATTTTACAAAATCATACATTCAGGTCCGAGTAGTTTTATGAGTACAATGCTCGGGTGAACTGGCACCAGACATTTGTGGAACTATCCGAGTACATTTCAGTTAAATTATGTCTTCTTAATCATAAAATATTTCCCCTACCCACACTCTGGGCTTTAGAAATGTAGCCTTGCTACTGGATCAAGTCTAATGAAAACACATTATTGCCTTTTGTTATACGAAAAATCACCAAAGACAAGCTTGCAACTTCTGAACCCACAGTAAAAACACTGGCCAGAATCTATTACCAATTAATCTCTCACTCATATGTTGTACAAGTCTGCAGGAATGTGGGACTGAATGATAATCTACAATTGAGGTCAGAAATCCTGGTTAATTTATTATGCTCTCCTCAACTTTCTCTCCCTTTGCACCCAGAGTGAGAGATGTGCTTCTGGGTAAAAATCCAATGGACAAAGCAAGGTTGGAAAATCAGCCCAAAATTCAACATTTTGTTCTGCTTTTTCTGACCTCTGAAAAATGAGATTATTTTGTGCATTATGATAATGTTGGAAATGCGGACGTGACATTAGAACATTTATTGTGAGGTGAGTCAGGTCACATTTGTGCTTTATGCAAGCTAAAATACATATAATGACTTTTACCTGAGTATCATGCAGGGCCATCACTTCAAACATGAGTTATGTTACATAAGACTTTTATTTGATTTTAATTTTAGCCATAAATACTGTAAGTTGATACAGTAAAATATCTGTCTGTGTTCACAGTGAACTTACGCAGCTCATCAAAGTACGTGTCGCTGCCGTCGGCTCCTGGTACCGAGCAGATCAGACGGGTCTTGAGGAATGTCGTCCACTTGTTTACCAGACTTCTCTGACCGCCCATGTCATTCTGATCAAAGAAAAACATAGTCAAGAATTGTTAAACAGGATATTACATAAAAAAATGTTTAGAGTGAAAGAAGACAGGTGCTGTGTTTCCATCTAAATTGAATGCAAATTTTAACTGAATCTCGAGTAAATTGGCAAGAAAAATGTGATATATTCAGGTGAATATTATGCAAATATGGGAGCTGGTTCATCAAGATACGTGATACTAGGTGAACCAGAAGAATAGGGCTTGGGATTAAAATAGTCAGTTGAACTTTTAAAAAAGTTATTATTATATAGTTATTTAAAAAGTTATGTTTTATCATAGCAATATTTCAAAATTAAAATAAAAACATTGATGGAAACATGATTAGTAACAGCAGTGTTATAAATTTGGAACCAGCCACTTTTACCACTTAATAACATTAACATTTTAAAACAGAAAATGACCTTATTTTGTTACAGAATCAGTCAAACAGTTGAGTGGGCCTGGTGCAGACTATTGTTTTTTCACACACAGTTTATCTAAAATACTCAACTTAAGAGATAAAACAATCTCTCACCCTGCAGAGTTGTCCGATGCGGGAGTAAGTGGACTTTCCCAGTCCCTGGGCCTCAACCGCCGTCTCGCGGAAGAAGAAAAATACTTTGTCATCATCAGGGTTTTCACTTTCCGGGACCCAAAAGGAACCCACAAACTTTGGTTCTAGTAGACACAAAGAGGAACAATGTCAGTCACCCAGGTATTTGTCAAACAAGTTATGAGTTTGGTTTTAAACACAACCAGGCTGAGGCTGGTTATAATGTAAAGAGAATTAATTGATGCCTAAGCTGACACATAAAACACACACACACCATTGAGCCAGCGGGAGTCATGCTGTTCGGTGCGGATAGAGGGACGTTTCCCCAGGCTTCTAAAGATGGTGAAGTCTCGTCCCATTAAGTCTGTGGCCACGCCTGCATATAGCTCATCACCTAGGAGACAAAATGAATCAATAACTCATTGATTACTCATGTGATCTTCACTGATGACTAGGGCTATGCCTCCACCTAACAATGTTAGAAAATGAACACAACAATATTATGTTTCCAATCATACACTTTTGAGACAGCATGTATAATAAGCACATATTAATATGCAGGGGTTTATTTACCGACGAGTACAGATGCAGCATTGTGACGAGGATCATACGGACTCTTCCCTTTCCCATCCTCCACCTTAGAGGGGTCAATCCTGAACACATGGTCCTGTTGGCGAGAGGCAACAGGGAAAATATAAGGTGTGATCACACATACACTTTCTTTTCTTTTGTCGGACTCATACAGTCATTTTTGGGATAAGATTTCAGGTTTGAGGTGTTGGCAGCGTGATTTGAAACCAGCAACTTGAGCTTAGCATGATGGATTAGTCTGCACTCTTTGCCATAATTTACCTTCTCTGCGGCATCAGTCTAGACTCCAGTTTTCCTTGAGTCCTTTTTCTGTTATGCTAAGATTTTCAAGCATGAGTTACTGCTGGATATCGGATGTCAACATTCACCTCTTTATACACATAAACCTTGTGTTTTGAGGTTCTTGCCTGCAGTTTATTCAGATTATGTTCTCACTTGTAATAGTTGTAAAGTTATTTTGTTGGCAGAGGACATAGACATTTTCAGGCATTTGAACACAGTTTTATTGCACTTATGTCACTAGTAATTGATTAATATATCATAGATATAAAATTGATTGACTGAAAACAAATGGTGTTTGAGATACTTTAAGTGTCTATGACTTTAAGCCTGATTATTATTTAGATCTAGATCTTCTGACGCACTTAAACAAAGAAAAAAGAAAAGGCTACTGCAGTTCAACAGTTTGTGTGTGTTTGTGTTTTTTTTGTTTTGTGTATTTCTCACCTCCATTCTGTGTCCCACCTCTACAAAGGCACATGTAGGGTGGAAGGCCCCAGTTCCACAGGCATACAGGTGTGTCCGGTTATAGTGGTGTACGATCTTCACATAGTTCACACAGTCAGACTGTAAGACACACAGAGATACACAGTTTCAGTTTAGCTATGGATAGTAATTTTAAGTGTTAATCCTTGATTTGGGTATTTGTTTTTCCCCACATACATGATTTAAATGCATTGGATTAAAATATACTGAATCTAAAATATATTGGTGGGATTATCCTTTAGGTAAACCCACTGTGTGTATCACTTGTACAATGTATACTTTAGGTCACCAAAATGTCTGGAATTCCAAAAAGAATCCCATGAATGTGACCTGAGTTAGCTACAGTAAAAACAAGTTGACAAGAAAAAAACAAACACAGTGAATTCAAGATCGACCAAAACTTGGACTCTGTCTCTTTTTTGGTTTAGTGATGAACATTCCTCACATAGCTCTTCTCACCCTGTCTTGCTTGTGACAACAACTGTCGAGTTCTCAGCTCCACCTCCAACACTGTTGTAGCAGCCTTTGTGTCCTGGCTGTACACACACATGCCTTCTGTGTGTGTCTAACCACTTGTAATATGATCATATAAACCTCCATGTGAGTGCACACAACAGTGTTGACATTATTCTGGTCTAGTTAAAACATTTACATCAGTAAATCTCAGTTAGGTGAATCCGCAACTGAACCATAAAGAGCAAAAGACAAAAATACCTGTGAAGAAACACACACACACCCAATGCATTTCTGCATGTAACTTCCTTTTAAAGGAATATTCTTTGTAGGGCGTTAGACAAGAAGTTCAATACCACTCTTGTATCTTTCTGTTGAATAAACTGCAGTATAACCCGGTAAAATCCCCCAGTTAAAACACAGTGTGTTATTTTTATGCTTCAGTTAATGACCTTTAGAAGTGCTGGTAGGCAGATATTGTTACCTGCATAAAGAGCTAACTGGTTCCCCATGCTTCCAGTCTTCATGCTAAGCTAAGCTAAAAGCTGGTGTCTGAATCATTCAGTGAGCAATTTTAAATTGTTTCTTTAAAACTTGCTTGATATTTGACTGTTTTCTTCTAATTTTCAAATATTTCGAGCAAATAGAGGAATTTGACAAAAAAAAAACAAGCGTTAAGTGGTGCTTAATTATTAAAGTTATTATTATTAAAGTATTTTTCTTCCTCCTTTATCCTCCCTCACATCAACTCCTTTCCTCTTCTTATCTAGACAGCAGGTTATTGACCCACAGTCTGTCCATTTCAGAGTTAGGTTACTTTAAGCTGGATCCCAGGAGACCGCTGGAGAGAACATTTACTGTACACTAACAGACTGGATGGTACACACTCATTTTCTAGTCTTGATCTTAACACCAGGAGATTGGCCTGTTTTACAACTACCCCATTAAGTGAAGATAACATGGACAACATGATTATCTCCATGATTATCAGTTATCTTCAGCCCTGGGGCTCTATAATATATAATGAGCTATTATGCTTTCAAATGTCTGTGAAAACTGAACATGACTGCACTGGAAAGTAATTGTTGGAAAGTGTTTGGAAAAGGGGCTGGCACTTTCAAAGAATAGTCTGCAGATAATGGGAGGAACCATCTGTCTATCAGTGAACCATAGTCAAACTGACTGAAGTCGGGATAAGAACAAAAACATGTTTTCCATCAAGACAAGCCTTCAGTGCTCTTTTTTTTTTTGCTCTTCTTTCAATGAAGAAAGCAATTCTAATATAACTGATGCTAGTAGCATCTACGCTAACCTCTATGGGAGCTGCCATTGTTGTCTTATGAACAGTGAACACTGACTGGTCGGCTACCATTATGGTTGGGTTAAAAACGTATAGATTGATTTTGTGCTTTTTACAGTAGGAGTCATTTTCTCAAAATTAAAGTCTTTACACACTATACTTCAAACACACACACTGGCTCTCACAGTTAATTTAACATTAAGATTTCTTTCTCTGCAGTCTGCTTTTCCCCAGACAGAACACTGTAACATCTGTCTGTCGATCCAGTTACAAACACCGCTGGACCCCTGGGAGCCACTGGAGAAGTAATTTGAGAAGAAATGAATCTGACCGTCAGCGACAGATTGGGATAATGAACAATCAACCCTGCACATGCTTCCTAATTATATTTGTTATTTTGACTTAATTCCAGGTACATTTGTGTGTAAAGGACTTTGAACAGCAAAGTTTGGTATTTGCTTTTGGTCTTTGTCTTCCAATTTTCCAAGTATGGACTGTGGTTGTTGTTGTCATTGGTGCATTGATGTGATCTCTGTGTGTAATGCTCAGTTTCAAACTAGAACTAGTTAATGATGAATTAAAGTGTATGGTATATTTCAAATCTTCATCTCTCTATTATGTACACCTTTAATCTCATCTTTCTTTATGTGTCTGTTCTGTCTTTCAGCCTCACCCGAGTGTGACAGACAGGCCAGGTTGTGAAAGCAGTGACAGAAGCGGAATTGTGGCTCATTAGGCCTAGCACACACACACACACACACACACACACACACACACACACACACACACACACACACACACATACACACACGACTCTCAGTGATTTAGAACAAAGACCTGCCTTTCAGCCAGAGTTGGTGTGTGTGAATACATACATGATTCTGTGTGTGTGTGTGTGTGTGTGTGTGTGTGTGTGTGTGTGTGTGTGTGTGTGTGTGTGTGTGTGCACATGTGAAGGTGTTCAACCAATCGACAGACCGATTAAGCTGTTGACAAACACAGGAGACCTCTTTTTCCCATGAAAGCAAGACGCACACGCACTTCATTTTTACCTCCACCCTCAGGCTGACACACACACTTACACAATGAATGAACACACACACATTTAAAAACACACACCTCGCTAGCTATCCATGTTTCTCTGATGAAACATACTTGTGCCAAGTTCCATTCAACTTTTTTCTCATGATTCCCAGTGTGTGTATCAGAAGCCAGACCTCTTCCTCCTCCTCCTCTAACTCTCATTGTATGTGTGTGTGTCAGAGGGCAGAGGAAGGTGAGGGAGTCAGCAGAGCGGCAGTTTGACAAAGTCAATTCTTTGATGTGACAAAAGAGAAAGAGAGCAGGAGGAAAAGAAAAGGTAAGAAGAGAAAAGACGCTTGAAAGACTTTGAAAAGATCAGAAAGGAACAGAGGAGAACGAGGGAGGTGAATTATGCTGGCAATCACATTTGATCAGTGTGTGTGTGTGTGTGTGTGTGTGTGTGTGTGGGTGGGTGTGGGTGGGTGTTAAAGGGTTCACTGGCCAACCTTTGACCTACCACTGACTCATTAGTTGAAACAGTGAGCAAAGCGCAGACTGTGACCTCACTGCGGCCTGAGATTCAGGTCCTTCCTTTATGTCTTATAAAGCTGTATTGTTCCTCAGTGGATGTCTTTTTTCCCTTTCCTCTCTTTATCCTTTCCATTCTGGAAATTATTAACCCGATCTACCTATTTATCATTTCAGCCATTATCTGTCCCTCTGCTACTTCTCTAAATCTCTGCCTGTGTCACTTAAACTGGGTATTCTTTAAAGCGTCATGTATTGAGTAATAAAGGAAAATTTACTCAAAACTGATTCTTAAGAATAACCTCCCTCATCTTCCCTTTTTATCTGGCACTGACATTGTTTTCCAACCTATCTAAACACATATTTTCCGCTACTGTTTAACTTTTATTTCTCTGTTTTGATTGCGTCTGAGAGCAAACAGGCCCAGTGAACCAGTAAACTTTAATAAAGTTAAAGCCTTTGACACACACACACACACACACACACACACACACACACACACAGAATGATGGCACACAGTAGACTGCCATTAGATACACAGCGCAGTGGAATATCCCAGGAATGCCTTTTATCGCTTCTACTGAACAGGAAAATGTAGCAGCATTGACATTTGTCTGACATATTCCTCCTGGAGTTTTCTGGACTCTGTGATATTATTGTAGCTGTACAGTGTGGAAGGTCAGAGGAACACATCGAGACGGAGTGGGATTTCCCTTTTCTTGATTACTTGGATTCCTGGGAAATTGTTTCAGTAACTGTTGTTCTCCTGTGACACGAATCCCTCCACACTAATGATCTACACCAATCTACACAGTGAAAGTTAAATGATTATGTTTGTTGGTTGTCAGGAGCGTGCTACAGATTCAGACGTTTGGAGGCCACTGAGCTGTTTCGCTCAATAATTAAGGGTTAAGTCCCATCCCACTTCAAGTTTTGATCTAAATGACAAAATATGGGTGTTTTGTAAGTGTTGTTAGTAGTGTTGTTGAGTTGGTTATTCCTGCTTTGCAACTGAATGTAAATATTAGGTTTTTATCAGTTGTTTGAATACATGAACATTGCTACCATGGCCATTATATGCAGAAACCCCTGGTGTCAAAAAACATAAGCAGGGGTTACATTTCAGACTTTAAGCATTCACAGTCATTCAAACACAACATGAACCACTTTCCCCAGTCACAATTTACCAGCCAGTCAGTGGGTTTTAACTGGTGATCTTCTTTTAACTGGTGCTAACATGACAGTAAAACCCACAATCCATCACTTCTGTAGGTTTAAATATGGCTTCAGCCCTACAGTGACGCCTCAGTCAGAGCGCTGAGTCAGACTCAGTGTCTGGGTGAACTGTCAACTGTTTACTGCCACTGTCTGACTGTGTTTATGTGCATGTGTCTGTGTTTGTGTTAATGTGTCTGTGTGCATGTTAGGTGGCTTCCCCTGTGGTCAGTGGGTGTGTGTGTGAGTGATGAAGTGTTTATTACTTGTCTTAATGTGGGCAACTTGTTAAGCCCATCACATGCCTTGTGTGTATTTGTTGAGCTACCGGATAGCGTGTAATGTACTCGAGAACTCATTTTTGAGGTAGCTAGCATTGCAGTTAATTTGAATTGATATAATAGAAAAGAAACAGACCAATGGGGGAAAATGCAATATATAAATAAATGAATAAAATAATGTACAAAGATTACTTTATGCTTTATAAAATTCAGTCTGAATATCAATCAATGATGGTGTTAATGTTGACACGCAATCTACTGTTTTAAGTCACCGTGAACCTGCAAGGCCAATGTTGACATAGAGTCGAGCATTTGGGACTGCTTTATGTCATTTCATATGACATTTATATATATATATATATATAAAAAAACGCCCTCTAATCAGAGGAGGGCGGCCCACCTCCCCCAGCCTCCATTTAGACACACACACTGCTCATTTTCAAATGCTGATCAAGACTCATTATTCCTATGAGATTAAGCTATTTTTTGCTAACCCTGTGCTTAGTATTTTGGCGTGATTATTAATACTTGTGCTTTTGATGACCGTAGAAGCACCATCGGACAGCAATCTTTCCCATGATGATGATCCTACAAACTTCCCCACAGAAACACCAGAGAGTTAGCCTCTGTTAGGTGAGAGAGAAAGAGAGTAAGGAAAGTAGGAGAGAAGAAATCCAGTGGGGGAGAGAAATGTTGGCCTCTTCCAACAGAGAAACACACTTCTCTGTAATTAGGGTCAATGGTGTGAGGTCAGCTCAGTTCTCAGTGTGTGGGTGAGTTTTCACAAAGATACTCAAAGTCAAAAGGAATAAGAGGGGAGTGAGTGTTTAACAAAGGATAAAAATAACATTTCAAAGGCCAGAAGGGCAGGGATGACAACTGTCCAGAGGGAAACTCCTTTCAGAGTTTCTCTTGTATTTTCTTATCTCTTTCTCTTTCCATCTCTCCTTCCCCTCTTCCTCTGGAGCAATTTTACTAATTCTCTCCACTACTCTCCGTCTCCACTTTTACTCGCTCCTTCAAGCGCACACACATACGCACACACAGGACACACACAGAAACCTGGACACACACTCAGACAGACTCCTGGTCAGGTGAAACTGGAGCCTGGAGTTTTGTATGAATGGAGCTCGTTGTCTGTCTGCTACAGCTGTGTAATCACATTGATGAAGGGTTTGTTTTACACACACACACACACACACACAAAGAAAGACACACATACACATACATGACCGAATGTACACACACTCTCGAATACATGAGCATAAATACAGTATATATAGACTGATTTTAATCATGTCAAGGCACACTGGGGTAGCTGTTTTACACACACGTGTACATACCTACGCACACTCACACATATGTAGAGTTGGCTAATTGTGTGTGATGTAATCCTGGGTGGTCTATAGGCTCTTGGTGGCCTCTACATGTCTGTCAGTGAAGCCAAGCCTGCTCTGCCCAGACTCCATCCAGATACAGAAGATCACATTTAGACACATAATCATCACATACAGTATTTACTCTGCATATTCTTGGAAACTAAATGTTTCTCTTCTGTAGATCGAAATAGAAAATCTTGATTTTGAAACTTTTTGGCAGGTGATAAAAAGACAGAGGGAAGAAGCCGGGTGGCCTATGTTTGGAGAAACAGTCCTGAGAGCATCACAGGACATGAGTTCTTGTAGCAGCCATATATGCTGTCACTCCGGTCCTTCCCTTCTGATCTTGTGACATATTTTGTATCATTTCTTTTATCTGTTTAGTCTGTAACTCATTAACTGTATCTTACTAAGATTATGTAAGCTGTTAACACATGTTTGCAGTGGGTCAGTAAACAGATTTCCCCCGTCTAACGTTATTTTGGAAACGTGATTTAATTATTGTGTTAGTGATACAAGATGCTCCCATATTGAGAGCATAGGCTTCCAGAAGCTCGTTACTTAGTGCCAATCACTGTTCAAGAATGACTTATGAATAAATGATTGTTACTGCTAATGGTAACAGTCTTTCCTTATACTCCTTCCCATTGCTGTCACAGCAGTACTTTTCCTGGCTGAAGTCTTTGTGATGAACATGATCTCTTGTAAAGCTGTGATGTGTTTTAATCTTGGATTTGTTAACATGGCCCAGAAATCATGTTTGTCCAGCAGAAATGAAGCTGTGCTAACTGTGTTTGTCTAATTCCTTAACCAAATTAAAGTTTCTCTTTTACTTGACGTTTAAGAAACTTAAACGAACGAAAATGAACGCACACTGATTTTAAATTGCTGTGGAAAAACAAATATTTTTGGCTCAGCATCAAACTGAGCGGATCTCAGTAAGATTGAGTTTAAAACAAAAAGATTGAGGAAGTGATCTCACCAAAGGGCAGGTCCAAAAGTAGGAGTGTTGCACCCATTATTGCATGTTATCTGTTTAAACGTGGTGTTTCTGTCTTGTGATGACTCCCATGACTCCAGTGGATTAAAAGGTAGCATTGTGTTGTGCTGGATAGGAGTGGACAGTTACCTCCTCCACAAAGAGCTCCTCAGCCCTCTTAGTTAACTCTGTGTGCAATATACGAAGTCTGACGAGGAGTGATTTTTAAAAAGGATTTTATGTGTTGCATTATCGTTCTTACACAGTCATATAACCCTATTAATAATGATAATAATAAGTGTGGTCTTCACATGTTCGATTACAGAATATTCAATAAACTAATATGAGGTTTGATCCATTTCTTTTGTCACAGAACACATCACTTCAGAGGAGGGATGAAGATGATCATTTTCAGGTTCCATGGAGCTGTATATTTTTGTAAACTAACATAAAATACAGTAGAAAATGGGATGAGGTGAGATTAAGTAAAGTGAAGTGTGAAGAGACTTACAGTGATATCCTTGCCAGCCCAGTTACACTCCTCCCTCCAATCGACGGGAGCGGGCCAGTAGATCTGAAACACAGCAGGCAAGAATTTAAGTCCTAATTCATTATCTGGATTAATTTACAGTCTGCTTAATGAAAAAGTTGAAATTATTTGTGTTTATTCCCTCTAAAGTAATAATATGCCATTGAGCAATGCACACATCACATTAGGTTTGTATAAATAAAGGTTTTCATCTCATTTCCCTTCACCCTCTATATACTTCTGTCCAACTTCCCTTCCTGTCTTTCTCTTCCTCATCCTTTCCCATCTGCTTCTTTCTCCTCTATCCTCGCCTTCTCATCCTCCTTTCTCATTGTAAAGGAGGACGACCCTTACCACACCGAAAAACAGCTTGAGCTTTGGTGAATCTGCACACCCAGGTCATAAATCAAACTCGCCCATATACCTAAAACCAACAGAGGTTTAACATCTAACGCACCAAGCATGTAATTTACTCCAAACAGCTGTGAACAGATGTTTGTAGTAGGCTGTATTTTTCTTTCTATCTATGGCTTTTTGTGTGTATCTATGTGTTTAAGTGCACTGTGTGTTTTTGTCAGTGTGTACAATACATATAAATGTATTTTTCGCTTCAATGTGTAGGCTATATTAAAGTCCGCGCAAGTGTGCTTCTATCATGTAGACTATGACTATATTCTAAAGGCAAAGGTTATCATTTAGATATCAATCACAGCGTGTTTTAGATTAATTTAATCTCAGTCCAACACTTGGATTTTATACCTTTGTCCAATAATCCCACATTTCTCTTTCTTCTCTTCTTACATGTGAGGCTACGGTACTCACTTGAGTGGTCTCAGTACAATCCAGTCACTTTCAAAAGGGCATGTTGGTAAAATGTGTCTACACATTTTTTATGTTTTTCTTTCTGCATTGCCTCAAGGTCCACATAAAAACATAAAAAAATCATGAAGTGTGTGTGGCCTGACTTTGATAACAAATAAGTGATTCTTAGGAATCAGATAACATGGCCCTGGTTGTAAATAAAAAAGACTTCCTTATTGTGATCACTTATAATCACCTTGTAATTAACACTGTTAATTACTGTTTAATACTCCTTTGTTTTATTTCACATTGTTTTAATGGACTGCATTGTGTTTTACATTCTCATGAGCTTAGGGTGTTTTAAATCAAAGTGTTGAAACCTTAACCAACAAACTGTTTTTTTTCTGCTGTGAGGCAGTAAAACATATTTATATTAAGATTTTATGTGTTGTCTGCCCAACTAAAGTAGTTCCTGATTTATTGTGTTTTTTACTGATTTTGGTTCTGACCAACCTTGTGTTCCTGCTTGGCGATGTTGTCTAATGATAGCGACAGCAGGAAGTTCTTGGCGCCCACAAAGAGACGGCCTCTCTCCTCATCCAACAGCAGGGCGCTGAAGCAGCAGGACCGCTCCAGCTCGAACCTCCGCACTCCATGGAACTGCTGCAACTCTAAAATCGCACAGATAAACGGGATTATATAATGACACCCCCCTCAATCTGTTTTCTGTTACATGTTGCACCCCACAGGCAAACTCTCTGCTATTTTAACTCATGTTAGGCTGTCAACAATTAGGCAGAATACAAAAAAACCCTCTATTTATGGCCATTATCCATATGTTTATTCTTTTGTGAGTGAGTCTTGAATAAAACGACAAAGTAACACTAAACAATGACCTAAGAAAGACTTCAAAATAACCTCAAGTCATCAGAGTCTTCAGATCCAAATCAGATAGTTGGCCACAGGGCGGCAACAAGTCATGTGGTTGATAAAGCAGATTACCACTTAATTTTAGTATTTAAATAACATTTCTGAGTCCTAAGGCCAGTGACTTGTGAACACAAAAAAATCCCCTGACAGTAATGACACTATATTGGTTTCAATGGAAAAACTGAGTGTCTTTGCTGTTTCCAAACTGGCAAGAACAAATTCTAGGGGAACAGTGCCCTGGAAAATTCTGCTTGTATTTGTAAACTAATGCTGTAATAGTTACCCCAAGCCAGCGGAAAAAAACGTGTTCTTGGCCTGAAAAGCAGAAGGAATAATGGGACTTCACTGCATCCTCCCCTGCTGGCCTGGCTTAAACCAGGAGCTTACAAAAACAAGGCCAAGGCCCTCTTTGCTTAGACATTAAAATGGCTTTATTAGTCTGCCATTGTTCTAATGGGAATTTATAACTTTATTTAAGACTCTGACGCCACCCAACAACCGCCTGCATGACATCAAGACTTTAGGTCTGCTGCTCTTGTTTAATATTAATGTGCCATTTTCAGCAAATGTGCTATTATTCAGTTTCACCATACTGTGGTGACAATAACCTTAAGCCCAAAGAGGAGACTAAGTGTATTGACCCTTTTTCTAACTACATTTATATCAAAGTGCCTTTGTGTTAGTTCAGTCTGCTGTTATTTTTATCCTTTTTCAGTATTATAGTTCACATGTTATTTGCCAAAAGAAAGACCATCTTTTAAGTCTTTGACTTAAGTAACGGATACATAAAAATTTACAGCCACTAGAGGCCCTGTGAGGCTTTAATGCTCAGTACACACGAGAGAAAAAAGTGCTGGGTAGATGACAAAGTCAACTTTACTAGGACTTTTAATACTACTAGAATGGGATAAAAAGTTAAAGATAAATTGTGATTCATTAGCATGTTAACATATTCATTAGTTAGCAGTTTATCATGTTACATGTACTATTAAGCAAGTTAGTAGGCACAGATCTAACAGGCTAACGTTAAGTGTGCAACATACCATATGGTAGCATGATCCTGCACTAATGTTTAATATGTAACATTTAATATATTAATGAGATAATGTTATGTTTATCATGTTAGTTCAAATCCTAAAATTAGCATGTCGTCATGCTAACCAGACAGACAGACAGACAGACATACCAACTGACTGACCCACTCACAATGTCATCCCTTAAGCTGCACTGCTAGGGTAGCTAACAACAGTTCCTCAGGGACTTGAATTGCCACATCAGAGTTATTTTAATGACCACCTACTTGCTCATTATCCTTCTTATTACTTAGCTTATTATAAAAGACGAATTAGACATTAGAAATTGCCCTACAGGAAACCCGTTCATCAGCCAGACAGACTGCTTCTGTTTGTTGTGTTCCACTTACCTGCAGGCTAAATACAATTTAAAGTCATTTCAGTAATGCATGAGGTCATCAGGGTCTCTTTTAGTCCTTCATGTGTCAACTAAAAGTAAAATATGCTGACACAGTCCTCTCCTTTACTGTATGCTACATGTTACCTTCAGCAAAATTAAAGGGAGCGCATAGTATCGCAGCTGGGCAGACGGCCTTCAGCGAACCTCACGTCCTTGTGAGTTAGTTCAAGCTGTAATTGCTGGCTTTCAATGATGGAACACATCCCTGGTTTATGTGGTTATGTTGGGCATTGAACAGCCTTATTTTAACTTACAATGCTCAAGATGAAACACAAAACCCTGCCAGTGTGTGTTTAAGCCGTATGTGTGTGTGTGTGTGTGTGTGTGTGTGTGTGCATCTGTTGGTGTATGAGTATGGCTGTGAATCAGAGCAGCCACAAATTACGGCTGGCTACTGTTCAGGACTGTTTACTTTAAAAAGGATATGGCAGAACCTCACATGAAAAAGAGAAAGTGTGTGTGTGTACACCCACTGTAAACAGCATAAAGTATTTTATGTGCATTGGAAGAGGCAAAGACTCACACATGTACACCCACATGAACAAACCACCACAGAAATGACTTTCTGCCTCAAAGCTTTGGTTTGGTTACCTTTGTATGAGAGCTTCATGCGTGGTGAGGAGGAGGCTGAGGAGGAGGAAGAGGAGGAAGATGTAGATGAAGAGGAAGTGCGGGTCATGGTGCCAGAGGAAGCATGGGCGGCAGCCAGACCCAGCAGGAATAGAGAGCTGCACGTGACCATCATGGCCGCCATCATCATCATCATGGTCATCATTTTGGAAAACTTCTTCCTTTCAAAGGTTGCTGTAGAAAATCTGAGTTGGAAATTGATTGATTGTGGTTATTTAAGTGGATTATGGATTAGATTCTACTTTGCAGTAATGCCCTATATGCATATATTCTACCAATATATATATAGATATATATATATAGTCCACCTGCCTTTGGACTGGTTTGGAAACCCAACACAGATCTTCCCTCTTGTTGTTTGCTTTAGCAGAGCTTCAGACTTTTCCAGTCTTCCTTTCAAGTTCTTAATTATCAGTGTACTCTTTATAATGTCCTCCTTGGTTCTGAAGAGTTGTCTTGGCAGATCCACTGCTCCTCCCGTGAAGGACGACCAAGTTCACCTCTCACATCCAAGACGGCACAAAAACGTCACACATGGGCATAGAGACCTAAAAATAGAAACAGAAAGGAAGAGAATTTAGAAATGGACATGACCAGCATATGCATGCATGTGCCAGGGATACCCCTGCACGCACACACACACACACACACACACACACACACACACACAGTGGCGTCTGAGGTATATTTAGTGAGAGTCTGATTGATGCCCCTGCCAGGCTGTGTTAATGCCAGCCTCCATTATGGCAACAACACTATAATCTCTTCACATTACAGAAAGTCTCAGTATCCAAAATACACACACGGTGTGTGACCACGGTGATGAAGACTGTGTGTGTGTAATAGAGATATGCCGTGCCCAATGCCAAGCCAAGCACAATATCGCCATGTCCTGTCTGCCAACACAAAGTGGCTTCCCCCTCTCTCTTTCTCTCTCTGTCCCGCTCCCTCCACACTGGCAGACGGTGTCACCAGAAGAGATCCCTTCATCACTGAGGACTAATGAGCCAACAGTGATGTGGATGGATGTATGAATGGATGAGTGCATCGTTGCTCAACAGAAAGTCACTAGGGAGTGAGACTAGCAACACAGAGCAAAAACTTCTTTGTTTTTGTAATGAGATTTGGTGTCAATATTGAATTACACAGTAGTAGATATCCCAATATAATATAATTATCTTGTTTTCATGGCTTTTATAATCTGGATGGGGACTTGCTGTCCATTGAGAATGGTCAGGGAGTATAGAAAACCAGTCTCTACAAAGTTATTTAAGAACTAGAGTCAGATTTAAAATGACAGCTTTGTTATTGTTTCGGAAAAATCCCCAATAACTTGGTGCCTTGGCTGTGAGTGTGTTGTTGTAAACTACAGCTCTACCACAGCAGGAGCAGGAATGAAGTCACTGCTTTGTAAACTTACTTGTATATAAATGTTGTGTAGTAAAAAAAGTGTTCAAGGGACACACACACACACACACACACACCTCTCTTTCAGTACTTTGGACTCTGTGGTCAGCTGTAACAATAAAGCCTTTCAGTGGAACCAGTCTCCTTTATTATTTTACACCTCACACTTGGCACTCAGTCAATGACAGGCAGACAGTCCGCTTTTCCCCCTTTCACTTTCAATCTTTGCTTCTTCTCCCCCCTCCTCTATCACTGTTCTTCATCTTTTTACAGAGTTCCTCTCTGTAAAAGACCTCTTTCGAGTCTTGGAGTGTAATCAGCTGCTTGGCCAATATGAGGCTTAACTCTGCTGTGTACTGCAGATCGGATCTGTCTGTAAGTGACTGGGGCCATATCTGACATAAAACACCTGTTACTATCTTTCTTTATATTTATTTATAATAAGAAAAACGCTTTTAAGAAGCTTTAAAAACCCCATGTGGACAAAATTGGCCCAACAGCAGCTTAAACCTGGAACACTTGCACTTTCCCAAAGTTAGCCAAAGCATTGCTACTGGAGCTGATTCTCAGTCCAGATTGGCCCAAATATGCACGCCTAAACTTCTCCAAATCAGCCATAAATATGGGTTAAACCCAAATTGCATTTCAGCTTCTGGTGATGACAGTGCGCCAACACTCTGCTGCTATTATTCCAACTCTGCTAGTGATGTGGTGGGCTTAGAGAAAACTTGAATATAAGGTTCCACCTGTCTTATGAGAGTAACTACAAGTGGTGGTACAGTGGTGGTAAATGTTAATGTTAATGTTAACGGAGGAACTCAGATTTTTGATGGATGAACTCTGAGGATTTCTTGACTTAAAGATCCAGGGTGAACCACTATGTTTCTACAGTAACCCAGAATGCTCTAGATATGGCCTTTTGGGTTTTCTTACACACTTGGAAGGCGAGCAATATTTAGTTAGTTGCAATCTGAAACTTTACTGCCAGATGCCACTTGATCTTACACACTGGTGCTTTAAATTGATGATCGATGACGTGACTTGAAGTTTAACAGACTCCTCCAGTTCTGCTGACAATGGATAACTGAGTGAAGTTTGGTTTTGAAACTGGCTCACTAACATCATCTCAACTATCTTTTAAGCATGCTACATTTTTAAATATACCCCCAAAATTATCCTCATTTGCTTTAAGCTGGGACATCTTTATATTAATTTCCAAATTCCTGGCGCAAGTACAGCTGAAAGCGCCAGTGATCACATTTAAACAGACATATACACAAAGATGAGTATATATACACAAGTTCTACACACACATACACACGGAACAGTCCAGGCTGTTGGCACAGAGTTTTATGAATAATGGAGCTATTGAGGCGTGGAGACAGGAGAGCTCTCATAAGCTCACGGCTCCCAGGCCACAACACAACAGGACAGAGCTGAACAGGAACATAAACTCCCACATACCCTGCAGTATGTAAACACACACACACACACACACACACACACACACACAAAACCACTGATGCACACTTGTGAATGAACAAAACCACACATGCAAGCTTTGGACAGCACACGATCTGCCATCCTCTGCCACAACTCACTTTCAGAAGCGCACAGAGAGAATGAATCATCTGCGATACTTTTACAACTCTTGTCTGTTAAGCTCAGGTGTGAAGCAGAAAACACATTATTTATGTAAAATTCATTAATAAATTGTGTGTTTGCTTGTGTGTATGAGGCAGAGTGAAAGACAGTGTGTGTGGTCAAGGTTCTGCACAGAGCTGCAAAGACGCTGCAGTGTTTAAAGGAGAAAGACGTCAGTGCTCTCGTCAGCTGCAGCTCTGTGACACACAAACAGAAACACACACACATGCACGCACGCACACAGTTCACGTCACAGTCCCTAGGAGTGACATGAGCAGTGCTGAAGCCTCTACAGTCCTGTCGGCTGCTATAAAAGGAACGGCCGGTCCTATTGTTCCTCTGAGTCTCCCCGAGCTGTGTGTGTGTATTGCAAATCTGCCATCATGAGTCGTAGAGAGCATCATTGTTCCTCGCACATCCTTGTCTCATCACAGAGCCCTGAGCCACACACACACACACACACACACACACACACACACACACACACACACACACACACACACACACACACACACTCGCTTACTTATATGAAGCATGTATAGTCATCTACAAGCTCCCACTTCTCAGCACTTAGGTCTGGAAACACACAAATGTGCACACACACACTCACAAATACACAAACTCCTTGCATGCTCCATAATGCATCTTAATAAAAAAGCCAGTGGGCCCGCTGACACTTGCATTCAGTTAAGCTTCAATAGACATGGAGCAGCGGCATGCCAAGAGGGAGTGGATTAAAAATAAAGA
The DNA here is from genome assembly GCF_905237075.1 of Dicentrarchus labrax. Lineage (NCBI taxonomy): Eukaryota > Metazoa > Chordata > Actinopteri > Moronidae > Dicentrarchus > Dicentrarchus labrax. Next base: position 20,287,945 of record NW_026136715.1, read on the forward strand.
CAGAGAGAGATTCTTTAGAGGGGGGTTGGAGGGGGCAAGCTGCCCTGTCAAAAACCAGCCTAAATAGACATGGGCAGACAAAGCCACCCGCCTCCAGGGTGAGACAGGTTTTTCAGAGTGGGGTTAGAGTGCAGCCCTACAGTACAGCACACAATAATGAATGAATGGATATCAGCAGTTTAAACCTGTAGCCCTCCACTACCACAGATTAGAGAAGAGGAGAAGTAAAAAGAGACACTGGGCGTCTAATAGAGAGGAAGCGGCAGAGCGAGATACGAAAGGAGAGTCAGAAAAGGGTTGAAAAATAAAGCTATTAGAAAGAAAGAAAGAAAGAAAGAAAGAAAGAAAGAAAGAAAGAAAGAAAGAAAGAAAAAGAAAAAGGAAAGGATGCACAGATGGATGGCAAGGAGGAATGGAAGGAAGGAAACTGGGAGAAACAGGAGGAAGCAAAAAAGGTTAAATGAGATGAGAAAAAAGAAAGAAAGAATGGAGAGAAGTAGGTATTCAGAAGGTGGCAATGTGTGATAGGAATAAACCCAAAAGAAGGAGGAGAGGGGAAGGCAAAGAGATAATGAGGTATAGGTGAGAAAAAGGTGGGGCAGAAGAACAGGAGGTGGAGGAAGAAAGTGTGATGTGGGGAAAAAGTTGGAGGAAGAACTATGGATGGAGCAGTGAGAAAAGGTAAATGAAGGAGAGAGGAAAGGATCATTAAGAATCTGAAAAGGGCAGGGAGAGAAAGAGAGAAGTATGTAAGGAGAATAAAAGAAAGGGAAAACTGGAGGTTGAGATTGTAAGAAGAAGTGAAATGAGGGACAATGATGTGAAGAAGAGGATGTGGAGGGACAAAGCAAAATATATACAGACATTACACCAGTCCTGTCCCACAGAAAAAGAGAATGCGAGGGAGGGAGGGAGGGAGGGAGGGAGGGAGGGAGAAGAAAATGAGCGAGGCGAGAGGTGGGGGAGAGAAAAGAGCCAATTGTTTCGCCTGCAGGGAGAAAAGAGTTCTCCTGGCCTGTGACCAACAAGTCTAAGCCTCCCTGCGACGGAGAAATGAAAGGAGAGAGGGATGGATGGAGGGAAAAAGAGGAAGGATTAGGGGGGAGGGAGGGCTCTCAGCTTTACAGAGCAAAATGACTGAAACAGCAGGTTACTGGTGGCTTTAGCACCAGTCTGTCTGATGGGGGGGAGAGAGGGTGGAAGATTAAGCAAAAAATATGAAAATCTAGTTTATTATACAGATCCTCACTGATCGAAATTCTTAGGGGTATCTTGGATGGTATATTTGTGTGAAACAGACAAAAAAAAAGTAAGTGAGAAAGGTATTCACTTGCCTTCTGCATTTCTAAGGGGAAGGGAAATTGATGAAGAGGAGGAGCAGGAGGGAGTGGCAGGATGGATGCAAAGGGTGTGTCAGATTGGACCAAGGAGAGAGAGAGAGAGAGAGAGAAGAGGAGGGCTGGTCAAGGTGGGTTTAAGTGATAACATTTAGTGTAAAGTGTTTTAAATCTATGTAACCACATGACAAAGAGTTACTGAACTGCTGCATTCTTATTGATACTGTGTAATTTCAATGCTAATAAAACACATCTGAGATGCATTGGAACTGCAAGCACATGTTTCTTGCCCCCAACTGTTCTCATTCTGGCAATTTACTGCTATATTTGAATCAAGTTCATACATTTCTTCTGCAATAAATTTGATATGCGTACCATAACAAGTGCTCATAATATGCAGTATAACAGAATGCTACGGCCTAATGGTGTGTGCGTGCACACTGTGTATTCATCACACTGTCAAGGCTAACCTCCCATCTGGGGACAATTTTTGGTTTGATCCCCACAAGGTTAACCATTTATGTTAGTGTTAAGGAAGGAAATAACAACTGGTTTAGAGAAAGGGTTGGTGTTCATGTAATTGTGATGGTTAAGGTCTGGGAAAGCATCCAGGGACTGAATGTGAGTCAGTTTCCTCATCACAAGTGCAGCAAGTGCAGCAACGATGCAAAAAGTTGGGAAAGTTGCTGTTTTGATTCAGCTCAGATAAAAATCTGCTAGGCTTGCGGGTCTGATTGCTTCATTTCCATGAAAAAAAAACACATGAAAGCAGAAAGCCTTAAATTTGCAGAGATAAACAAGAGAGGAAGAGCAGGTGATGCAGGGCAGTGTAGCCGCATGTCAACACTCTGCAGACTTTTGCAAACAATTTCTAGAGGCAGAAACAGAATGCAGCAAGCATGTAATAAATATTTCTTTTACAATGGGTACAGCTGTGATTGGTTATTGGTCTGAAGCATGAAATCTTTTTGCTTTTGCAGAACAGAGGGCTGAGCAGCGCCTCATTTCCCCTGAAAACTAGAAAAAGAAACAAACATTGATAAGGCGGACCACCAATGATGAGAAAGAATTCAGTTCAAACTAAAAGGAAAGTATTATACTGTTCTGTGTGATATAAATGACCCATAAATGTTATTCATTTAGAAAATAAGAGCTACGGGGATTTACAGACATGCAAAAAGTAAAAAGCTCAGTCATATGAAGGTTCGGAAAAGAATTTATAAGCAGGCTCTCTACCCAATGTGGCTTAGCGGTACAGTCTTGTTTTCAGTGGAAGGTCTCGGGACAAAGCTGGTTACAGGAGTAAATGGAAGTTTCACACACACTCACACATACACTCGACTGGCAAAGTAAAGCAGCTGTAAGCCAAAAGTGACTACCAGTCTTTATGGGATTTAAGCTGAAAAAACAAAGTGAGACAGAGAAAGCGAGACGATCCGGGGCTGGAAAGCCTTGCTGTTCTGAAAGACACAGAGTGAATGAAGGAGCCAAGGAGGCTACAGCGCTCTGCTGGTCGCTGGTACCGAGCCATCTGGCCCAGCATCATGAATGGAAAGTTTCCCAGCCTGCGAACCCATGGCTAGTATTTGTTCAGTTTGGCTAAATTATTCTCTCTAGTCAAAGACCGGTGTCCAAAATGCAAAAGTTGTGCACTGTGCCAAGTCGGAGTTGTTTTATTCATGATTATAGATATCTTTTTAATCTTTAGGTTAATCTATCAGTTTAGCCTACACAGCGAGAGTAGGGAGCGTTGGCTGGACTAATATTATAACGGAAGAACTGCTTTGCTATAGTCATAAGGAGGCTTAAACCCCTGGTCTGGTCTAACAACCTCTGAAAAAGGAGACAGTGAAGGAGCCACTAAGGCGAGGGCAGCCTGCTGGTAGCTGGTAGCCAGCCATTTGGCCGTGTTAAACCCAGGAGCAGCAGTAAGTCAGGACCTTACAGAGCATGCCTCTGGTCTCCTGACTGGAGCTGCTCCAAACAGCTCTCTGAGGGAAGACAACTTACTCTGCTCTTGTGAATGAAACAACAGAGTAGAATTCAACCTAACTCTCTGAAGAAGAAGCCCACATGTCATCAGCATGACTTGTAAATTTAATATCTGGGTTTGTAATGGCTCAGGAATAGGGGGATCAGGTCACAAACACAGCAGGCTGAGTAAAACATGAACTTTATGGCTGAACAGGAGTTATTATTTGGTCATAATTTCCTCTCTGTGCAGTATGCCAACCAAAGTTACTTTGTGATTGAAAGTTTTGAAAGATTTTTCCGACCAGATCAGAATCATTTTTGGAGTACACAGTGACACAAGTATGTTATTTAAGTGCACACCACAAAACTGATTATAGTATACTATTGTAGGGAAACCCCAAAATATTTTTGGGCCACATCATTATCCTGATTGTAATTTAAAATGAAAACCTTTCAGGGATGTGAGCTGTGACCCTAAATGCTCCTGACTGGACCGCGGTCAACATGAACTCACCTGTCCATCCGTTTCCAGGGGAACCAAATTCCAAAAGAGTTCAGAACATTCCGAGTCGGGATCAGTGTCCACCTGAGCCCAACATGCCACTGACAGCACTGACTGTTTCCATAGTTACTGTACTGATTTTTTCTGTTTGACTGCTCATGATCTTTCTATTGCAATAAAAAACAAAACAAATGTCTGTATATGAGATAAGCCCTCTTGATTATATGCTCACAGTATAGAGAGTGCTGTATACACACCTACACACACTCACTGAGCTCTCGTTATGTGCTTGCACTCATTCTCAGGCTTGTGCATGTCTAAATTCAATGAGAATACATAGAAAAGTTATTCTGGAGGCAGGTGGAAACAGCTGATGTTGAATCTTGAAAGTCCATAAAGTGTGGGATAAATAAAAATTAAGAACGAGGCAGGTAGAAATTCCTGTAAAAAATATTTTCAGAAAGCTGTGAAAAAAGTCTTGAGTAATTCCAGTGATGGGAATGGTGCCTGGAGGGCAGAAAGAGAGCAGCAGCAGAGTCCCACTTGGTGTAAAAAAAGTCCAGTGAGTCTTAAAAGAGTCCAAAAAGCAGCCGGTGTGTGAGTTAAAAAGCAGCGCAGTGAGATCTGAGTATTCCCCTGTCTGCAGTCAGCTCCACTGATGAACGGCTGCACTCCAGCTCCACTTAGAAAAACACACAACCCAATGCACACACATAAAACTCTTCTTAACACACACACGCGAGGAGTTCACACACACAGAGTTTTCACAGGAGCTGAGCGGAGTGGAAGTGCTCAGAGGGAGAGCAGGCAGGAATAATGGACTTAATTCAAGAGGGGGGAGAGAAAGAGAGGGAAAGAGAGAGAGGGAGGGCTTGCAGAGAGAAGGGAAAGGTGGGAGGTGAGAGGAGGGGAGTAGAAAGGGGCAGGGACATGCACTGTGTTGTTCTTGGTGTGTGTGTGTGTGTGTGTGTGTGTGTGTGTGTGTGTGTGTGTGTGTGTGTGTGTGTGTGTGTGTGTGTGTGCGTGTGTGTGCTACTCTATATTTTCATTGGTCTTTACAGTCCATCATTGTGATCAGTGGCTTTAATTATCGTCTACTGAGACTAAATACAGCGGCAGAGAATCCCTCCACAATACACACTTGTGACTTGGACTCCGGTTAGTCTTAAAAGGCTTGTGTGACTTTGGGCTGTCCCAGCTCAAACTTGACAGTTGTAAGAGACAATTGTAATCAATCCAGAGATACTGTTGGCAACCTCAAAGTTCTGTGCTAGAAGAGAGAACCGACCTGTCACTGTGTGATTGCCGCTATGAGCCACATCCACAAACCAACCAATCAAAATGTGGCGTGATAGGATCCTATTATGCCGTATTTTGTAATAAAAAGAAACATATGCCTAAAGTTTGTATTCAATTTTGCTGATTTTTTGAAAAACAGGACAGCAATCAAATAAGACCAGCTTGTAAATGCACTTCCATCCAAATGTTTTTATGCACATTTTTAATTTGCTACCAAAAAAGTGTGTGGAAACGCCAGACGTTCAAAGAAAAGTTGACATTTCTCAAAAGGTTTTTACTCTTGGTGATGAAATGCAATAGAAACTGACTTAATGAATAAATAATGACGTACATGAAGCATGTTACTTCATGTCCACGGAAGCTCTGGTTGTATTTTTTTAAATCTACATCATCATCTTCTGACTCACCTTTATTTGCACATCTGACACGCCTCAAAACTGATACAGGCTTACATAGATTGCAACCAAGATTTTATTGGACCCATCAGTGTGTCATAAGACAAGCCAATATCCCTGTTGTTGCACAGTGTACAGAGGCCTCAAGTCACAGAAATGAGGCTTGAGACTTGAGGCGTAACTGCTGTGAGACGTGACTTGACTAGAGGCGAGACTTGACACTTACTCTGACAGACTCATAACTTAAAAACCAGCTCTGAAATAAGAGTATTTTGATAACAGAGCAGTTTGGATAAAAATCACTACAAACACAAACAGAGAGAAAAAGAGGGAAAGATTTCCCGATTATGAATGTATGCTGGTGTGGACAGCATGTATGCTGATAAGATACTGTAAATACAGTAATTGGAATACTTTTATAACATATGAGGGTTTACATCATCCTCTGCACTCATCAAAGTTGAAGTATGGGTCAGCTATTCATGACAGCCCGCCCCTGACAACATGAATGTATGAAAACCAGATTTAGAAAAGTCATTTAAGTGCCAGGGTGAGGATCTTAAAGTTTAGCAGTGTTTCACATGTGGTTGGACTTATAGTTATATTTTAGCCAAAAGATTTTGAACATATCAAACACTTACCCCTGTAGATTTGCTAGGTGGCTGTAAATGTTAAAAAAGAAAGAAAGAAAGAAAGAAAAAGAAAAGAAAACTTGCTGTAGCTCAGTCTAATTCAGTCAGCTACAATGTATCCCTTTGATGACACATTTTCACGAGGAAAAAGAGTATCAAAGCATCCATTCAATTTGTCAACAACTCCTGCAGCACAAGCCGCTCCTCTACTGTAAACTCATATGCTCAGTACATTAACACTAGGAATAGGAGAAGTATAATTCATTTATATATAAACATTGGGTTGGCCCAACTTTATACTAAATGATCAGGCTTTGCAGACCATGTGAGCAGAGCTGTACACCAATCGCAGAGTGGGCTTTTCATGGACCAAACTCCAAAATGTTTGTTTACCACATCAGCCAGTTAAGTAGTACAATTACACTGTGTGTGTGTGTGTGTGTGTGTGTGTGTGCTCACCTTTTCCCCTCTTCATTCCAATGACAGGTGCAGTGCTGTGCCTGGCAACCCTGACATACACACACTCACGCACACACCGACACAAACCCACTAAGGGTAGGGTCTCCATACAGAGAGGTCATGGGTCTCACATTAGGGGGTTCACTGCAGTATTGTGTGTGTGTGTGTGTGTGTGTGTGTGTGTGTGTGTGTGTGTGTGTGTGTGTGTTGTCTCCAAGTTTGCCTGCATTTTTACACACAATGCACACTTGCTTTCAGTGCTCTAAGCACTTTCATGCAGATAGGCATGTGCACAATTAAAGCTATAGTGAATGTGTGCATGTGTGTGTGTTTGTGTTTGTGCTGCGCAGTATGTTTTCAGCTCGCTACTCCCTGCTGACCTGTCTGTCATAAACCAGTCTGATGTCTCTACAGGCTGCAGAGTGAGCACTGTGATCCTGACAAAGGCTTTTGTCTCAGCTAAAGCCTCTGTGCTTTTGAAACAGATGAGGGTTCAGTTTCCTTATAGCCTCTTAGTGGATCTTTGTTTTATTACAAGTCAGTGAAGTGAAATGATCTTTAGATTGCAGTGAGACTGGTGTCTCCCACATTGGAGTCTCCCCCTGTGGTCTTTTGGTCTATTTATTATTCCATTCAGGTTTTACAAAAACAGATATACTGAAGAATAAAATAAGTCATCCTGACATTGTAGCAATTGGCACACCTAGAATAAAATAAGTGCAGTAATTTAACTATGTTGGGTGAACAACTCTTAATCAAGAATATTTGTTGTCGTAGCTCTTGACTCCTGACTACAGTCTGATTTACCAACTTTAACAATGGTTTACAATATATTTTGTACAATATCAGTGAAGAGGGGAGTGTCAGTCTGTAACTCTTATCGCAGGAAAGTTTGGACTTTGACTTTGGCAGATTAGCTTGAGACGTACATCAGTTTTATATTTACCTCACATTGTAAAATACATTGTGCCCTATAACAATTCCTATACAGAATACTTAACCTTAAATGTTCAATAACTTGTTACAACATTGGGCTGGGTTGATCCTCATGGTCAGACCTCACTGATTTCATAAAGTGATAAATTGATATTGTTGTTCTGAATAATAAAAGGAGTGTATTCTATTATTAGACAGGTAACGATTCCAAAATGCTAGTACTACTCACCCTAGAGCTGATTAAATATTTAAATGTTAATAAAACTATTCTAAGCAGCAAACTGAGCCCACCTCAGTGCATATTTATCAGATTATTATTATTTTTTTTATATATGACAACATACAACATATTACAGAAATGGAACCAAAGACTGTTGTTCTCTTAAGAATATTAACTTAACCATGTGTGTTATATTACCCTCAGTATGTATAATGCACAACGTCATACAGCAGCACCACCAAAGACACACATTCTCCAACTGCAATACGTCAGTCCTGCAGAAACACTACTGTTTAGTTCATTACATAAACATGCTGCTTTGGCGCTTACATATTCCAGAGGATTTACAAACATTTTTCCAAGGAAACTCTTATAATCCACTCAGCAGCTACAGTAATACTAACCCGAGTGCAGCTGCACGATGGCAGCTGCCAAGAAACTCAGCTACCTTCGACTTCAGGTGCTAAATAGAAATACACAGTCAGACTGGGCCAGAAAGGTAAGAAGGGCTAGACCCCAGAAAAGCTCTATCAGGTATTTTGCGTTAGATATTCCAAATGTGAAGGCATAATATAATAATATTAATGTAACAATGAATCATTTTGAAGGCAACCTTAAACAAAACACCCAGAATAAAAGGAAAATACAAGTGCCTCACTGTTAGGAGGTCATGCTTCATTGAAGTTAATGATACCATATTGACTTTAAAAACTGTACCTATTAACACATGTGCTGTGGGTGCAGAGTGTTATTGTTGGAAGAGTATCCCTGAGCAAAATATTGGATTCAAACAGTAATTTCAACATCTCAAGATGTGTTCTGGTATGTGGCTGTGAAGTTCACCAGCCTCCAGCTTGATTCTACTGTCTGGCGTTGGAGCAGACATTTTAGCTGTGTCCACCTCCTTCAAAGGACGTGGCCAGTGACTGAGTGGCTGTCGTTGGATGGAAGACGAGTAGATTTAAAGTGCATCTCCCTCCTAAAGAAGATGTGCTACAGAGCATCCAGTAACCAGCATGCAAAGAATTCTGGGATAGGCATTTGGACATGGCTTTTGAAGATTAATTGTTAAACCAAGTTGTAATCAACCCACAAGACTGGTTAAAAAATAGTTTAGGGTGTTCATCTGGGCCAAACTGATTTTGATACATGATTTTGATTTTGAGAGATGCTTCCATGATATTTAGTTACAATTACTTTTACAGTTTGATCTACTGTACTATATGTGTCCCCTCAACAGCTTTTTTTAATTTAGCCAGATGACTGAAATAAATCTCGACAGGCGTTACATTGTTGCTCCACCTCGATGAGGAATGGTTTAAAAGTCCTGCAGGACAGATGCTGAGTCGGACAGATTCTTCAAAAGCAAGGGAGGAACAATGGATTCAAACGGTATGTATTTACAGCAGGCTAACCACAGCAGTAAAATTAGTATGACGTTGAGGTAGTGCGACAACTGCCAGCATTACAAGTGTTGCATTATAAACATTTGCTCAACAGATGCAGAAATATCCAGGCCTAGATGCCATGCCTGTAAAATTAGCAGCATGAAATACCACTGAGGCAACCGAGAACTGTTCTTTTTCTCTATGTGTTCTGAGGGCTCTGTGGGTTCTACACACCAACCCAACATAAAACAAATACCAGTGCTAAGTGGAGCCCATTCTGCCAGCTGTGTGTATGTGTGTATTTGTGCCTGCGTGAAGTGAATTTGTCTATTAATAGCATCCACGGTATTGTGCCAGGAGTTGAACACACATGAATGATGAAGTTTAGACAGGGTAGAACTTAAAGCCATTTGGGCGTTTTTGGGGGCTTCGTGGTGAAGTAGCACTTGGCCGTTAACAATGAAGTGATGCTGACTCTGCAAGACAAGACATCGAATGTAAAAAAAAAAGATGGAAAGGAGGGAGGAAAGAGAAATTAATGAAGGAAGGAGGTCATAAAAACCAAGGAATTGTGACATTAACTTGTCTTCTAGGCTTGTCTAGTCTAGTGTATTAAGGAACAGCTCGCTAGCTAGCCATATCCAGCTGTGAGATATGTGTCCTGACGGGTCGTCCATGACATGGTGCCCTGACCTCCTGACACCACAGGGATTATAGGGGCCCCAGTGAGGAGTGCCAGGGTCGAAAAAGAGAGAGTGTTACAGTTAGAGAGAGAGAGAGAGAGAGAGAGAGAGAGAGAGAGGGGCCTTGCTTGGGAACCCTAGCGGCACAGGAACCTGTAATCCCCACTATTTCACTTTGATGTGATCACACCCAACTGAAAGGATGGAGGATGAAGGGGGTGGGGGGTGATTTGGTGTGTCAGGAGGGCAGTGTGTGTAGGGTGGGTGGGGGATAGTAACTGTGGTGCCAGGAGGTGGGGAACACACTCTCACAGACATGCAGTCACACACCATCTGGCTCAGAGGGTCAGCAGGTGGATAAGACCACCTTCAAGCATAAGCATGGCTTTAGTGACACACTTTCACACACACACACACTTTCACACACACACACACACACACACACACACACACACACACACACACACACACCTCAGAGAAGGTTCTGAAGGTCACTGAGTGGATTACAGCACCTTGCATGACCACAGCTTTGTCTCTTTCACACACACATATGTATACACACACTTGCAATAAGCAGTATTTCTCGGTGGAATGCACATTGCTGCACTAGTTCCCACCACTATTATATCTAGCTGGCTGATCACTAGATAATGAAGGCCTGTTTGCACTAGATGTGGGGCAAAAACCAACCCCGACAAAAATAAGTGAGAATGTCTATGAATCAGGAGGCACTGTATCAATAAAAGCAATCTAAATTTCCAATCACAGTGTTTTTTAAGAAATACAATGTTTTACTGTTTTCATAATTTTAATCAAATATGAAAAAGACAGGCAGAGGCTGGTTTCGAGCCACTGCAATGGGCCCTGTAATTCTGAGTTTCACTTTAATCAAATCTGGGCTGTTGATACACTAGAGCTACTTCTGAGAGGATTCAGCAACAGATCACAGTGAGGATGGATGAAAGACAAAATACGGGGAAATCACCTACTAAAAGACAGAACCTTTAAACTCCAGCCCGCACACAGACAGCACACTGACATTTACAGTTTTTAAAGGCCCACACATGCATCAATCCCTGCATGCCACTGAATCTGCCAAGGTCTTGTTATTATTTATGCAGGTTGGTAGGTTTATAGGGTTGTTCTCTTAATATTTACACATGAACTTAGGTTGCACCTGTAATACAATGTAGCATCTCCTACTAAACATATCAAACTAGTCTAACAAGCATCTCAGGAATAACTACGACTGCTGGATTTATGGACAAATACAACTACATCAGGTCAATACATTACCTTAAAATATAAACATATTACCCATATAACCCTGTTTGACACTAACACATTCCTCAATGGTGTGCATCTTTGTACTAAAATTTAGGATACCGAGATTTCTGGACTGAGGGCACATTCTGAAGTGAATGATCATTTCAGTACACAGTTCCATTGTTCAACATGTTCAAAATTGGGAGTTATATACCTGCTACAATGTGTATTTTCTGACTCCACGTTTTCTCAAATAAGAGTGATGTTGTACTGGATACAGCCAAAAGAGTGGGTGCACTGGATTAAAAGATCTGAAAAGTATAATATTAACTGACAGACATTTTCTTTTCCTAACGATTTTAAAGACAAAATCTCAAAATCCAAACTGTCGTTCAAACGTTGGATTTGGAATCACTTGGATTTGGAAAGACTTTTTTTGCTGAAAAGTAGATAGATAAGGCACATGGTATATGTGATGGCATACACATACACACACACATACACACACACACACTGCAGTGCTGCTGTGCTGCCTCATTAAGGCCTGAGACGTGATAGCAGTGAGCAGACCCAGAGAAATGATTCCTGATCCTGATGGGCACTGATCCAACTAGACAGGCTGCTCTCAGCACCATCGCGGATTAATAACACGCACACACTCATGCGCGCATAGAAGCACACACTACCCAAGGGGTTGTTGAGACACTAGATTGTGCAGTTATTAGTATGTGAGTGCGCATATATACCCCCAGGGGAAATCTGAGACCAGCTCAGCATTGAGCAGATTTCATGAGAACATTAGTGGTTCTGACACACACACACACACACACAGGTGATTTTACTTGTCGCAATATGTAACATACACACACACACACACACACACACACACACACACACACACACACACACACACACACACACACACACACACAGGCTGCCTGAAACTACCTGTCTATTTATATTTTGATTTGATTTAGATTGACTATTATATAATATTTATTTATTATTATATTTTTGAAACCCAGCTTTGACTAAATATGATTTTATACTTTTTTTTTTTCTTTTTAGCTTTTCAACTGAATCTTTAAAAGTAAAACCTGTTGTGTAACCACTGGAGAAATGTGTTGATTCAATAGCCTATAAGCTCTGGATGCAGAAATAATCCTATTGCTGAGGTAGATCTCACAGAAAGAGTTGCTGAATGAAGCTCAATGGAGAAGGAAGGGACAATGGAGGTATGGGAGCTAATTTAATGACACTGAGCTTGTGCAACCACCTGAAAAAATGCAAATCCATATGAAGTCATACTTCAAACACGTTTGTTACTCTGCTTCACATGCATGTTTTATGAAGCCTTTTACATAATATCCAATCAGTCTCATCCTGTCAAACCAATTAGTGAGATTCTTTCTGGATCCTCACTTTGGTCTAAAAAAGTATGGATAGCTAGTTAGCCGAGCTGTTTAAAACACACATTCTTGTCTAATAACTAATAACATAAACATGCACATCACACCCGTAAACTTCCAAAATCATGTCACAATAATCGTTCTCATTGGTCCCAAAAAATAAGATTACATTTCTTTTTCCCTTTTTTTCCAGCCAGATTCAGTTCAACCATTTCTTAAATTTCTGTATAATTTCACTCTCCAATCCACCTGGTATATTTCACATTCTCCATCAGTATTTAACTTCACAACCAATGGGAACAGGTTTGAAAAATAGACGTCTTTAACCTACAGAGTACAGACTTCAATTAAATTAGTGAATTTTAAGTTCTGTGTCAAAACAAAGCATCAGAGATTTATCACACTGGGGAGAAACAAATGACTATTTTGGACCCCTTGTACACAACACGCTATCAGCAAAACCTGTAAGTACAGACCATGTCAACCCTCACTTACAATCACTTTCCCAAAGTGAGGCATGCAAAATATGCAGCTGCTCACTTCTCTCTGCCAGACATTCATAGCAACACACACACACACACACACACACACACACACACACACACTCATGCAGACGTTCATCAAACACACAGCCTGTGATCATAACTGCTACGGCAGATTACACAAGTGGTTGAAGTACTTTCAGCTTTGCCATAATTGTGATTTCACTTTTAAATTTAGGCTGTCAAAACAGCTGCTCGCACACAAACACTCAACTCCAGCACACACACACACACACACACACACACACACACACACACACACACACACACACACACACACACACCCATTTCTTAAGTGTACTGAGTACCGTCTGTGTCTGGCGGGTGAGAAATCCCCACCATCAACTTCTAATTGAAGACAGAGGGGAGAATGAAAAGACTGAATGAATGAATAAACACCAATGAGAGGGATGGAGGGGTGGAAGGTGAGATGCTTCTATGGATATGTAGCAGTTGTAAGGCCATTAATGTTAATCTTTATGTACGGTCTCTCTGGCTAAGTTACAGAAACTGTCAGTTGAAAAGTTTTCCCATTGAGGCCACCCATAAGGCACCTGATACAGTGAGTTGTTATAGGGGGCAAAGAACAGGGAGGATGATAAAGGAGTGGAACAGGAAATCTCATAAACATAAAAAAAATGATTAGATGATGCGGAGAGGGCAGGACAGGACTTAAAGAATCATTCTCAGATCCTCCTACAACTGCGTGGGTGTTCCAACCAACCTGTAGGAGTCACCAACGCAGAGACGAGATCCCTTAGGAGACTGCCCGTTGCTCTGAAAGACCATTGTTTTTAACCTTAATATGTTAGTGTATTTGGACGTGTAGGAATGGACGAAGTCAGATGACCTTTGTTGTCATAGTCCGGTGACCTTTATCGTCATGGTAACAATAATAAACACGTGGTTAACGTGAAGTGGTTGCAGTTTGGTTAGGTTTAGGTGTCAAAACTACTTGGTTAGGTTTAGGAAAAGATTCTGATATGGCATAAAATAAGTTAGTTACATCAGTTAAGTAATGGTCTGTCAGAAAACAGGCTTTCGGTCAAATGGGACATTTTTCTGACTATGTGTGTTTCGAAACAATTACATGCATGGCATACGATGAATCGATCCACAGTTCTCAACAAATCCAAACTGTATCATTCAAGAGTTTAATGAAACCTAATGATCTACTAACCGTACTTACTGTTTTATGTGTTTTTAATTGTCTCGTTTGTTCTAAGGCAGCATTTATACTGAGTGGGTTATCCTGTGAAATTAAAATAAAGTACCTTCAACCTTTTCCTGTTAAATTTTGCTTCAGCACAGTAAAAAGTGCTATGTCATATTTGCTCAGTTTCTGTTGACGTGCTGAAGGTGCCTACTTCTCAGGAACATTGGAAAAGTCATATTACGAATTTGACCCCCAAGCAAGAGAGTTTAACATGTTTGAGATTTTAATGCCACTAAAATTTAAAGACCTTATACAAATCCTGATTGGAGAACAAAGGCTTTTTAACAGCAGCACTCAACTGAATGGCAAAGCTTTTGAAGAACAATTGAGCCCACATTCATTCCAGACACAAAGCAGGGCAAAAAGAACTGTCTGCCACTCTCACACACATACACACACCAACAGTAGAAGACACAGGGTGTGATTTCGGGTTGCCAGGGAAACATGGGAAATCACCTTGTTATCACAGAGGCAACAGCTGTTATTAACATGGCCCCAAAATCACAGAGAACAAACACACACAGACACACTAAAAAGTGTCAAAACTAAATCTGGAGGCTATATACTCTTGAAGAAAAATGCAACAACTTATTTTCATCTGATGCCAGCCTTAGCTAAATATAGAAAAACCTGTTCTGCTTTAGCAAGAACAAGCACATCAGCTCAAGATGTCCAGTAGTCAGAGCTGGCTGACAGGAAGCATCATTAAAGCATCACAATCCAATCTGGAGTGAATGGAGCTTCTCTTAAAATGTTGTTGGCGCTTCTGCATTAGTCATCTTTGCCTTTCCCTGATTATTAAAACGTCAAACATTTGCTGTGTTTCAATCTATAAAGGGTGCCCCATTGGTAGCTGCATGTCCCCATTTTAAGACTAAAATTTATGGAAATGTGTGCTGTGCCTATTTCAAGCAGAACCTGGTAGTTTATTCTATTTATGGTTGCTAAACTGGGTCAAATATACAAGTTAGTCCACAAATATAATGAAACCATTTATACACCACAGCCTCTGTCTCCAGGCTCCCTCCATCCATCTTGTTTGAGGTTACAGGTAGTCGGCCAAGTGGAGGAAGATTAGAGTGTTCTAAGTCATCGGCTGTCCTGACCAAACAAACTGTCATTTCCCTCTGTTTTGGCTCAGCTCTTCTTCTCCTTCCACCCCTTGTTTCCTTCCCTCCCTCCACTCCTCCCCTCTTCTTGGAGCCAACGTGTCAAGGGGAAAAAACAAAGCTGTTTAAACTGAGCTGCATGAAAATCTGAAAGGAGGGAGGAAGGGAGGAAGGGAGAAAGGTACAGAGGGAAAGATGAAGAAGAGACAAGCAGAGAAAGAGACAGATGTTGAAATTGCAGCTGATACCACAATTACAGAGTAATCAGATGCATTTAAGTCAATCTGAACAGAAAAGAAGAGCAAAATTCTAGACCGCATTCACAACATGATAATGGACACGTCATTATCATTATCACTATCATCTATTCTGTTAGGAAATCATATAAAAAACCCTCATCAAGCGTTAGATTTAGGGGGCCTTTATTACTTCATAACTTTCCAAAAACGAGACGTGACAGCAAACAGAATCCTGCCTAATCCACTGAATGATCTTGTTTTGAATATTTCCACTTTTGAGTCTCTCAGCAAGTGGGTTAAGTCATTATTACATGATGTATGCCATATGGAAGCCTCTCCCGCTGCATCTTACAATATGAGCAGTAATCCAAATTATAAAGCAACATCTTGGACCTGAACATGAATATATTGGACAAAGGAAAGATAGATGGGAATGAAAATGCTGCAGTCCAGAGGGAACAAGGCAAACATAAACAAAGCAGTCATTTAAGCCACTGATCAGAAGCCAGTACTGATTAACAAGTACAGTACATCCACTCCAGGACAGGACACACTGCACCTGGAAGACAGTGCACACACACTCGCTAATACCGACGGGATGGATCAAGCTCATGCTCTATAAACATCAGCCAAGTTACATACACACACTAACACTGCTCCCTCTTTGCTTTTAGCTCTTAAAAAAGATGAATTACTCAGTCTTTATGACTCTAAGTTTGTGCCTTGGTTTGCTCTCTACAGTGTAAACATGTGGAACTTGTGGGTCACTGTTCTGTATTATCTGTACCGACTTCTCTGAACTTATTTTTATTCATCCAGCAGCTGCAGCAAAATTCTTACCAGAAAGTATTAGATCTATCTTTGATCTTAGTGCCATCCTTTGAGTGTTAGTGTCAGAAGGCAAAAGCAGGACGTATCAAATACCAGACTTGAGTGAAATTCTATTAAATGTGAGTTTTGTTTGTGATGCTCACACTGAAACATGACGTCAAAGTTATGCATCAACATCTCTTTCCTGAACTAGTGACCTTTTTATATTGGATAATCCGCAGATCCTCTTGTCAACAGTTTTTTTTATAGGAACTATATCTTCTCTAGTAAGAAGTTCCAATGAAAACTTTTACGCTTTAAATGGTTGTTTCCCTTTAAATCTAATTCCCCTTTACTCCAAATCCCCCCCTAATTTCTGAAGTAATACAACGGTGCATCAGCCATCGCTCCCTCAGATGGACACCTGGTTTCAACCACAGACTGTGATTAATCAACAGGCCTTCCAGCAGTGCTGATGTGCCTCATACGGCAGATAAATAGGCACATGGTCCCTGTCTCTGTGTAAATGAAACCACAAGTGCATTCAAGCCAAAACTCTGTAGTCAGCTTGGCTAATGTGACTACTCCCGAACACATTAAATCCGCAGTCTGCAGCCTCCCTTCTGCGACTGCACACACCCGCTCCAATAAAAAAAAAGACAACAGTATAGTGCTTCTCCACATGTGTTATTACTTAAATATGAATTGCCATGTTGGCTGAATCGCATTATATAGCTCATCCAAAAAAGAGGCAAACAATTTGACTGAAATAATATGAGAGATAGCTAGATAGAGTTGGTGACGTGGACAAGAAGACACATTTTGGACACTTGAGTTACGTTTAGATAAAGGTTTATAGAGAAGGCCAGATTTTTTTCAAAAATGGAGCTTGCATGTATGAAAGTACATGTGTATGTGTACTTGATTAATCACTGTTACGGGGACTCATCTCCCATCAGAGGACAAAAAGCTGCTCTCCACAATGTTAACCTTATTTTAGGTCAAGACTTGGGTTTTGCTATAAATATATGAGAGAGAGAGAGAGAGAGACATGTTTTGCTCCTTTTCTGGTCTAACTCTAAACATCTAGCAATTAAGTTCAGCTTTAAGCAACGTTTGTAAACTGTTACTAGTTGCACAAAATTGGATTGGTAATAAATCCAAAATTGTTTTTGTCACGGTTACTTTCTTGCAGCTTTGACCAAAAAAAAAGAAGGAAATCGGTGTAAATCTTGCAGTAATTCATGCAAACGACATTCTCATTTTTAAATTAAAACATGAATATGATTGGTTCACTCCCTTATATAATTAAACACACTGAACTTTTACAGCAAGGCTGCACCCGACGATTTTTTTTTTAAGTTGAGTGCCACATTAAACTTCTATATCAGCAGTACCTGCAGTGGAAACGAGATTGAGATTCATCAGACAAAGTGTTTGTAACAAAAATAACTCTGTAACTAAGAAGCTATACAATTCATTTTAGTGCAACCCAGTAGCAAAGGGAAGTAATACTTGTTAAAAAAGTTTCCCCAGTGTGTGTGTGTGTGTGTGTGTGTGTGTGTGTGTGTGTGTGTGTGTGTGTTTTCTCAGTATAAAACTGATCTGTGGCCTGTGTGACTCGTCTCTTACATCTGTTGCTCATTAGTAGGATTCTCCCTCTAATACTGTCCTTCTCAGTCCTGCTTTCTGTCTCGCTGCTCTTTCTTCTGTTTGTTTCTTTGGTCTTTATCCTCACTTTCCCCTTTGGCATCCGTGCTTTAACATTTATCATATTTAAATCACTCTAATAGGTGATGTCATATTTAAATATTTTCTCTTCCCTTGAATTGTATTTGCTTCTGCTTCTTAATTTTGCCTCTTCTTCTCTGTCCAAAACCTCAGTCTGTTGTGATGGAGTTCAGGAAGGATTTGAACTAAAGTAATCAGGTAAAACTGTGCCAAAGAAAATATTCAATGCAGGTTTCTAAGATTTTTTGGCAAAATACCATCTCAAAGCTGTCTGACATAGGTAACCACACAGAGAATGAAATGTGATGCACAAGAAGATTTTTTAATTTCCCATTTCAAGATTTTTCACTTGATAAATACTTGGCGGAAGCCCGGAGGTGGTCATTTAAAATTTTCCGCTCAGGCTTTTGGAGGACATTATGATATACAAGTAGCACAGCTCCGCTATTACAGATCCTATTCACCATAAAATGAGCGTGTGTACGTATGACAGCAGCTCTCATTATTTCCAGTGACCAGTGGTGTGTGTGGATACTTTGTGTGTGCAACCTCATATAACCCTGCAAAGGGCTGGACTAAGAGTTTATTAGGACACTGAAAGAACATTGCCTGTGGTTTACCAAGGCTTGGACAGAGCACTTGAAAGAAAAATTGTGAATTGTGAACACAATTTACCACAAACTTTTCATGTAATGTAACGTTATGGTCCTTGCTTATTTTGCTTGCTCAGGTCTTTGTTTTTCTTTTTTTGTCATCGAGTACCTTTATTTCCACTTTTATGAATGCATAAGCGTTTACATTTGGTCTGCCAGCAGTAACAAGTGGTTTGGCTGGTAGAGTACCCCATTAACAGTGAAAAAGTATGTTAGCATGTTAGCGTGTGTTTTTCCCATTCTTTGTTGAATCTCATGAGTGTATCTGTAGCAAAAACAACACACAATGGTTTAGTTCCTAATGGAAGACAGATGCATGATGGGAGACATTTGTCAAGGCCACCACAGTGAACCCTACAGCCTTTGGGTCAGCAGAGCCTCACAGCAGCAAACTGCTTCTCTTGCCATGTGTTTGAGGAAGGATTGTAAAATAGGTGGTGCCTTTCAACATTGTAAATATGTGGTCAGAACTTCACTGAGCACTGGTTAGAGGAAAAAGTGAGGGAGCAAAGTTGTGAATAAGTTGTGCACTAGTCACGGAAGCCACACACACACACACACGCACACACACACACACACACACACACACACACACACACACACACACACACACACAGGCGCACGCAGGGTTTGGCAGATGTCCACACCGCAAGAGCATGATGCCATTTGGAAGAGCGCTGAAAGGGATTGCCTCCCTTCTCCTCATCTTCCTACTGCTTCTTTATGTTGTTTTCCTCCAAAACCTCTTCATTAATTTCATCTCCCTTCACCACCTATTCTTCCTTTCCTCCATGTCTTTTTCATTTTTTCCTTTATCTCACTTTTCTATTCATCTCCATGTTTCTCCTCTGGTCCGACTAATCAACTTTCCATCCTTCATGACCTTTATGTCCTCCTTCTCATTTATTTTCCGCTAAAAGAGATAATAAAATAAAATGAAATAAAATAAGCCTAAATTAAACTAACTGCGAAGGCAGCCCGTACCCATTGCGGTTAATTATTTTTGTCTTTCTCATTGCCACGGATTTCCCCTACTGCAGCCTCCTGCAGCCTCCTGCCAGCACAACCAGTCGATCCCTCAGATGGGAAACACATCAGACACCATGAGATCTGCTCTCACCACTTGTATCTGCACTCCGTCTAAGGCTGGATAAACACACCACACCTGCAACAGAGATCTGTCTGGGAAATCAACATGAGATGGAAAGATCTCACAAGATTTAAGCTTAAATTAGTCTCTGAATTTGTGACTTCCATGCTGACTTTACTTAGACTGTAATGTATTTTAAAGGCAGCAAGTAAATCAGATTAAGACAATAATTTATATCTAGAATGGCACATATGCATCTGTTTGTGCTTTATGTGTGAAGGCTAAACTGAATCTTAATGGTTGAGGATTCTTGGGAGACAGCAAGAGCTTCCTTTAACACTTTCCCTTATTGATAGACCTTGATGACTAATTACAGCCAAGCTAAGAAACATCTTATCCAATAACTGAGATTCTTTTATTCATCAGGGGACAAAAAACACATTTTCCTTTTGGTAGACTCAAAAAACAGTGTAGCCTAATATGAGGTATATAAAAGATTTTCCATGTTGGCATGAATTGCCACTTTTCAGTAGTTTACACTTAAGACACATGACAATGCCATTATTTGATATCACATTTCTGCAGAGATTGATACAGGTGGCTTGATGCTGTACGTGACTGACTTTACTGGTGCTAACTGGCACTAATTGTTTGAGGGAATAGAGAGTTAAACAGAGAGCCTTCCTGCTAGTACCTTTTTTCTGCTACAGTAGCTAGCCAACTTGCAAATATCATACAGTCCAACGTCTTATCAACAGAGAAGTATGGAGAAAATTAGTCAAACAAATTGGGACAGGCTTTTGTTAATCCTTTAGTAGCCTTTTGATTAATATTCAAGTTGAACATATGATCTCTTGTTTAAAGGTCCAGTTTGTAACATTTAGAAGGATCTATTGGTAGAAATGTAATAGAATATGGATTGGTGTTTTTTCATTAGTATAAACACCTGAAAACAAGAATAGTTGTGTTTTTATTACCTTAGAATGAGCCTTTAATATCTACAGAGTCAGCCATATTGAACCACCATGTTTCTACAGTAGCCCAGAACAGACAAATCAAACAGATAGATAGGGACTTTGGGGAACACCAATAACAGGCTTTCCCTGCTTTTACTGTACTGGTTTAGTGTTGGCTACAGAGACATCCAAGGTTTTCTAACAAACTGCTTGAACTTCCTTATACCTCTCTGAGTTAGATGAGCTCTGTATGCTCTATTCTTGGTTGTTACTTAATACAGCCTTCAAAACATAGCTAAATGGTTACTTAGCTTAAGTCTTCACTTATGTGTCAAAGTTTGTGCAAAACGAGTACCAGGATTGCTGCAAAAAATATGGCTACCACGAAAAAAGGTCAAGCATCTCTACATCTTGTGCAGCTTGTAAGTGTGCTGTAATTATTGTGAATTGGTGCAATCAATCATTTCCTAAGAGTGAGTGTCACTTCTTTCAGTTGAAGGCCACGCAGCCTTGGATCAGGACAATTCACTGTATGCTATAATTATTTCCTCTCTGTGGTCATAAATAATGATCATTGCTTTTCTCTGTAATTTCATGACTGATTCTGTTTTGTAGTGGCTGATGGGTAAAATAATGGAACTACTATGAATACTCACTGGAGAGTGTGTTTCAAAAAGAATCTGAGCTGTAGGCCAGACACAGTTAATTAGGTTAGTCAAACAACACATGCCCTATAGACAGAGAGGGGGGACGGCAAAGACGTGGAGCTGGAAGACGAGACAGAGAGAAGAGGGACGGATAATAAAACCAGGAGAGAAAGACTGAGGCAGAAGCCAGAGTAATAACTGAGGAAAGAATAATATTGCCTGCTCATAAATCATTTAATTTCTTCTTTTGCTTCCCTCCTCACAACACTTCTCACTCCTCTGCCATCCTGCTGCTCTTGGGCTGCCAAATACCAGAGTCCCACTTGGAAAGTCACATAATTACATCAGTTACAGTAACGATCTGTGACATTTTACTATATATTGTAAATGTCTGGATTTCTACTTTCTTTCACCAACTGGTATAAACGGTATAACAGATTGAATCTATACCCACTCCATGACAGTTTTCACCTATTAAGTCTCATGCTTTACCTGTGGGACTCAAACTTTATTGTCTTTGCTGACAAGCGAAAATCTCACACACTATCAAAGAAAACAGTATGTGTGATTGCAGTACCATGATGAGCATTAAGTGTAGTGGTTTACTGGTGTCTAGTTGGTCTGGTGTTTTTTTGGTGGGAAAGTTCTCAAAGCAGGGGTCTCAAACTTACAGTGGCTTGGGGCCACTGCTGGTATTGTCTGATTATATTATATTTTTAAAACAAGTTTGAGGGAGGGCCCCTGGGCCGACAAGAGGCAATGCGCTTTGTTTCGTTGGCATAGAAAGAAGAAGATGAGATGGACACCTTGCCAGAAATTCAAGCACTTGAAAAACACAAATTTGATCAAGAGAAAACATCAAGAATAAAGTGTTAAAAAACCATAAAACTGAGCTCCTATTGAAGACATTGCCAACATACTAGAGTTTACTAATTTAAAGATCATTTTATGTCAGCACAATGGTTTCTCAAAGATGCACATTTTACAATTTCACATACACACACACAAACACACACACACACACACACACACGCCTTTAATCAGACCAGTTTTCTGCTCCAGTTTCTTTTTTTGTTCTTTTTTCCTTGATGACAGTAAGACAAGTGTGTATCCTAAACACTCCGTGCCAAGCACAGAGAGGAGAACCCACAACATGACCTGGTATGGCTGAACTGTTCTGGTGGACCACCTCATCTTTAAACTAATGAACTAAAGACAACACACACACACACACACACACACACACACACACACACACACACACACACAGAGAGAGAGAAAGAGAGAGAGAGAGAGAGAGAGAGAGAGGGATCAGAGCAGAATCACATATTTCTCTCAGGTTTCCACATGGGAATTTCACAAAGAGACCGAGACCTGAATCTCTCTGTCCATCTCAGGGCTATTAAATGCATATTAGGATGCACTTTAGTACACTTTTTAGTTAAAATTGTATTATTTCTGACAACATGCATATTTGTAGAACAGTACATTCATCTTATCGGGGATATAATTTAATGCCAGTATGACAATACTAAAATAAAAGACAAGAGTAATAAAACTTTATTAAAACACATTTCCTGCTTATAATTTAAGTGTATGAGTTCAAGAGCACGGAGGCCTATCTGGTTCTCAGGCAGACAATCAGACAGAGCAGTGGGAGTGGTTTACCATCCACACTGCTCCCCTTCTTCACCCTGCCTAATTAATTAACACGCTTAACAAGTTCATAGTTAACGAGTTCAGCCTGAACACTACCACTAATTGGCCATGTCAAACTGCATGAGTCCCCTGCTAATTATCTCTTTGATTGGGGCTTCATAGAGTTAATTAGCCAATTAACCACTTCAGTCTGCCAGTTCGGTCTCACTGTGGCTTATGCCTCTGATTTTGGGTGAGGAAAGATTAGAAAGTATACTACTGTCTGTTTCACTTTCTTTCTGAAGAGCATAATGTGGTAAATGGGAAAGCTGTCTTAATAATGTATAGGAGAGAGAGAAACAGTAAGTACAGGAAGGGAAAGGAATGGGTCAAAAGGTTAGAGAAGCAGTTCTCGTTCCTTAAGGTCGGCAGTTTAAATCCTCAGAGCAGCAAACTTCTGAGAGGGAAACATGATCGAGATTCCTTAGTGAAACCAAATGGGACAGCTAGAAGCTAACGTAGCACAACTGTCCCTCATTTGGTCCCCATGAGGAATGCTAACAATGAGAACAAGCCTTTGTAGGCAAACTGAAGTCCAGCCATAGATACTTGTGGCTGCAAGTGCCACAATGTAGAAACACATTGTGAAATGTGTGTGATCCCTTTCGCGCTGAACACACCCCTGTTAAGAATCCTTTTGATATTTCCAATCCATATTTGTGTGGTCGATCTCTCAGCACAGTATCCTGAAATGAATTTAAACGAAAATCTTTGCAGTGACAACATACAAAATGATCTCCATGTAATTAAGCTTTTCATAAAATGAACATGTGGGAATGCTGTGTCCTCTTCACTGCACTGTCAAATAATCCTTGATCATAATTTTTTCATATGAAGTAAGGTAGTCTCTGCACTGTCTGCATTCTCAGCACAGTCAACATTTCAGTGTCTGTGCACCATTCAAGAAATGTTATGACCATATATATATTAATTAATAATTCATTTTGGGAATGGTGCCAAACAGGTGCAGCAGTACTCAGCAAGCATGCATTAAAATTAAAAGTGCCTGAAGGTCACCAACTATAAAACAACAACAACAAAATCATTCACTACAGCATTAAAATGTAATTGCGTCAGTGAGGATCAACAGATTTGGATTTGATGATACTTAATAAAATGACAGATGGGATTGGCTACAAATCCAAGGCAGCTTTGGCTCACTTCATTTCCTAAAGTGACAACAGATCTGAAGTATTGTCATCTTCTTAGTTACACCATGTAAGATCTGACCCAGGAGGGTGATGAATGAGGCGCAAATACACAACTGCCTGTGCTTAACCTGAATTCATTTGCCAGAGAGAAAAAGAACGCTGCAAATGTGCAACCTTTAGCTTTTGGCTAAATTTACCATATTGTGTAGATTCACTACATGGTGTTGGCCATGTAAAATGGTCTGTATTTCCATATGCATTTATTCTGCGTATGCCCTGCAGTTTCCCCATGAGCAGCTGTTATACTTTAAAACTAATCTATACTAAAACATTGAAAACAAAAATCTAAAACAGCTGTTTAGGTTTCTTCAAACTATTGCCTTTTGAGCAACGGAGCCAGATTGCAGTGGTAGTAAGTATAATCAGTAAAAAGTGAAACCTGCACCTGTAAATGGCCTCAGCCCTACTGTAGCTCATCATCCTCTCAAGAACTAGCATATAATCCAGGATTTGAGACCACTTAGGAAGATGACAGATGGGATTGGAAACAAATCCCCTTATCCTCAGCTCAATTCATTTCCATAAGTGTCAACATGACTGAAGTCTTGTAGTGAAACAAGAAGTCATGGCAAAGAGAGATTCGACGAAGGAGTTTTGTGAATTAAACAAGAAACAAGCAGCCTCCATGACTCAAAGATGATCCGCCAGTGTATACTGCAATGTATTTATTCTGCAATGCAACAATATTGCAATTCAGCAACCATACCGAGTGTTTGTTGTCAGCAGTTTGGGGATATGGGGGGGGGGGTGTAGATGAGCATGTGTTTAAAGATAAAGTCACCATAGACATTTACTGTGAAGGGATCTGAAATCCCCTGCTAGTTCTTGCATACGTGCAGTGCACAAACATGCACACACACTAAAAGATGCAAATGAACAAACAGTCTCTGAAGAATGCAATACACACACCAAGAGAAGTAAGCAGCAAGAAGCTAATAAGCTTCACTGTGTGTGGCACTGTCATAGTGAGAGGATTCATACACATACACACTCGTACACATACACAGGGGAACAGATTAGAGGATATTGGGTGTCACATATCCCCCCCCCCCCTCCCTCTCTCTCTCTCAAAGAGGGTAGTGGTAGTACAAATGCTTACTCTACAGTAAGCTAAATAGAGAGTGTGAGACAGAGAGCCAGATCATGAGAATGACAGTTTAATTGGCCAAGAGAAGAGAAGAGTGTGAACGTGTCAATGAGAGAGAGGTGAGAGAGGAAGACAGAGAAAGAGTACGCCAACAGTGGGGTGTATGGGAGTTTTTCATGGGAGAAAGAATGCAGTCAGGAATTCTTTTAATTGTCCGAACTCCGCCTCAATGCTTAGCCTAGTCATCCGTCCTAGGCACACACACACACACACACACACACACACACACACACACACACACACACACACACACACACACTGTAGTGTATACATCCACATACCAGTCATTCTGTCTGCACAATGCTCCATTGCCAACTTCCATAAGACTCCATCTTTTCCAGGCCAACCTGCACTCAGCTCTGGATGCTATAAAGAAAAATAACTTCATGTAACTTCACAGGAAAGATCACAAAAATATGTCTAAATATTTTACGTTTTTAGCTTTCCTGTTAACTGCTATTCTTTTTATGAAAAACAGAGTTGTTTTTGTCAAATAAAGCCAAACTTCATTAAAGGTTCTGGATGTTTTCATCCATTTTATATCAACCTAATATTTTTTAAAGTTTAAAACATTGATTTTCAGCTATTCTGCATGAGCAATTTACACTGAGTAGCAAAGTCAGTACCAAAGGAAATAGTTTAATGCTCATACAGTGGCGAAATATGGAGGTTGAGGTGTCTCACAGGTATGTAAGCATTTATTATATGTCACCTTTGCTATACTATAAACTACTCCCATACAAATAGTCAGTTTAACTGTGACTCATTCCCTTCAATCATAGCCTTAATCTTAAAGGCATCCTGTGTACTGTCACAATTTTACTCACCAAATACAGTGTGTAATGGAGCTTAACAAAATTGTTAAATGTGTTTCCTTCCTTTTTTTTTTTTGTATTGCCCATATCTATTTTTACATTGGCTGGCAGTCTTCTTCTTCTTTCCAGCCTTTTGCTGCCAAATGTTTTTAAAATATTCTCGTACCATAAATCAGTACAGCAGATTTCTTACACAACCTGACACAGTGGCACAAATGCAGAATGTTAAAGGTTGTCAGTAGTGTGACGGATTCATTGATATACAAAAAAGATAACATCAGGATTTTTAATAAACTTTAATCAACAGCCTTGATGAGGCCATGTTGCAACCATCAGTCAGCTGGCTCTGATCAGCTGTCACACAGTAGCGCAGCATCTTAGTTACTCTCGAACATTCAGCTCTTCCTGTAGTTTATCTTGGCCTCCCTCTTCACAGCTGTCCTCCTCAAAGCTGCCCTTGGGGTAGGATTCACTTTGCCCAGGTGTGTTCCTCTGTGTGTGCTTTTGTGTGTGGGTGTGTGTGTGTGTGTGTGTGTATGTGTGTGTGTGTGTGTGTGTGTATATATGTGTGTGTGTGTGTGTGTGTGTGTGTGTGCGTCTGTGTGTGTGTGTGTGTGTGTGTGTGTGTGTGTGTGTGTGTGTGTGTGTGTGTGTGTGTGTGCGTGTGTGTGTGTTCTAGAGTTACCGAGGGGCCCCTGAGTACAGCTGTCTCAGATCTCGGTGAATCAATGAAACACAACACTGGCAGATAGTTGACAATTTCTGTTGACACACTGTCATTATACACTCAGTTTAATGCTGAGAAGAGCACATCTATTTAATAATAACATTTACTGTTTTTAAGATACAGTTTGATTATAAATTGAAGTGAAACTCAAGTGAAAGCATAAACAGATTCATGCACCTGTACGTCATAAATTAAAAGATACAGCTCTGTTATACAAAAAAAATGCACACACACACACACACACACACACACACACGCACACACACGCACAATACAGACACAGAGGCGACAGCCACAGAAACCTGACATCAGATGTCACCTTGTGATGTCGCTCTCTCCTTTGTGTCTGTCTCTTTTCCATTTTCTGCCACACACTCCACTCCACTATCTCTCTCGCTTTGTCGCAGGAGTTCATGTTTCAAAGGGGGAAATTACCTTATTCATACACAAGACACACAATACCAACAAACCATCAGTCATGCCCTACAGCGCTGCTTCTCCCTGCCCGTCTTCCAACCTCCGCTCCCTTCCATAATGAGAAGACAGCTCTGCTGCTGCTTGGCACTGCTCGCCAACAGCAGCCGAGAGGAGGAATGAACTTTTATGACTGGAAGAGAGATAACCTAAACAAAGGAAGGGCATTCAGAGGAGAACATAGTGTTTAGACCTTCAGAGTTGAACAAACTGCACTTTTCTCTTCATCAGTTCTTTCCTGTTTCCTTCCCACTTCTTTATCCTCCTCTTCTCTCTCTTTATTCTATTCTTGCCTCTCCTTGTCTCTTCTCTATGTACTTCTGTCTTGCCTTTTCCTCTCCTGTTACTTGTTCTTGGTGCTTTTATTATTTAGCACCTGTCCACCATAGAACAGAAAATCTTGTCATGCGAACCGTCTGACGTAGAAGCACACACACATACACAAACACACACACACACAACACGTACACACACACATACCCAGTAGAACTGTGACAGAACCACACACTTCTGGATGCTGACACACACAGACCCACATATACAGGGTTCCAGATACTGTACACATGAACACACCACACACACCCCTCTGAAGTTTCTGATGCACATTAGCTAATGTGGAAAGACGGCTGGGCTGAATTACCACTACACCTAATGACTATTTCATGTCAGGATGAGAGGAAGAGCAGAGAGCAGGACGAGAGGCCAGAAACTGAATACAGAGTTGGATTCAGCAGATTTAACTGTGCTTACTTGCTTTTCTTTCTGTCCTTCTTTCTTTGTCTTTTACCATAATAAACTAATCTCAATCTATGAATGGAGGGGGGGTTTGTCTGACAGGCTTGCTGGTAATCGCTGTGCATTGATTTTGCCACGAGAAACAAACCAACAAAGGTTAAGGCTTAAATCTTGGTTTAAACCAAATCAAACTTTCAAAGTGGATTACACCGAATCTAAAACTGATTTAAATAAAATAAATGTATTGCAGTTTAAGCATTTGTTTGGATTCAGTCTGATTACTAAGCAAGGATTAATCCTTATAACCTTGATATGAAGTGGTTTGAATTTTAAAACTGAGCAGTTTGGAGCTGGTGGCCACCTGCAGCTGCTCTGTCAGGCTCCTGCTGGGCTCCTGAGCCAAATTAATAATCTTTGGATGTTGAAAACACGGAGGGATGACCTTTGGGGACTTGAGCAGCCTCCTGGCTCCTTTACGTCTCTCATTTTAATACTGTTGTTCACCTCCCACACCAGTGTCAGAACAGGCTTGGTATCTTCATCATCAAAGTCCTCCAATTCAAACTCCCAGAGCTAAGGTTTATGTGCTGTAATTGTTTATTACATTTACATTATATTGAATTTACAACCCCAACAAAAACATTGCTCCTTTAAATTATCATGACACTGTTTAATGACAAACAACTAATCATTTTGTAGATTTCTTGTTTTTCAGGGGAACAAACAAAAGTAACACTGATTTCAGAAAATTTAATAACATTAAGTTGGTATATTGGAGTCAACCCAGTTATTTATAATAATATTTTTGCTATCCATACTGAATGAAAATGTGTATATGTATTTGTACTTTAAGATAATCATCAATCAATCAAAGCTGTCAATTTGGTGTATTTTTCTGTAAGACAATGGTTTAAAATTCCCAAACATAGCACTTTAATTTTGTTGCACTCCCACCGAAGGTGTAGTAGAAGAGTTCATCAGTGTTCTCTATGAATGTCAAGTAGAAACTTTTTTGGAATAAGACTGCAACATATATTTTGATTGCTGACATTTACTGTTGACTATAGTTATACTATTACATGAAGCAATGTAAAGTGCATTAACTCAGATATTTATCCTATGTAAGTAGTAGTCAAAGGGTACCTTAGTAATTAAGCATGTGCATTTATTACCACAGAGTTTGCCAAAAAAAGCACCATAGTGTTGTTGAGCCAGTTTATCTTGGTGACAGATGAACTGACAACTTTACAGGATGTATGACAGGACCTCACATAAAGCACAGTGAGAGATCATAACACACAGCATGGTATGGAAGTGGTTTTACTTCTACACCCTACAGTTCATTGGCTTTCAGAGAGGTCTTGCTTACTTGGCAAATAATTGTGGCTGACATTTTTTTTATCTGTTCAGGAAGTGAGCATCAGTGTGTCACTGTGTAGTTACACCCTGCTGTTAAACCTCCACTTCCAGACAGCAGCCCTGCAGGACTCAAGGACTGATGACAGGTTTTGAGGACGGTGTGTGTGTGTGTGTGTGTGTGTGTGTGTGTGTGTGTGTGTGTGTGTGTGTGTGTGTGTGTGTGTGTGTGTGTGTTTCCTATTCATCACATTATGTTGTCTTAATCTGTCTCATGGACATAACTTGGTCCCCACAAGGAATAAATATGCATTGTAGGGTTGTTTTTAGGGTTAAAGTTGTAAGGTTAGGGTTGGGGTTGGGGGCATGTACGGCTGTGGTTAAGGTAAGCCTGTAAAAATATCAGTTTATAAAATATCAAATATCAACCCCTGATGTACATAAATATATATATTTACATGCAACAATGCATTAAAAGTCTACTGTCACACATTAACCACTTGGTTAAACTCAAATATTTCATTAGTTGGATTTTGGGATCATAGCAGAAACACACAGATAACTTGTTTTGGAAATAATGGATACCTAACATAGAATATTATAGCTTAAAAAGCCTTTGGGACCTAAACCCTCACTGACATTTTGTGGCTATTTTTAGCCAATGTCATGATCCAGCCATCATCTGACTGACAACCACAAGCGGCTTTAGCTGTATTTTTAAACTTTTAAACACAAAAGTTGTTGATGTTAGATGTTAAGATGATAAGATGTTGAAATAATAAGCACACATACTGATTTTACATGTTCAGCATGAGTTCTTGCACTCTTTTATTCCCATATACCATAAGAGTTCACTGAAAGTATAAGCACTGCCAGCTTTAGGTATACGTATACATCATTTCTGTGTGTAGAGTGAAGGTGTGTCCAGGTATGTAGGTGAAACCAATTGTTGTTCAGCATGTCACAGCCTGCTATGTTTTTTCCTCCACTTATATTTCCTGCACACAAAGTTAACTCCCTGCAGAATGCTGGTCACTAATTATGTCTCTGGCTTTCATCTATCACCATTACTGTCAGGAGACAGACGGAGCCATGCATGCACACAGAGGAATACACACTCAATACCTGATAACACCAAATACAGATGCTTTTCAGAAATTACGATTTTTTTTCTCTGTAGACATATTCAAAAACTTTTCCTCCCTCTTCCATTCCCTTCTGCCTGTATTTCACCTCCCTCCCCCATTCTCTTCTTCCTGATTGTCCTTTTTTTTCTTTCTCCTTTTCCTCCTTCCCTGCTTCTGTCAGTAGTCCCATTCAACATGTAAGTAATCAATCAAATGTATTGTCCCACATCACAAACACAACCATTAAAATGCATGCAGTTCATATATGTGCACAATAAAATGTATATGTGCAGTATGCAGGAACAGACTCTCCCCCTTTAATCAACATGAGAATTCATATTCTAGGTGGTCATCAAAAGCACACACACACACACACACACACAAAGCCACGGCTAATGAGGGATGCAGTGAGCAGTATATAAGCATATGGGGCCTGAAGCATGAAAGACTTTGCTGTTTGAAGCCCCCTCACCCACACATAAGACACCAGCCATTTCTCCCCTTGTTCCAGTTCATAATCAGTGGTCACATCAAAGACTGTCAGCTCTGTATTTGAGGATGGTAACATTTCATTCCTGCCAATAAAAACAGGTTTGGATTTTTTATCTAACTTCACTGTGTGTATAGTTCAGCACCACTAGCAACAGAAGGTATGAGAGAAAGGGCTTGTGACAAATGTCTCAGATGGGACAGTAAGCAGTCACATCCTTAAAGGTCCAGTGTGTAATATTCATAGGTTTCATTAGTGTACAATCACAGCAACCTATTTTTGTTACCTTAGAATGAGCCGTTTTGATCTACAGAGGAAGCAGGTGCCTTATTTTATGCAATCCTCTCCTTGTGATCACTTTAAGTCTTGAATATACTGAGCCAACAAAAAATATAACACAAATAAAAATTGCAGACTGTCTGTGGCGCTGGGTCAATATGTGGCCTGAAACAAATCTAAGGGAAACACTTGACACTATGTGGACAGACCAATAATAAACAAGGGGAATCCCTCACTGGTTTCCCACCCATGAACTGTACAAATTTGTTTCTCTTAGCAGCGGTTGTCTTTTCCTATGTCCTTCACATCTTTTCTGGACCTCATGATATTTTCCACCAAGGTCAAGGAAAAGCCATCTAAAGGTGAATTTAGAAACTGTACATTTTGATATGAACTTTTGTTCTTTAAAAGTCAAAAAACTACCTTATGTTGGATCAAAAGGTAAATGCATCTGGGGCCCATTATGTTTCTGTAATGGTACATCTGTGGAAAATTTTATGCAAAAATGTACCTCTTCTGTACGTTGGAAAAAAAAAACTATATGTATAAAAAGGTACTATCAGTCCAACCGGTTCTTACTTGTTATTTAAAAATAGGAATGCCTTTTCCAACCCTCTACAAATACAAAAAACAGACCTGAAATCTTTCCACATACTGTATAGTAGGTAACAACTCTCTACGTGTCAAATGTCTTTTCCACAAGACCAGCCGACCCCGAGCCTCCAGCTAAAATACCTTATCTGTCCATCTGAAAATACCATTTTACTAATGGCCACAGCTACTGCTACATACCAAACATGCTTCTTGCACAGAAGCTGTCAAGATGCCTGACTTGTGCTGTGCTGCTATTACTGTGTGTATACTTGGTGTTGTGTGTGTGTGTGTGTGTGTGTGTGTGTGTGTGTGTGTGTGTGTGTGTGTGTGTTTATTTTGTTGTTTTAATTTTAGCCACTGTATCTTGAAACCCCTCCTTGGGTCAACGCTCTTGCAGTTTACTCCACCTCTCTTTTATAGAGATATTAACACACAGCACCTTCAACGCTTTTCTCAAGTATTACTGCAGTCTTTGTCTGCAGTTAGTTGCTCAAAAAACAGACACATGCACACACTGTAACCATTTAAATTATATGCATTGGATTTATGATGCATGCACACATGGAACCTGTGCAGATGTCCACTAATGCATTCAGACAGACTGAACAGTATCTTATAAATAGCAGTGCAGTATAAACACTATTTATACCTTTATAGGTTCACAAAGTCTATTTTTTTACGTTGTTTGGTGTACACCAAGTGCAAAATCTCAAATTCTCAATCTGAGCACGTTGGAGACTTTTTTGATTATTTTTCTGATTCTGAACTGTGATACAATCAATAACAAAATGTCTTTGTTCTCCATCTGTCTGCTTGTTAGTGGGATGGGAGGCTGGGTTTATAGACACACACGTGTGTGTGCACACACACGTGCAAACACACGCACACACACACACACACACACACATACACATTGAGACACGCCCATCATGGTCCCCAGGTGCGGTTGGTGGAGATGGAGGCTCTCTGAAGGTGAACCCCATGGTGAGCAAAGGCGAGGTGCTGTGCTCTGTGAGTGTGTGTGTATCTGTCCTTTCATGTATTCAGTTGTCTATTATGTCTGTATTTGGGGCTGGGGCTGGCAGTCATGTAGACAGCGAAAAGAAAAAAATTGAGAGAGACTGATAGAAAGATGTAAGAAAGATACACAGAAAAATTCAAACAAATTCAAAAAACATGTTTCTTTACACACTTAAAGATATATGTGTCTGAGTCTGAACTGTAAAAAAGTGTAGAATATATAAAACTAAAAACAAATGAAAAAGGGCATAGATTGATAGAGACCGAGGGCATGAAGGGGGGGGTGATGTAGCTTTTATCTGGAGGAGGGGAAGCCAAATTAGAAATGTGGCATGATCCCCCCCCTCCTGGGACTGAGTCAATTAGCCTGCCTGGAGGAGCTGCCAAGAGGCTGGGGCTGGGGGATGGTGTCAGTAAAGAGGGTGTCAGTGGTGGTGGTGGTGGTGGAGGGCGACTGGTTGAGACAGGAGAGGCCAAGGGCGTAAGCAAGAGGGTTTTCATGGTAGGATGGGTGGTGGTGGCGGAAACATGGCTAATATAGACAAGATTGAACACTCAACATAAAGGCCCTGCTGGGCGTCTGGTATAATGTAATAGTAGATAAGGTGTAGATTAGTGATTGATACCTGCAGATGGAATATCAGAGCAACCATCTCATCAAGCCATACGATAATTATATTTGTTTGTTCAGTGTCTTAAAGAACTTGTGGGTAGGATTTAGTGGAATCTAGCAGTGAAGTTGCAGATTACAACTAATAGGCCTGGGTATGAGATGGCTGTGAGGTGTGTATGAGAAACTACAAGGGCTGCAAAACTTCTGTTTTGGCTACTACAGAAACATGGCAGTTCAACATGGCAGACTCCATGGAAGGCAACCCTCAAAATGGCTCACAAAAACACAATGATTCCTAAATTCAGGTGATTATACACTAATGGAAACATTAGTGGCAAACATCTGTTCAGCTATAAGTCATAATAGGCTTTGGTATTTTTTATAAATAAAAGCACAAATAATAAAACAAACTACTACTTTCCAACCTGGCTCTGATTGTTGGCTGCAACATGAAAACTGGGGTGTGAGGACACAAGAGAGGAAAGATGAAAAACAATGGAATGAAGGTCTGTTGGTGTAGGTGCGCCTGGCCGCAGCTGTACTGCAGATTTAAGAGGAGTGGATGGAGAGAGGATGGAAGTGCTGGCAAAATGCCAGTTTCTTACCAAGCATCTCATCCACAGACCATCTCAATCATTATTGTACCACATCATTACTGGCTATACAGGCTAGCCCCTACTGTAAATTGGCATCAAACTAGAACTAATGAAAATAATTTAGAAGAAACATCAGCTGTCCTGAAAATCTCTCTCTCTTTCTCTCTCTCTCTCTCTCTCTCTCTCTCTCTCTCTCTGATTTCTATAACTCTTTCTTTTTCCAACTGTGATCCCGAGCAGCTGCAGAACAGCGGTAAGCAGGATTACAGGTGGTGAGAAAGAGGAAGATCAGGAGGGAGGGCAAAGAGGAAGGGAAAGCAGGGGGTACATGAAGGAGAGCGACGGCCAGGAGGAGGAACAGGCCAAAGAAGGGAGGGGGGGATACAGAGAAGTTTGGAATTGTAAGGAAGGTGGAGGGACGAGGTGAAGGAAATGAAAAGGAGTAACAAAGGAATAAAGAAAGAGCAAAGGGTTCTGCCTCAAACTATCAACCATTAACCAACTTTTAAATCAAATACTGACGTACGTATTTAAAGGATTTTTTATGGGTGTGCAGCTTTGTGGCTCCTCCAGTCGTCTTCTCATGAGAGCATACTGGTCTCAGCCAAACCAGCAGATTTAGAGGAGGTTTGAGTAGAAAACTGTGTGTGTGTGTTGTGTTTATTTTACCAAATGACATACCAGACAGTGCTTGTGTGTGTGTGGTATCATCACCGGTGGCAGCAGAGGGTGGCAGGTGACTTGAGTGACAGGTTAAAGAGGGAAGGGGAAGGAGAGGAGGCTGTACTGCACGTGCTCAGTAGCGTGTCACCAGGCAGGACCGCGTCTCCTTCCTTATCTGACAGGCACACTGCAGAACAGCAAAATCCCCTGCATAAGCCCCTCGAGCACTCCTCTGGGACGTGTGTGTGTGTGTGTGTGTGTGTGTGTGTGTGTGTGTGTGTGTGTGTGTAGAGACAGAAACTGTTTCTGAAACTAAGGGTGCTTGTAGGTGTGTGATAATGTGTGTGTTTGTGTGTTTATGTGTGCGTGAGAGACAGGGATGGTGAGAATCTCGTTATTTTCCTATCTTCCTGTGCAAAGCCTCCTAATTCCACCTCACCTTCAACACTGCATGACCGCTCAAGGTGATAGGACAGGACAGGCTGGGACTCCAAAATCACACACACACACACACACACACATGCACACGTCTACACAAATGGAGAGTGCAATTACAGGTCAGCCTGGCAAAGGAGAGCCTGTTCTGCAACAGCACTGGACAGACCTGAGCATTGGAGGAAGAAAGAAGATATTAGGAAGGACAGGAAGGGTTTGTGTGTGCATGCATGTGAGGGGGAGGGTATAAGAAGGGGGAATGGAGGGTACGAAGGAAAGACGGGGAGCACAAAGACAATGTTGGAAAAATCTTTAGATAAGACCAAGCAGCTTTTAGCCACCTGGTGTGCAAAAATATACCATAATATAATGTGCATTCACCTCGTGGTATATTTAATGTGCTGTTTGTGCTAGACTTTAAAAGTGCAGTGTTTGACTACAGCTGGCTCTACATAATATTCATATTTTGAAATATAAGTGCCCATGACATCTTGTCTTGTCTAATCAGTTTGATTATTAACATATTCTTAGTTAGGTTGAAAATCAGCATTAAGAGACATGTGATATTATAAATCCCCAGAACAATAATAATCTGACACTGAAACGTGCACCATTACAAGAATGTAAATTGATGTTGTTTGCCTACTACAGTTCAAACCGAAGTATGTTACAGTCCAGTTCCTTTCTGTATCTAGTTTAATACCCAGATTTATTAATTAAAGCTCTCAAACCTTTTATCTTCTGTTTTTTATTACCAACGAGCAACTCTATGATGAAGTTATTTATAAGTTGTTACTCAAAATTTATGAAACAGATTCAGTCAGGCATGTGAAAGGATTTAGATTTTATAAAATGCAACTAAACCCCAACCCCAGTAATAGCACACATTTATATCTCTACCACTGGAGTAGAGGGGTGTGTGTGTGGTTAAGGCAGTCAGTATAAACACAAGGAATGATGAAGAGCATGAGTCTTGTCCAAGTCAAGTAGGGAGTGTGGTCTTATTGCGTGCCAAAAGAAATTTGCACAAACCTCGTCCACTAAATTGTTTTTTCTCTTTCTCCTGCAAGACTGTCTCTGTTTTATAGTACAAAGTGAAAGGAAGGAGAAACTAAATGCTTCTTTTTCTGAACTTCTGCAGCTATTTTGTGAAGTTTTGATGACTTCGTACATTCAGGTGACAAATAAGTTAATTTGATAGCATGATTTCCTCTCACTCATTGTTTTCCTTATTACACGTTTCACCAATCAAAACAAATTGCTTTTGTGAAACTGCACCCTCGGGCGGTAATAATGTTATCAAGAGCAGATCATTTGTGTACAATCAGGGAAGTGGCTTGACATTGATCATGACCATCTTGTGTACTCACACTGTCAAATAATTTGGGTTAGAGTTTTTTAACCTGGGAACACTGAGAAAAACTAAAGAGAAAGAGCATCACCTATTTATTTCTTCCCCCTGAACAGTCTTCAAACTAACCCAGGGAAAAACAATCTGATCACAAACCAGTTAACCCACTCGTCCAGGTTACACATCCGTCCACTCACTGTGAACAGTCCACTGATAGTGAACTGCGATTGATTGCTCTGTCCTCAGCCTAACCCTTACTTCAGGTCATCATCAGTTCTGATGGCCTTGGAGCCATGTTACCATTTACCATCCTGCATCTACAACATCTGTGCAGAAATAATCCTAATTAACCTCACTCTCATGTTTTGGGTCTCTGATGGATCAGTAGCCAGACGTCCTCAGATTAAACCAATTATGCAAAATTCAATCTGTCTATAGAGCTAGTCAGACATCATCACTTAGCTTTTCACTAATGTCGAGCCTTAGATGATCTCATACTGCAAGGACTCTTTTGTGTTTCCTTGGTTGGTCAGTTATGTTATCTGTGCTAACAAGGTATTATTTAAAGTGTGTAACATTTTGGAGGATCTATTGGCAGAAATGGAATATAATATTAATAGGTACAACCTGAAAATGAGAATTGTTTTGGTTTTGTTCCCTTCGAATAAGCCGTTTTTATTTACAGACACTGCGGGTCCTCTTCTACAGAGCCCGCCGGGTTTCACAGCCACTAGTTTCTTCTACACTCTTGGAAAGGGAGGGTGAGTCGAGGGAGTTGTAGTGCAACTACACTGCCTCCTACTGTTTTTTCACGACCACAGAAAATCTCTTTCCCCTGTAGCTAGCCTTTATCAGGACTTATTTTACAAAGTGAAGAAGACGTATGTTACGCTCTATTTCTCTTCACTTCTCTTCATGCTAACAAACATGTGACTATTACCCACAATCTTTACCTGAAACCTTGTATAGGAAGTCAAAGTTACACCTTTCACATTCTTTCACGCGTACTTAGACATGTCCAATTTTGGCGTCACTCCTCTTTCACATTCTCAGAAATCAACCATCCTGATTTATTTTTTGTGCAGCTTCCGGATTTTCTCTATTATCTTTTCTGGTCTCTTTACCTTAAAAGGTTGAGCTTGAACATCAGTTAAGGTGTTATCTCCACTTTTATCTACGCTAGAGTATCTAACGTCTACCTTTTTAACACAGTGATGAATTAGGGAAACTATCTTCTCTGACCTGAGGTTCAACTCTTTTGTTGTCCATCCATCCATGGGTTTGGGTTATCTACACATATCAAATGACACTTCTAAAACATGAGATCTATTATCTTCCACAGTATCTTATATTACATCCATAGTTAACATTCTTGCCTATGGGTTATCATGCACACACTTTTCTGAATGAATTGTGATAATGAAAGAATCACTAACTGTAACAAAAACCTTTTATTAAAGGTTTAATGACAGCTGCTATGAATTCAATATTACTTTAAATAGTAAATGCTGGTGATCAACTTATAAAGATATAATATGTAACATTATGTTCTGTAGTTTTACCTTTTATCTATTTATCTATATTTGAAAAATGTCATTATTTTAGCATACTGTGTTTGTTTTTTCTCCCTTTTTGCTTCACTTTCTGAAGTGAAAGAATATTGCTCCCCACTAGAGGACCCAGTTTCCTGTAAACTGCCGATAAACAGTGCTTTAATGTAGCAGGCAGATGCGTGTGAATGCCATATTAAAGTGAAAATCAGTTTGAGTAAAAATCTAGTTTTGAAATCTGTAAAAGTCAGACTACAATTTCCCTTCTCTTAAATACTCATGGTATGCATGTAAAATGTCACATGTAGCACAGAACTACTGAAAAGGGGTTTCATGTATTGTGCATGTAACACACACAGAAAATCTATAGTTGCACACAAGCTCTCGCTCACTCATGCACACACACTCACAAACAGCACCAGTCATTAGCCACCACTTCCAAATCAAGGCCAAGTATCATGTTCTTTTTTAAATCATAAGGATTGAAAAAGAAAACAAAAAATAAATAAATAAAAGAAACTGATGAAAGTTTGATGCTAACAGCCTTTTGCTTTTTATTTGAATGAGGGAACAACCTCCGCTCCAGTCTGTCCCCTCTGGCTATATGGGAAAAAGTCAATATTTCAAGAGAGCAGAGACACTCATTAAATATTTCAAACAAAGGAAAACTGACATTGCTGCCCAGTCTCTCGTGCTCTCTCTATACCTAGCCTCACCAGTTCATACCTTAGGTTTCTACATTCTTCACGCCATACTTCAAACACATCTAGAGAGAAAATGGCAAACAGGCAACCAAGACAGAGCTAACATTGACAGTCCAAGAGAAGATATCTATCCTGTGGTCCACAGACACATTGTACCATTATGTTCTGCTTTACACATTTTTCACCTACTTTCTGCTGACCTAGTAGTTATTTCAGGCTGACAAAAGGGTTAAGTGAAAGGTTAATGGGCTTTTCCGCTGAGGAAGGGTTGAGATGAGGGTTAATGGGTTTTAAGGTGTGGCAGTGGATCAGTGTATAGCCACCTTAACCATAAAGTTACCTTGGTGGTCAATTCATCACCATGCAATCAGCGAACCCACCTTGAACCCACATGAGCTGTTAGGTTAAATAAATGTCCACTTTGCTGCTCTCTGATGTAAAATGATTGAACACAAGAGCGAATGTGACCATGGTGGAAGCTATTATATGTATGCTGTTCTATACACAGTGTCTACCCTGGGAAAAAATCCTTTGACACACAGGAAGTGATATGTTTTGCATTTGCATCAGCTGCAGTGTATGTTGAATATATAGAAGAAGCTGAGTAAATAGCATGAGCAGCAATAACAACCTACAGACACCTACAGAAACTCAAGAACATCCAAGATGAAAGATGGCGTACCTTGATTCATGTCTTGGTGGATTTTATTGGACATGACCTGAAGTTCCACCTTTGGTCACTACAATAAAATCTCCACACACTGCAGCACTGTAAAGAAGGGGCGGAGGCCTACACAGGCCACAATGTCTGCTACCAAAGAGTAGTGCAAACACAGACAAAGATTGTTTTTTTAATCATTAAACTATTTCTCTGAGGTAGAACTACCCTGAAGGGAGAAATAATGCCACTGGTTGTAATAAAGAGTTACTTTTCAGGCTACGCAGGCTAACAACATTTTTTATGTACAAATATGGCAACTGTCTATCTAGGCTAGTTAGCTAGCTAGCTTTAAGCTAATTACCTTGCCAACTTTTCAAATCATGATGCCATTACCATATTTTTGATTCAATTTGTAATTTGTTGTCATTCAAGATTGCTACTTCACAAATTTGCACTTTGATGTTTTTTAAAAATATTTTTAACTAATGTACAATCCAGTCATTGATCTTAATCAGACTGATCAGCATGGGGATCTCACTTTTGTGGCTCCTTCAATGTTTGGAACTTTTTTGAAGATTTTTTGGAATTTAAGTAAATTTATACTGTTTTTATTCGAACACTATAGTAGCCACAATAATGTCACTCTGTCTGAAAAGAGTGCTACACGAATTTAGCATTGCCCTACAATGTTGGACTCACAATGAAAAAAAGCGATCAAAAGCGACAGAGCAGACCAACATTGCAACCTGACCCCCAACAGTTTGGTCGCAGATTTGAGTGTGTTATGCTGGTAGCAACTAAAGCAAAGAAAAAGATGGTGCTACAGAGGTCTGGTAAGCTCACTTCTTTTAACGCACGATGGCGACTTAAATGACATCGATTTGAGGCAATTTATCAGACTTTACATGGTTCCTTCTGGAGACACAAAAGTCTTTATGTAGCCTATCTGCAAACAGACGTTGATGTTTAAAATCAGTGGAGTTCCCCTTTAAAGATGCAAACAAAACCGAAAGGTTCAAGAAAAAGCCTTAATTTATGCTTGCAATCACTGTAAAGTTTTAAAGGAGTTTTCCTTTAAAACTATCAAGACATGTAAGTAAGATGTAACTAAACTAAATAAAGAACAAGACCTTTGTCTATGACCACATTATAATTAACACAAGGTAACTATCATGTAACACCTTGTTGGACCACCACTCGCTGCAAAGGTAAATTAAGGGTTAATGTGTGGTTCAGTGGTATGGTAATGGAAGGGTTACTGTGCGGTTTAAGGTGGGTTTGGGGTGGAGGGGTTATAAAGACCAGTGAGACCTGGGATTACAAGACTGAATGGCTGAGATGACAGACAACATGCACACCTGTGAGCCTCAAAACACATATACACCCACTCACACACAAAGCATTCTGGTGATAGCTGTGTAGAAATAAAGAAAATGCTGATTCCACAAAAGAGACCAGATATTTAAAGCTTTATAAAGGCAGATTCATTCTCATAAAGAAGATGAAGAAGAGAGGGGTGGGAGAAAGGATGAGAGCAAGGCAGAGTGGCATGGGATAAGCCTCTGTCATTAGTTGTGGGATTTCAGTGAAAACCTGCAGAAAAGGCAGAAGTAAATGAGATTATAGAACAAAAGTGGCAGAGTGTTTCAGGATGGAGGGTAGATGGAGGAGTGGAGGGATGAGGCACACAATAATCGCAGGTGTAAAAGGACCAAAGACTCCTAATCTTCTGTATGTCCACTGGTTTCTTTATTCACCACTGTTTTAAAATTCAAATAATGCTTTATTTTTTAAGTGCAAGATTCCTGCACAAAAAGCATTTAAAGGCAAAAACTGGACATATCAAAGCCCTAACATGTCTGTAGACCATATGTTCTCAAACTGAAATCATAACTTTGCAGTGTTACTTATCAATGCCAGCTGAAAAAGACAGATTCTCTGAAAATGAAATACTAATTCCCTCTAAATCCCACACTTCCACCGGTGGACCATCAGGAAATCCAACATCCAAGACAGACACTCTCCCTGATGCACGCAAACTCTTCTCTCTTCTCTCTTCTCCTCCTTTCCTGATTTATGCTCAGATTAAATCGCCCACTGATTAAATCCAGTTAACAAACCCACAAAATGTTCTCACTTGCACATACTCCCTCTAAAAATAGTCCAAAAGTCCACACTCATTCTGTCCAGCCAGGCTATAATGTTACTCAAAGAAATCACCCTAATGAACAACACAGATCTGAAACCACAAATACAGCAGAGTTGACAGAGCTGCATAATTCCAACACAAACACCTACACAGGGTATTCCCCAGCTTCAGTATTACTTCAAGAAACTGAAATCATTCCACTTTTTTTTCTCAGGTATTGAGAATAGTTGAATAAATTAATACATTCACACTTTTTACCCAAACACACAAACTACTTCCTGCATCAGTTACTCATTAAAGCCTCTAATAAATATCTTTACAAACATGGACATAGATCCTGGCAGGAAAGACAAAGACAGATACTGGAGTCACAGGGATTCTATCAGAAAATCAAAATCTCACCTTCATCAGCAGCTTCCTCCGCCTGCGTCCCGTTTCAGTCCTCAGCCCCTCCTCGTCACTTTCCCCTTGGCAGGTGCCATCATGGTCAAATAGTCCACAGGAAAGGGCTGGATGGGGCTATTCTCAATTTTCTCTCTCTCTCTCTCTCTCTCTCTCTCTCTCTCTCTCTCTCTTATACTCCCTCTCTGAGTCCTGTATCACCATGAGAAAAGCAGCATGTGTGTGTGTGTGTGTGTGTGTGTGTGTGTGTGTGTGTGTTTGTGTTTAAGTGTGTGTGTGTGTGTCTGTGCACACA
Source organism: Dicentrarchus labrax (assembly GCF_905237075.1). Classification (NCBI taxonomy): domain Eukaryota; kingdom Metazoa; phylum Chordata; class Actinopteri; family Moronidae; genus Dicentrarchus; species Dicentrarchus labrax. Next base: position 20,330,530 of record NW_026136715.1, read on the forward strand.
ACTCCAAAGGTCCCGGAATTCCTGAGTCCTGCGCTAAAGAGCAAGCGTGGTTGAGCTCCCTCTCTGTCTCTGCACTCCTTTTCTTTTTCCTCTCGCTCCCGGCCGGGCAGAGAGGAGGGGAAGACAGTCAGGGGGTGGGACGGAAGACAGAAGCTGCTTTCAGCCAACTGTTTCTCTATCTCTTCTTTCTCCCCCTCTTTCTCTTCCTCTCTGTTCTTCTCCCTGTGTCTCTTTCTTTTTGCCCAACTTTTACGCTCTGTCTTTTGGCTTGTTCTCTGTGACAGATACTCTTTCACTGCTCAGCAGGGCGTGAAAGCAAAGCTCTTTCTGTCATACACACACACACACACACACACACACTCACACCCTCCTCTTTCTTTCAACGCCACTCCCTCTGCCACAGTCCAGAGGTAAAGTCACTCCCTCGCTGTGTCACCCAGCCGCAGTCTCTTTCTCCTATTATGATTCAACATATCCTCAGAGGTTTGGTACTATGTGGGTCCATGTGTCTGTGTGTTTCTTAGTGATCCAGCACCTTTTTATGGCTGGTCTAGTGATGATAAGGAGCAGTGTGTGACTGGGATAAGGGTGGACTTAACACTTGAATTTAATTTCAGTTTGAAGTTCCTTTACAAAGTTCACACATTCTTTAAAATGTCAACTCACCCACAATTTCATTGTTCAACACATAAGGTGTTGTTTATACTCCTATTCTATTTTCCTTTAAGAAATGTTGGAGCTAAAAAAATAAAAAATTCAAGTGACAAGAGGACGAGGTTCAGACAGTAATAATCCTAGTAAAAGACCTAATCCTGATATCCTTGACCTAACCTATGCTTTGCAACTTGATGAAGAACAAAAAAAGCTACATTTACATGTAGAACAAATGCATAATTAGGGTTTTGGGGGAAACTTGAGTAAGATTTGTCTTGTATAAAAAAGAGGGAAAACCATTAGCTTTAAGCATGGAAAGTTGCTTCTCTGAATCCTGCACCTTCTGTTACAACCTGTTTGATGGCACCTTCAGCCATAAACTCCCTCCCAATTCAAAGGTTTGCAGGAACATACCCACACATGTAAAAAGCTTTATTAAAAAATAGATAAGATGCTGTTATACAACACCATTGGTCCACATTATCAGTGTCATGGTTTCTGTTCCTCTGTCCATATCTGACTCTGTGGTCTATCCACAAATGACCAACCTCATCAAAGCCAAGAATGTCAGGAATCCTTGCTTTCTAAAATATCTGTACCTGTATCTGGCATCTATGGTACGGTTAAGGTCAGGGAAAGACTTAATCAAATGTCCTTGCAAATAAATTATAATTATGATATGGTGAGATATAGCCAACTAGAACAAACCCGTCAAGATTACAGTATGGTTACGGTTAGACAACCATAAGTCAGGGAAAGATTGTGGTTACAGTTATTAAGAAGGCAAACAATAATTTCATGACTGTGACGGGACATAAACTCTGGTTTCCAGCATGTCATGACGCTACATGCCTATCTTCCATCCCAACCCTTGGACTCTGCCTTGCTACTACTGTCTGCGTTGGTACTCCACACTGGCACTGTATGGAAATCACAAAGTGCAGAATCATACAATATACAGTAGACATTATATTTTTGTTACATTAGTCTGTTATATTATGGAGTTATTTTATCGCGGCTCATCGTTTGGAGGATCACAGTCAGTGAACTGCTGTAGCCAGCCCAGTCAGACTGATACTAGTCGATCACAGTCATGTTGTTGTTGTTTGATCATCGCACACCATTTTGTTCAATAGAAAGGTTATTGAAAAGGGAAAATAAGCACGCTAACGATCAGTTAGCAAACTTGTTAGCTTAGCTCAATCACTAAGTGTTCACACAATTAAAATCAGAAGGTTTATTTGTGTCAACTGTTGTCTAATAATTGTCTGCAATCCACTGCTCTGTTGTGGAACAGTTTTCCTACAGACAGAGAAAGCTAAAGTTAAAGTGAATAGTGCAACACCGCTAATAAGCTATTATATGTAGCTTTGTCCATTTTGGACTTCCACCCCTCAAAGATCAGCACTATCATGGCGGCTTGCTATTGCTCAATGGTGTAAATTCGCACTTCACCGAAGTTGAACACCAAGCAGAACATTGAATCGGAGTAATTTCGCCTCCTCGAGCAGATCCACTTATCACTGCAATTCCTTTTTTTATAAATTGCCATTTTATTTGTGGCCGGGTTTTGAAGGGCAGAATCCCAAACAAGCCAAACTCTCTCCATCCGTCAGTGATGTTCCCCTGAGCACTGCACTTAACTATACTAGGAACAAAACAGAGTATAATGATGGATTAGGAAGAGAGGAAAAATAAAAGGCTAATAAGCCTTTCAGTAAGCCTACTTTAAAATGATGTAATTGGGTCCTGCACACCTGTTAATGATTTAGTTATACAACCATACTCCAGAGCAATATAATGATATTTTTATCAAGGTAAATTCATGAGAGAGACAGACCAAAAGGGACAGATGGAAATAGAGAGTACCTACACCTTTTGGGACACACTCACACAAAACCTGGACTAATTTATTGTATTTATAATCAGGCCCCAGACAGCGGGGCGCGGCACTGTATCTGTAATTCACACACACACATACACACACACACACACACACATAGGTCATGTCGACACTGCTGACGGAAACATTCGCACTCACATGGATAACCAAACTGATGCAGGTACACACACACACACACAAACACCTGCTGAAGGTACATTCATGTAAGCACGAATGCATGCAAACAAACTCACTTACACAAAACACACACACACACACACACACACACACACACACACACACACATAAACACAGTGTATGCCGTCTGTCTGGCGTCTAGCTGGCACCATTCAGATGGCCATCTCTAGAGGCCGCAGAGGTAGCCAATCACAACTGCCAGTCAGCGGCTTTCATTATCACACACACATATACACACACACGCTAGATCCTTGGAGACTCCAGACTGGGAGAAGAAGTGTGTGCATGAATGTGTGTGTGTGTGTGTGTGTGTGTGTACAACTGGAGAATATCTCCTGCTGCTTGTGTCTCCCTTGTTACCAGTGAGCAGAAGAAATTAGATTAAAATAGAGCAGATTAAGATGAAATAGTCAGAAAGTTAAATTACAGAAAACAGACAGATATCAGACATTACAATGATATAGTGCTTATTAACTGTCTGCTTATAATGACAGTCAGTTTTCATTCAGCTGTGCTCACAGTTCAACTAGCCTGTTCTGTTCTGTTTTCTGGACCAGAGGTTACAGTGTTGTTATTATTATTATTTATTATATCATATTATGATTAGTATCAGACCCAACAGGCAGTCATTTCTACATTCAGTTTTCTGCTAATCAAAATAATGTTTTTCTACCAACCCACCACATACATCTCATCCTTAAAGGGACCATACCATTTTTGCATGTTTTATTCATGATTTCTTTTCTTTAATTTTTGTTTTGAAGATTTTATATAAAAAGTGTATGATAAAAAGATTGTGGTGAAAATTGGATTTTAAAAATACCATTTGCAGTGATGAACCGTATATAAAAGCATGCGTAATTTCTGCTGGTCATTTTGTTACCTTCATCTAGGAGGTTATGTTTTTGGGGCCGATTGTTTGTTTGTCGGTCAGCAGGATTATGGAAAAACTACTGGCCCAAATTTCATGGAGATTGGTGGAACGGTGTAGAATGGCCCAAGGAGGCCAAGGAAAAACCCGATGACGATGGCATTGTCTATTGGCCCAACCCCACTGCTGATATATAGTGTAAAGGCCATGGCAGGGTGAAAACTGTTTTGGCAGTGGTCTTCTTTGTTTATGGAAATTACATAATTCTCTTACAGTTAATTAGGTTTAATACACAAAATAGTATATAACAAATGATAATATAGTAACATCTTTAAAGGATCTGTCCACGTCTGCTCAGCTCTCCTCTGGCATGGTTTCCATCATGTACGTGGGTTCATTGTTCATTTAATTCCTTCCTTCCTTCCTTCCTTCCTTCCTTCCTTCCTTCCATCCATAGCACTTGGCTACGTGTGTGAATGGGGCTTTTCACATAAACTGATATCTGACACCAGACACAAAGCCTGATAAGCTTGTAAAACATTCTCTGATGTCACAAACCGGACATTAGCGTGTAAAAATGTCACGCCGTGCTGACAACATCAACACCTCAACAACTGATCCAGCACATATTTTCCGTTGCAACAACAGAAACACACACACACACACACACACACTCACACACACACAAGCAAGCACACTGCAGTGCCCACCCGCCCATCTTTTCCCTCTTGTAGCTGGTGAGTACTCGAATCATTTGTATTTGCTGATGCTTTTTGAAATTTTGTGGCTTATAATTTATTTATCAGTTATTGATTTTCTACTCCCGCTACACCCACGCACACACACACACACACAGACACACAAACTACAACCCCTTTCTCTCACTTTTTTCATTCATATAGAAACAGGGAGGCAAGGCAAAGCAAAATCTCTTGTTTCTCTCCGTCTCTGTCATACATGCACACACACACACACACACACACACACAGACACACCCTCGCACACACACACACACACACACACACACTTGACCCCATTGCCTTTTTCTTCCATCACAGCTAACCTTTACTCAGAGAAGCCTGTGGTTTTCCTTTCAATTCCTTTTACCTTTATCTAAAATTGCCTCCTCCCCTTTAAATCCTTCCATTTCTCAATCATACATCCATTCAGCTGGTCCCAATCTCCTCTCATCCAACTTCTTCTTCACCCAAACCTTCTTTTGTCCCCTCCCTCTCTTTTCTGTTGATCCCTGCATCTTTAATCATTTTGTTTTATATTCTGACTTCATTTGCGCGTTTTATGCGTCTCCTCCCTGTAGCGTCACTCCCTTTTTAATCCCCCTTCTCTCCCTCCATGCCTCCAATTAGTCTTTTTTTCATTTATCCTTTCTTCCGTCTTATTTCCCTCCATTTTTACCCTCATCCAGCTCTCCATGCCTATCTTGTTTTTTTCCACACAATTCCCCTTAACTCCATACATCCACATTTTCCCTCACTTTCCCTCCATTTGTTCTTTCTCCTACTCCCCACCAAACGTTCCTCTTGCATGCATCCCTCCCTCCCTTCCTCTATCCTTCCGCCTCTATTCTCTGTTTGTTCAAGGCCTCTTTTAACGAAGCCAGTCTCCTCCCAGGTCTCAACAGGCTATTGTCAATACTGACGTCTGGCCTCACACACACACGAACACACACTCTTAGACTCATGGGTGAGCGCGAACGCACAAACCCACAGACTCATATACATGCACCCGAAAGTACAAATGGCTCTCTATAAAGGTCTCAGCCTCTTCTATCCTTTGTCCTGTCCTATAATCGCCCAGTTTAGCCTTTAACACTCCCTGAACACACACACACACACACACACACACACACACACACACTGTGTGCCAAGTTCACCAGTTCTCCTCCACTGAGCTTCTTTCAGGCCTCTATTATCTGATTTAGATTGACAAGACATTGTAATGCAGAGAAAAGAGCAACATTAACAACGTCACGCAGTGATGGAAAAATATGGAAAATGTATCCTTAAAGACCAAAATCTGTTAAAGAAATGTAAACAAAGATTTAAAGTAAAAAACACTCATATTTATTGCAACAATAATACATATTGGCAGTGTGGGTCTATTCGTGTAATGCTCTATGATAAATCTGAGCAAGTTACATAGACTGTTCTGAACTCACAACCCCAGCAGAGCCTGAGATACACAACATTTGATGAACATGAACACATAATTAAACAAACATTAAGAATCTAAATATTTACAGAGGCAGGCAGTATTGCAGCAGCACGGCGGCAGTGCTCAGTGTTGGATACATAGTATGGTGTATAAAGAATGCATCAACCTGTTAGTATGGACCACTATGTACCCTATGTATGTTTCATCATAGACTCCACGCCTCCAGTTCCAATGTTTCATGTCCTTTCTGCATTGACACTGTACCTTTTGCCAAGGTGTAAAGTAACGGTGTCGAGGTCAGGGAAGTACAGATCATTCAACTTTTTAGAAATATAACCACAACATTTCCCCAATTTAGGAGTCTTGTCTCAAAATTGTTGTAGCTGCTTAATCTGTTTATTTGCCATAACCATGATCTTTCTAAAACCTTCAAAAAGTTCATAAAAAAGATTAAGCAAGTTAGTAGAAGTGGACATACACCCGCTGAAAAGATCACAACCTGACAACCCAAAAAATGTCAGTGTTATGGTGACCTACCAATATACATATAAAGGGAAAATTATTTATTTATTATTGAATTGATTAAAATAAAATGTGGACATGACCAGATGTTTTCAGGGTGATTTAATGATGGACTGGCTCCAAAAGGCATTGTGGATTTAGCTTATTTGTTGTTTAAACAGTTCATGTCTACGTCCTCTTCTCTCTTTCTCTTAACTTGTCCTCCCAAAGCAGCACTCCTGCTCATATAAATATTTTACATCCAAAACATAAAAAAGCCTGTTACTTTACACTTTAAAGGCCCCAGTGTATGCATCCCTCCCTCATACACACACACACACACACACACAAGCACCAGATCCAAACACACATACACCTAATAATGCACACATTGTACAATTACAGTAGCCAAACTCATATTCACACATACAAACGCACATTAACATTAAGAAATGCAACACGTTTGCACAAACAAAATGTGGATTTGCACTCACACACACTGCAGGCCCGGGACAGACCAGCGAGAGGTGCAGGCAGATACACACACCTCATTAATGATTTATGACATGAGGATGAGAAGAGAGGAGCTGATTCTGCTCTCCAAAACACTCCTATAGCTTCCTCCTTGACCAAAACACAGATACTGCAGACAGTCTCATGAATAAAAGAAGCCAGTGTATCGCCTAAAAATTAATCAAGTATCCTTTAAAGGATCAGTGTGTAAGATGTAGTGCCATCTAGCAGTGCAGATTGCAACTACCTTGCTTCACCTGCCACTTCCATGCATGAAGGACAAACTAAGGTAGCTGTGAAATGCTCGAAACATGCCAACGTCCCTTTAGAGCCAGTGTTTGGTTTATCCCTTCTGGGATACTGTATATGGCGGTTCATCATGACAGTCTCCATGGAAGGCGAGTGCAGTGTCTGTAGATAAAAACGGCTCATTAAATGCTAACAAAAACATAACAAATCGTATTTTCAGGTGAACCTATGAAAATTATATTCAGTTTCTGCCAATAGATCTTCCGAGATGTTACACACTGGACCTTTAACAGAACTTTCTACTGCACTTTTAGATTTAACTGGACAAAGAACAAAAAAGGCTTCCCAGTTTGGCCAAATGGAAGCATAACAGAGATTTGGGGAAGATGTTTGAGTGTCTAAAATAACCATAAAAAGTTTTATTTGGCATTTCAGTTTCATATTTAAATACTACATTATTAGCAAAACCCAATCAACAAATTATATGTAGGACTGTAGGGAAATGAGTGTCATGTTGCACATGAGACCAAACAGTCTGGAAAGGATTAATTTTCTTCCGTACCTCTCCTATAATTACACAAAATGATTCAACACTGAAAAAACACTGCGATGCATTGTGGCTGGAGCTGATCGCACCCATTCTAGACAATGCTTGTGATTCCACCAGAAGTCAGAAGCCGCGACCCACTTGTATCAAGCAGACAGAGTAGATCGCATTAACCAGCATCATGAATGCCTCTACACAATTCCATGGCAATCCATCCAATAGTTGTTTATAGATACAGACATTTAAGTCTGTTTCAGACAAGTGGTGGACCAACCAACCGATGATAGACCAGCTTGCATTAGCATTTAATTAAAATAAAAAACTTTTCTGGCCAGTAAAGGACATTTTCAAGGACAGTGGGGCCATGTCCATTTTTCTTTGTAAATGTATACAGAAAAATGTGAGTGCTAATGTGTGTTTGATGTGTGGGTCTGTGTGTGTGCTCACACACATCAAGCAGGTGCAGTTGCAGTACCTAATAACAGTCAGGCAGCCGTCTGTCAGAGCCTTTGTAGGCAGATAGAATGAACCAGAACTCAGTGGTGTGTTAGACTCATCAAAGCCTGCCAACACTGGACCTAAAACCATTTTACTGCTCTGGAGAGCGCACAGCTGAATTTGATTGGAAAACCACCTGACCTCACTGAGTGTGTGTGTGTCTGTGTGTGTACACAAGTGTGAGTGACAGGTGGCAACCGGAAAGTATTCGTGTGCGTAGACTTTTTTGAAAGTGTGAGAGACTACGTGCTCATATGTGTGATATTGTATGTTTTATGCATATGTGTGTGCATGTATGTGCGTGTGTCACTGCTGTCCTGCTGTCTGTGTAATTGCTTGGCTGGGAAACCCTTGACTTCCTGACATTTGAGCCCACAGAAATCTCTCTCTCTCTCTCTCTCTCTCTCTCTCTGTCTCTCTCTCTCTCTCTGTCTGTCTCTCTCTCTCTCTCTCTCTCTCTCTCTCTCTCTCTCTCTCCCTCTCTCCCTCGCTCTCTCTCTCTCAGTGGTCCATGAAAAAATGACAAAGAAAGTGAGTGAGAGAGAAAGAAAGAAAGACTGGAAAATGAAAATGAAAGGATAAGAAGGAGAGAGAGAGAGAAGAATAGAAGGACAAAGTGTTCCCTGTGCTCTGTTATGAATCCCAGAGTTCTGGGCAATTCTCCCAGGAATGGGGGTCAACCAAGTACCAGAACCAAGAGCCAGTGATCCACTGCACAGGAATGACCAATGATGAAACTTAAGCGAGAATACACACTGCCAGAGCAGATTAGGTCCAAAGAGCCAGAGCAGAGAGACTGTTTGGAGGTGAATGGCTATGATATCTTTTGGCCCTGTTTGACCAAACAGTTCCAGGAAGTGAAGAGCTCCGAGGAACTACAGACCTAAATAATTGAAATGCAGGTAAGAGTCATACATTTTCTAAAAAGGTCAGTCAAAAATCATTTCAATACAAATGCATTGCTGTTGGAAACATGCAGTAAAAACACATTTGCACAAACAAGCATAATATCTGACGTTCACATCCCACGTGCCAGCAGCATTTTAAGCGCCCATTTTAAGGGAGGAAAGGAATTCAGGAGCATCCGAAAGGTAAACACACTCGGCTGAACATCCTTCACTCCCTCCATCGCTCACTGCACAGGGCCCCTCTAATTGGATAAACTGCCAGTCCAAACAGTGAAATCAGTAGCTGTTGTATCTAAACTTCACCCTTCCCCTGTCCTCTCCTCATCTATCTTCATTTGTACTCTGTGAAATTTTCTCCTCAGCTCATCCTCTAACCCCTTATTTCCCACAAACTGCCCCTTTCCAAGAATGGCAGCATGAGTCCTTTCAGCAGGTGCCTCAAAATGACATATATTTATGTTTGTGTGACAAACTATCAGCCGTAGTAATTATGACAGAAGAAAAAGAAGTAAGGTGGCCGTATTATAGAGTGACAAAGTCTACGTAGGAGGAGATCATAGTGGTTGGTTGGGTCAACAAAGCATCAGACTTTAAAAGAGGAGACCGCTGTCAGCTATCCTCATGTTGCCTGCAGCAAACAGATAAAAAGAAAATGCAAAGACACAAAAAAGACAAAACTGAAGGGAAATGTCAATCAATCTTATAGGCAAACACTTTAAAACCAGATAAATACACTTCGAATCCATTGTACTTTCAAAAAGTGTACAACAAACCTTTTTATAATCACTGAACCTCAATAACAACAAAACTATTTTTTTGAGATTGTGATTTGAACAAGAATAACATGTTCCTCCCCTCCCTCCATGATTTCCACAATGTTGTTTATCTACTGTTCTACCGGATCTGGTAGACTGGACGGCTCGGCTCTTTATCTCCTCCACTCCCTCACTCATCCATCCATCACTATCACTGTAAGTCTTCTACTTTGTATTTGCTTTCCTCAGTCCATGTTTCTTTGTATTTGTCTCTCTTGTCCACCTGTCTTCCTAGTTTATGCTGCATGGAAATCATGAAGGTTGTATTTCTCTTCAAACCCTCCTTCCAAAGGAAAGGTTTCGTCCCTTCTTTGGAATCTTTTTTCAATTATATATTTGATTTGATTATACACCCAATTATTTCAAAATTGATTGTTTCCATATCAACCCTGCTTTTGCTTTGAAGAATAAAAGATGGAGGAAATAAACTGTGTTTGTCAAATCATATGTAATTAACACAAAATGTATTTTAATAAATTAGGAGTGGACCAAAGTTATTGTATAATCGTATAAAATCATTAATTAAGCTACATTTTCTAGTATTTTGCTCATTTCATTTGTCCAGTGTACAACTTTCCATCATGTAAAGAATAGCATTATAACAGTTTAAAGGTCTTGGATTTGGATTTGGATTTAGATTAAAAATCCTCCTTTCTCCCCCGTTCACTCCTTCATTTCATCCCATCCTCCCTCCCCCTCCACCATTTAACTTCCGTCTTTCTGTTGCCGGAATGTCGATGGGGCATCAGTGCCAAGTGGGACACTGACCTGATGGTGCAACATGATCCTGAGGACTCTCACTGCCACTGCTCTTTCCTGGGACCTTTATTTTCCATCCATCTCAGTTCCTCACCATCAGTTTTATGTGACACTTATCTTCAACTGAATTGTTCCTACATTTCTTACAGACACTGACTGAAGTCCATACAAGTGAAAGGTACAGTGAAGTAAAAAGGAAAGTTTCTCTTTAGCTTGGGTCAGTTCCTGATCATGCTCAGTTAACAGTATAGTTATGTGGTAATCTTACCATGCAAAGTAAGGGATCATCTGAATATTAGTTTGATACTTTGAGATTGCTGTGAAACATTCAATGTACAAAAATACAAAGTAAAGTAACTAGCTTTGAGTTACTTCATCCAAATGACATGTTATTTTTCAAGTAATATAATGACCAGCAATTACAAGTTTTCTGTTACGCACCACTGCCCACAGACATGAAGTCTACCTCAGTGACCTTCTAGATAACACAACTACCAACATAACCACTATGACCTGGTTAAATGGGACGTGACCTTGTTCACACTGTGTAATGACGAATGGAGATAGGATTGTGTTTCATTGCTAACCCAGGATACCCTCTCTATTACACGTGCAAAACTATCCATTTTTACACAATAGGTAATTCAACAGTAAAAATTCATCCTATAGTAATACAAAAGTCGTTCCTATGCCAAGAAACTTGCACACATTCAATTATTTGACATAATAAGATATATGTATATATTTACATTTGAGTAAAGAAATTGTGGCTATGTTTGATGCCACATCCTGAATATAGAAAATGTGTTTCTGTGTCTCGCTAGCCACAGCTACAGTCACTACTGTCAGTCTTTAATCAGCTGTTAATGTTGCACCTTTACAAACCCAGTCTGGATCCTCCTGATGCAGAGCTTTAAGAGAAATCAGGTCAGGATCACAGGACTGCATGTGTGTGCATATTTTCTCTAACTGAATAATGAGCACACACGTTTTCAAATAAAACTTGAGAATATCCAATCAAGGCAATCAACTGATTAAGATCTTAACAGTAAACTAATTAGTACAGAAGTGTGATGGTTTAGAGAATTGTGACAAGCTATAAATGGCAGGGGTTTTCCCATTCCTGTCCTTAATATGGTGAATATAATTAACGACAACCCTGACCCCTAAATGTGCTGTGGTCTTGGTTGTCGGGATTTTGTGTGTGTTTGTGTGACACCAAATTGAATGCTACATTATATTCAAATGCTTGTGTATATAACTTTAAATGATTCTTCCATGACATGACTTTTGCTCTGAGAACTCTTTAAAATCCTCAAGAATATCTTCTATAATAGATTTTACTGTACCCTTTCATTGCACTGCATGTGGCAGTCAGCTTTCTCTGTGAAAAAGACGTAAGAGTTGCAGTTCAATCAAAAGCTTTAAAGCCAAATTGAAAAGTTAGATAAAAGCCACTCAACACTGTAACCACTCTATATTTTATTGGTTTTGCTTTAAATACGGCTATCCTAGCTTTTAATTTGTCTAAACTTGTTGCTGGTGAGTCCGTGTGATGTACTACTCTGTGTTACTTTGAATTGTGTCCTATTTGTACAGTTTCCTTAGAGCTGTCCTGTCACTGTTTGTATGTTTTATGTATGTATGTAAAATTAGCTTTAAAGGACAAGTGTGTAGGATTTAGCTGTGAAGTTGGAGATTGCGACCATTTGAATACAGCTTAGCCTTCCAAGTGTGTAGGAGAAACTGCAGCCGCTAATGTAAACATATTTATTAATGTTTATATTCCAGTTCTGCCACTAGATCCTCCTGATGTGTGTAAAGTGAGTGTGTGTGTTGTGTGTATCTCCAGTCAGGAAGTGCAGCTATCTGTTGCTGTAATATTACTTCCTGTGTGAGGCTATCTTGACCTTTTATGGGACCAAGCGCCCATGCTTTTGTGTGTGCATGTATCTATCCCGCATACCACACACACATACACACACACACAAATACACACAGAGCTGTTATGACACGACAGACAGATAAGCCTGGCGCTTGCAGACCAAATACACTCACACTGCACCGTGGGAAGAAAATGTGTGTGTGTGTGTGTGTGTGTGTGTGTGTGTGTGTGTGTGTGTGTGTGTGTATGTGTGTGTAGATTTGTGTGTGTGAAAATCCAAAGTCCACCCAAATTGTCTTTGTGTTTGACACTATTATAAATCCTCATATACTTTCCATTGTTCTTTTGCTCTTTGCTTCACCGAAGCTTCACTGAAATATGTTTCACTTTACTTCATGGACACAAACATGCACATGGATGTGTGTGTGTGAGGTGTGTGTGTGTGTGTGTGTGTGTGTGTGTGTGAGTGTGTGTGTGTGTGTGGTTTCCAGTGTTACTCAAGGACACTTAAACACTGATAAGTGGCACGACACAACAGCCCCACACCTAGAAACCTTGAGACCTATCAGCCAGAGTGTCTCACACGCTAAAAAATAAACACACACAAGGAAATAGACAGGATGGGATAGCAGTTTACATAAAAGCACACACACACACACACACACATATAGTGGTTTGAAATTGACTTAATACACACAATAAAGTGCATAAACATACACAAAAGGTGACACTCTGCTCTCCCTCTCATTTTCTCTCCATTTCAACCTAAATCACTCTTTTTCTCTCATCATCATTCCATTCTTCCCCCTCCTCTTCTTCTCTTCTGCCCTTGGTACTTACATGTCCCTCTTCGTCTTTTCTTATATCACTTTCTCCTTCATTCTCTCTCTCTCTCTCTCTCTCTCTCTCTCTCTCTCTCTCTCTCTCTCTGTCTCTCTCTCTGTCCTGCCCTTGGCTGTCATCCTTCACTGTCTGTTCTGTCTGTTCCTATTATCATCTGTGGCTTTTTTATATCTGTCTGCCTTCCCCCACTTTATCTCCATATACAACCGCCATGCACACTGAGAGTGCACTGTGTGCTCATTTATAACAGGGTGTGTATTTGTATGTGTGTTTGTGCACATGACAAGGCCCGTATAATTTCAAACAGAAGAGAGGGGAGGAAGCACAAATGTGTGTGAGAAGAGAGACCAGAAGGTTCAAAGTAGGAAAAACTGTATATATTAAACGTTTAAATTAAAAGAGAATATCCTCCATACTGGGAAATTCAAAGCTATTCCTCAGATTTCTTTAGACTCATTATTATTATAATCTTTGTATCTATCAGACAGGACAGGTTGGACTCGTACCCATGGCCTCTGTAACAAGGACCAGCTCCACCAGTCAAGCCACCAGGGCACCTGCAGTTTCCTATAATCTATTCCATATTGATATGGTTGTAGATTGTTAATGTCTTGTTTTAATTTGTACTGGAGATGTTTCACAAGACACCAATGCCACCAAAATGCCCCCCAGAGCCCAACACAGCCACTTGATCCCTTTACTGAAGGGGTTCAGCATTCAGGTCTGTACTGTTCTCACCACACATGCACTTGCCCACTTGTGGAGAATATGATGAAGGATTCCACTTTTTCTCACATCTCTGTAGACCAGTGTCTATGTTTTATGCACCACTAATGTATCAAATGTGCATTCATCTTTGTTTATGCACTGCAACTATAATATGCGCCTGATCAGCATTTTATACATTCAACAGAGCATGATTTGACATTAAATGGCAAAAAAAAAAAAAAACATGCAGTACTGCAATTATTATGGTTTTTCCTTTAATTTGTCACCCATCTATACATAGTATGTGTATATATGTAAACATATAATAAAATAAAGTATGAAGTGGAAATTAATGAATATGGTAAAAAAGGAGATGAGAAATTGTTGTGTTGTTGGAGGATGCGGGAAGGCTAAACAAAAGATTGAGGACACATGGAAGGATAGATAGAACAAAATATGAAAAGTTAACAGGAGACTGAAAGGAGTGATTTGTATTCTGTGTAGTATCACTAAATACATACATCCGAGGGTATAAATGAATGATGAATAGACATGAGAAGGGATTCAAATTCTATAAAAAAAAACACAAAGAGGGTAAATGAGGGAGCAGCTGGATGTAGGGACTGAAGGGGAGTGCTGTAGGGAGAAGAGAAGATGTAGGGATTGTGTCAAAGTGCCGGAGGGAGAGAAGGAAGGTAAATGTTGGGTGGGAGGGTGAGGGGATAGAGGCAGAGGTAGGATGAATGGGGTTTAATGGAGGAACTTGAATGTGTGCAGAGGGGATAAGAAAGTGACCTAAAGGGGGGAGAATGGTGCCAGACGGATCGGATGAGAGATTGAGACGGAAGAAGAGATGAAGAGCAGAGAGACAGAGGAGGAGAGTCAGATAGATAGAGGTTTTGGGGATAGATATCACCATTGTTCAAGACTGTGAACTTGTGCCAGACATGATTAAAGACTTTGCCAAAAAACCCTAAAGCATGGGTAAAACCCTTTGCTGAAGTCTTTGCGCTGAGGGGATGAGTGGGCGGGTTAGTAGGATCAAGAGAGAAAGAGAGGAGAGAAGATGGTGAGGAGGAGGGAGGGAGAGAGGAAGAGGAGGAGGGAGGGGTGAGGAAGACAAGGAGAAAGGTGAGGATCCCCTTAGGAGGCTAAATAGGCTTATGTAAGGGCCCTGCAGAGACAGACGAGAGTCATGGCCATTTACTTCTGTTTAAATGCACATGCAAAAACACACACACACCAGTGACGTGCTGGCCAGTGTCCCAGACATCTCCCATGAGTATATGTACACACTGGCACACTCAGACAAAGGGCTAGATCTGCAGGCACACTTTCTGTAAACACAAACAGAAATGCTGATACAGAGAGATGGTGGACAAATAGAATTTAAATCAATGGCACAATAATGGGCCAGCAGATGAACTGGACTAGGTTCCCATGCATGGATTAACCCCAAACCACAAGATTTATGTTAAATAATAGTTTGACAAGGATTTAACTGGCTAGTGTATATAAAGGTCAGAGAAGAAGCAAAGAAAACTGTAACAAACAAAAGTTATCTTAAACATATTTACATTTAACAGAAAGTGTCAACTTTTGGAAAGTTAAAAGCTCAGTTAAGGAAATGCTCTCTGGGTACAATGGTTATCAAGATTGGACATGATGCAACAGATTTTGTTTATGAAAAGCCTCTTCTCTTGTATTTATTACTTTTAAGAATTTGCTACACAAGCAGCTGAAGTCATGCAACAAACTGACAACCAAAACCAGATCAAACCAGTGCAGTATAAACTAAGAAATCAAGATACAGGAATGGACCTAAAAGGGTACAAATACTTTGTCGCTCCAGCTGTACCCTGGCACATCACGAGCACTGTACCTTTGTATTGTACATTTTTGTAACATCTCGTGTGTACCTCTAAAATAACATTTCTGTACCCCTAGTGACAAAAATGGACCTTCATGTACCCCAACAAAAATGTACCCATAGGAAAGGTACAGAATTGGTACCTAATGAGGTACAGCTGGAGAGACCAAAATGTATTTGTAGACATAACAATTAGTTTCCATCTTCTCATAAAATATTTTTTTTTACAAATAAACAAATCCCTTTTTAGTGCATTTTAATTAATGTATTGTTCTGCTGGAACTGATCTGTTTTTCAGTTCAAGCACATGACAGAAAGCAGTGCTTTTCAACATTAAACTGAACTATAAGGCTGTAACATTTAGTGTATCTATTTAAGTATAGTTTCAAAGTTTTCTAAAACAAGAAAAGCTAACATTTGGACTTCCAGAATATCAAGATATGTGTTCCTCTTCTGTCATATGCTTTTAAACGGTTCCTTTGCTAAATCTTTACCATCTAAAACATCCATCATTTCCTAACTAGCACACCGGTGTGAGGTGAGATACAGCTACTGTTAAATGGTTAATCCTGTCATAAACTGACACAGCTGCAGAAATTTGCAGAAAAAAGCAAAGGAGATAGAGGTGCAGGTGCAGCCAAGAGCGGGTTTTAACGATGGGTCTTGAAACCTGGAAAAACCCACAAATTATAATCAAACTGAGGCAAATTCTCATGTGCATTTCCCAAGTAGCACTCAGTACTGTTACTGCTGTGGTGAAGTGCTGAGAGAGTCCCTTTTTATGACGGCCACATAATTCCAAAGACTGAAGTCACAAAGCAAACAAACAAACAAAAAAAGCATAATGAGTAAAAACATTCTGTTCCTCTGGACAGTACCTTTCATTTTCATTTTTACTGAATTATTTAGTGGTTATGGCTTACAAAAAGTTTGGGGGTATGCTAAAATGCTAACATTACTACATTAATACTAACATGAGCATGCTAACATTAAGCACAAACCACAGCAAAGCCTTAAGGCGGGGGTATATTCAAAAAACCACATCAGATGGCAAGTGTTTATGGTTGCTATGGGCTCTGTTTGTGCTTGTGGGAACCGGGCGGACACAAATTCTGCTTCGTCCTTATCCCACTATCAATAGCCCTCAGTGGGCTCCAGGTTCTATGAGTATGCAGTAGGTGCAGCCCTCTAAGCTGTTGGCTTCACAGGTTCCTTTACCGGGGTGGGGCCCATGAAGTAAGTGGGACAAAAAGTTTTCATTGCTGCATGAATAAAGAACGAACCAAACAGCGACAGCCTAGATCGCTTTGCCTGTAATCGTAGACTCTGGAGTAAGGCTGATTTCCTTAGAGCCTACGCCAAAGTCTACGTAAGTTACCTGTGCTGTTATGATTACTTATACCTGTGCACTGGTGCATCTGCGAGGCTCTGCAAACAACACTTAGAACTTAGGTTGAAAAATAAGGGCACCCATAATACAGGCAAGTCAAAGTTCTAAAATGGGTAAACCATGGCTGTATAGAGAGAAGTGGATTCGGTCCAGCATTCAGCCTGGTGGCCAATTGCAGTACTGCAAAATAGTAAAGTACCCTGCCGGTTACCACAAGACACTCATCAGGTATCTTTGCACTTTTTGCCCCACTAGTGGTAAGATAAAAATCTAAGAACAGCAAAGTTGTCTCTCCATCTTTCATCCATCCAACAAATTTGCTTACTGTTTCGATAGCATTACAGCCTCACAGGCTACAGACTTTCAGTTTTGTACGATGAGACATACCATGAATACCGTTTGATAGCTGGATGGAAACATAGATGATTTAATATAATTTGATTAAAAAACTGTTTATTTAGTTAAGTGGCAGACGTACAACAGAATATACAAACCAGTGGCCGCTGTAGAGAAAGTTTCCATCACAGAAACAAACACCAACATATTTTCCACATCAAATGCTCTTTTTCAAACACACACAGCCACATGAATAGTAGAGCTCCCGCAGTGTCCAAAAAAGCCAGAACAGGAGTGAGTGATGTCATTTTTCATGTATATCAGAGAATGCTATTCATTAGTCACTAAGATCTTAAGGTGGTCCATGAGAAGCAAAGGCAGTTAGATCATTATCAGCAATGGCTATCACACTCATTCACCCACACATTTTCTCATTTCTTCTTCTCTTTCTCTATCTCAAGCACATACAGACATGTTTACCATCTAGGAGGATGTGCAGATAAAAAAAGATAGAAGATAGATCAAGAAGAAAAGGCAATAAGCAGAATAAATGAACTTTAACAATGGCAGAAAGAACTTGTGTTGTCATGTCATGTGCAGCAGTGAGCTCATCCTTTTATTGGACTAGATGTACACTACTAAACACTGATGTCATCTGTTGATACACAATAGGGCTGATAATGACAAACTAACACTACTGACTAACAGATGACAAAGTAACACTCGAGACAAATGGGCTAAGGAGCAAGTCATCATTGTAAACCTATAATTTTGGACAGCCCAGCCTGTATTTATGAACATAAAGAATGTTTCCCAAAGCTACAAAACAAGAGAGACTGTTGTCAGACTGTTGTCACCGTTGGTCGTGCATATTTTCACCTCAACAGCAGTGTTGATCACTTATGATCAAATCCCATAAATATCTCAAAAAACAATACAGACAGCACGTGTCGCCGAGCTCTGAACTAGTCATTAGTCAGAGCCACCCACTTCATTCTTGACCCATGAGACTGTCATTTCTATCGTGTGTCCTTGGTAAATAGAGGGACAATGATTCATTGAATGAGTGTCTTTCTGTTTTCACTTTCACTGCAACTCATTTCACGCTACTTTTATATTCCAGTTCACATCCCTTCATTTCTATAATTCGCTCAAGGTTGCTCTTTCCCTGCCTGCAGCCTGTCAAGGAGAGAGCTGTGTGTGTGTCCTCACGCACGTGTGTCATATTATGCTCACCACATTAAAGGTAAAACCAGCTTTTAATTCTAAAACATATTTCCAGATGATAGATTTGTAACTGCTTAACAAGATCCCATAACAATCATTTCCTTTTGGAGTTTGACAGGGCCTGACAATTCGATCCAGGCCCCGCCAGAACACCAACACCTCTCATATGAGCGAGTGTGGCAGCCTACTGCTTTTAATGAGCCCGAACCAAAGCCCAGAGTTCCAGATAATGTCATACTATTTCTGACATTCTCAACATGGTAAGTTCATCGAGTTAGCATGCTAGCCCACCTGCTGTGTCTATCAGAACTGGATGGAGAGCTACAGGAAGGAAGGAATAGTGCATGGTCCTTGAGCCATTTATGATGATGATGATGATTATTTTTTACTTGCCAAGGTAAGTTTTGAGATCAATCACACAGGCTGTAATCAAACCCCCAGGAGGAGAGGCCAAGATGTATGTCTGCAAAATCAAATCAAATTATTTAATACTTTTAGGCATTTACTTCTGTTTTCTTTATTCATATGTTGGGTAGATTTAGTTTTCTGGTCCATTCACACACTTTGTTGCTCTATAACAACATCACCCTACTCTCCCCTTTACTCCCACCATACAGCTTTGTCTCTTATACTGTATACTGCCAGTTCATGGACACACCTCACCTCTACTTAGATGCAGACAGTTTCCCAAATTTCGATTTGATGTTGAAATGAAACTTGAAAATCCGTGGCAAACAGTAAACCCAAACACGTGTAGACACATTTCATTTTCTGGCATCTTCTTTTTTGCTCATTGCCTCATCCTTTTTGTCCGCTCTTGCACTTTTCCTTAACTCCCTCCATCCGTTTCACTTCACCTTTCCTAGCAGGTGAAAAGGTCTGCGACCCCATATCACAATAAACCCTCACTGTGGCCTTCAGATCCTTCCTCACACCCACAGTCTCCCCCAGCACTGATCCTTACATTACCCTCTCCATCCTCACCTCCTCCTGTTATTTCAATTTTTTACTTTGTTTCCTTTCTTCTGTGGAACTACTACCCTTTCTTTATTGCACCCTTTATTTTTACCACTTGCCTTTTCCTCCCTCTTGCTTTCATTCTTTCCTTCGATTACCCAGCATGGTATTTTTTCTCTTTTTTCTTTCTTTTTCTTTGATCTGTACTTCCTAATCTCTTCCAGAGGGGATCTGTTAGCTGGTTTACACTGCTGGAGTTCTGGAAATGACATCCAAAGCCCTGCACCTCAGTCTGACTTACCCATTTTCATCCTTATTGCAGTATGCCCCGAAACACTGAATTCATTCAATTCAGAAATAAAATATTCACTAACATTAAATTCAATTCTCAAGGACTAGTTTTAAGACTAGTGTCAGCATGGCTACTCTGCCAAGGTGAACAGCTCCATGCCGTTTGGTTGAAAATGTAGATCATTATATTATATTATATTAAAGGGCCAGACTGTCGAACCATTCATGCTTGACAAGAAAACCACCCTGAGGAAAAACAGGACCATGTCTGTATATACAGTGGTGAAATGGAGAAATTAGTTTATAAAATGGTATTTTTGTTTTCACAGAATGACTTGACTCATTAAGAGAGAAATCTTTTTACATATTTCAAGTCATGTTAACCTGCAAAAGCTAAATGTTTGTATAGAATAGTGCTGACTTGCTGTCTTTGAAATACTCTATGAAGCTAAAATAGACAAAAATCACACATGCTTATAATATTTTTTCCCAGAGATTAATTAACAAGAACACATAATCACAGCATCAAAAACATTAGATTACTTCCATAAGGGTGATCAGAGGCTCCACTCAAAAACACTGCAGAAATTAACCACATAAGTGAGGATAGCCCCATTGTTGGATGAGGGTGTCTCAGGTGTTTCAGGTTCTGTCTGTGTTCTTGTTTGGGGTCGCCCTCTCACCTCCTCAGTGGTATTTTGTGATAAAACAAAGGTTTGATGATGATGCTCTTGCACCACTTGCTCAGCATACTGTATACAGTATATAACACTAGAGCTTGATTACCATGTGGGTTATGTTTTTATTTTTTTAGTTGGGCTTAATAAATTATGTCAACTGATTCCTGCTGTGTGAACTTGAGAGGCACATTTGTTGTACAGCAGATGCCCTTCAGAATGGACACGTGTACTGAAAGTCCTACATTGTGAAATCACTGTCTCTCTCTGTGCGTGTGTTTGCAATGCAATCATAACAAATTTTAATAAGCTGCAGGTACTCATGCCTGGATTCCTGGCTACCTTTTTCCATATTGTGAGCGAAGCTGCTATGTTTAGCTGGTCCTTTTCTGGATAACCTTCACAGTCAGCAACCTTTCGCTAACCTTTCTCCTCAACGTTTCACCCGACCGGCTCTTTTCCTGGTCTAAGCCTCTTTGTCTTTGCCACTATTTTCCGTGATGTGTTCGGTGTTGCTCTTCCCTGGAAACTACTCAGCACTAGTCAGCAGCCTCTGCCTTACCCTTGTTTCACCTCATCTCACCCAGCAGTGGAAAGAAACCAATTAGGCCTCAGCAGCTCAAGCTGTGGGTATTTTTTGGTCTTGTTCGTTTTTTTTTTTTTTTTTGTTATACATTTTTATTTGAAAGATCATAACATTAATTGCTTGTTAAATATTTCTCCAAAGGGGCTTCCATATTATATTTACTCATTTTAGTCATATAGATTCTGCTCACTGCTCTCAATCTTTATTACAAAATAATGATGAAGTTTAGGTTGCTCACAATAAAGCCAATGTGGATTGGTGAATTTGAAAGTTGATCTTGCTATAGTCCTCCATCTATAGCTTGCAGATGCCAGTGGCAATGCTAATAAAGAATACAAATGAGAATAATTTGTTGTCTGACAAAAAATAAAGTGATTTTCCATCAAAATGTATTCAACAATGCTCAGCTAGTGGTATTTATTATAATCCCTTTAAAGCAAAATTTATTTGAAAAGTACTGTAAGGCTTAGCAGAATGTAACGTGTTATAAATCTGCAAATGCAGGAAATCATCCTACTGTAGCCGGCTGTCGCCCGCTGACACTGACAAATGTACAGCAAATATGAGCAGATCTGTTCGGATGGCCTTGTAGAATACCTGACACTGTGAGATGACTGTAACTCTAACCCTAATCTGTTGCAGTACGATGGGGTTACACGCTCCGGTAGTTTTGTGTTGGAGATCTAGAATTAGTCCACAGTCAGCAGATTCAACCAAACCTATTTTTCCATCAAGTTGTACTTTTTACCAAGCTTTCCTGGTGACAAATGACATGATTTTGACATTTAAGGTCATCAATATTTACGGTATTTCAGATGCATACAAATGTATCTATGTACACGTTTCCTTTCTTTTTTGCCTGCCACATTCCTAATCAGCTTTATTCATTTCACTAGTCAGTGCAAAATCAGCATTAATTACTCAATAAAGAGTAAAAGTGCACCAAACTACATGTACCACATGATGTCATCAATCAACATCCAGCATCCGCTTTTCAATTATTGTGTCGCTTCTCTGAAACAGAATCAGAAACTACAGAAACAGCTGAATTTCTTAAGTTTCTAAGGAAAGCAAAAATAGCTTTTATTTTTAACTGATAAATAAATATTTTTAGTTTAAGTAGCATTAACGTAACTACAACCTAAATTTCATTATACCTGCATTGTAAAATGACAAATAGTGTCAAATCTGAGGCTGAAAGTCACAAGTGAGTAAAAGACAAAGAGAATTCTTAGTATTTTGAAAGTATTTTTCCATGTGGCTAAACTCGAACTAATCCTCATCTTAACCATACCATAACTTAAACCCTAAACAAGCCTTTTCTAAAGTTAGGGCCAGCAAACATTTTTTATTTTTTTGAGGATTCGTGATCCTCGTGGCTTCAGTGTTTGTGTGCGCACACATCTATAAAATCTTCTCCTGTTTCCTAGCAGAGCTGCCCCATCCATTTCCCAACATCCTCAAGACACATTTCTCCTCGCCATAGCTCGCCATGCCATAGCCAATCACAGGTGAGGAGAGCCTCTTAACCATCTGGCAGCACAACAGATGGTCAGTGAGGCAACACAAACACATAAATGATGAAGTTGTTAAAATCTCATATCTGCATATTTGGAGCTTCACATCATGTTTTAGATAGCAGCGTATTCCATCTTTATGCTCTTGGATCTTTATTTTAAACCTGTTAAGGTCATTCCTAGTTTTTTTTAGTATTTTTTTATTTTTTGCTTCTGTCCTTTGGCTTATGTCACTCTTTCCGCTTGTTTCTCCCCCATTTCGTTCTTAAGAGTAAAGCCAGACTGAATACAGTGTGGCCACCAGGCGCCACTTACCACAATTGGCCACTTGTGGGCAGATCAATCGTGCTGTGAATCCAAATGCCGTTTACTGCTGGCTGCCATGGTTGTTTCTGTTTAGGCTCACGAACCAGAGGCTACATCTGAATGTTGCTTTATATCAGCAGTAAATGAACAGCTTTTTTATATATATTTATATTGCAGAGCTTCTTACCTCAGGGCAAAGTTTGTTCTATAGAGGCACAACAGATATATTAATGTCCTTGCTCTATGATACTGTATGCTAGCAAGTACAGTAGGCGAAATAAGACCTGGTAGATTATGTCTGGAGTGGAGTGATTTTTCTTAGGAAACTTTGGAGCACATTATACCTAGAACAAAATACCATGGTAGTGGAAGTAAAACTGAAATGAACATTTCCCAGACATAGTACACTGGCCACCACTCCTGGAATATGAATCAGCTTTTAGCCTTTACTCTCCTGTAATTTCTATTGTCCCCTGCATGTTTTTCCATCTTCACTGTCCTCTCCCCACTCTCTCTTCCTCATTGCTTTACTTTATTCTGTTCCACTTAGTCAACTTTCCACATGTCCATCTGCCCTATTTGTTTGGGTTTCTGCATCTGACTCGATGCATCAAATTGTTTTCATAGTTAACCTGTTCAAACAGCGAGAAGAAAAATACAGACATGACCTCACTCTCCTTTTCTCTCCTCTCCACTTGTTTTTCTTCTTTCATTTACCCCCTTGTTTGTCACAGGGCAGATTCCCATTGGTGGGAGTCTGTGGAATATGGTGTCAGAAACACCTACAGAATTCCGTCTCTTATCAATTTGAAAGATTTAAATCTCTACTTTTGACAGGTTTTACATGCTTACATGCTGAGTAGTCTTCAGAAGGTTGAACTGTTAACCAGTTTCCTGACATTTATATTTATTTCTGCTTTTGAATCATTCTCTTCTTTCCCCATATGGTTGTACTGATGTGTTTTAACAGTCAATGTGTTCCCTAATTTTCACACTCTCTCCATATGGCGGCATCTCACTGTTTTAACAGTTAACTTGCTCAGTGACCCCCCCCCCCCCCCCCATGGCTAAAGCAGATGTCCGCCTGCTTCATCCATTAACTGTAACGGCAAAACTTCACCAGCCCTCTCTCTTCATGTGAATTTCCCCAATTTTTCCTTCTTCCATTTCCCTCTCATATTTTCCTTCTTGCTCCCCAAACTTCTTTCTGAGTTGACCAGTGACCATGTGACGGTTAACAGCAGTGAGTCATCTGTATCTGGGACCATATTCACGAAACATCCTAAGGCTAAAAGTAACTCCTTACTGGTTAAGTTGGGAGAAACTCCCTAAAAAAAAAATGGGGAGCGTTTTATCCAAACTAGGATTTCTACGTTTTTGGTCTAAGAGTAATGGGCAAATCCTTTTAGCTCTAAAAGTAAGTCCTAAGTCTGGGAGAAATAAGACAAAATCTAAAACCTAAAACCTGCTCACAATTAGTTAAATGCTACAGGTAATGTGCCTCATCACATCAGTGTTTTGGAAAAATCCAATAATAATGATGAATATTTTGATGGCAACAGCTCACCAACAAATTGGAACAATCCAATAACTTTTCTCTTGGACACTGGAAAAATTTACTTGGCATTGCTGATGAACTTGAAATACCTTAGCTGTCTGAGAGCTGAGAATTATTACTCCAACTAAAACGGGGCCTTTAGCTCTACATTTGCTTGACAGTAAAATCACACAATTAAATAGATGAATCTGATTTTATACGATCGGATTACCTGTACAGTAAATGTAAAATGTATTTATTTGTTCAGTCAAAAAAAGTATATGTGAAATGAATGACAGTGACAGATAATATCTCTCCATGACAGGTATCTATTATAATTTTTCCGTCCAGTGTTGGGATCTGGGGTGTAGTTGCAGACTGCAACTCGTTTGTTTCACCCTCCCACGAGGACAGGCGCGAGGGAGAAACTATGGTGGCTGTGAAAAGCAAACAGCCCTGTCTGCAGCCAGTGTTTGGTTTGTCCCTGCTGGGCTACTGTAGAAACATGGCTGTTCAACATGGTGGACTTGACCCGCGATGTTGAACTTACCTCAGAGCAACTGTTTTAGAAAATAAGAGGATAATTAAGGGTTACTCTGGCTTTTTTGGGGGGGGAGCTCGAATGCCCCCTTTCTTCAGTGTCTGGCTGCAGTGGACAAGGAGGGATGAGGAGTCTATAACATACACGTTTTGGTCCATGAGACACAACAATGACTGTTCTGAATGAACAAAACACCTGGGTAAACCTTTAACACTACCATCTGAGCTTGGCCAGCAGTCACAGACACCACTGGTCATGTATTAGCAAGGCGGCGGAGGCCAGATGCTGTTGGTTATCTTGTGAGAAAGTGTGAAAACTCATTTTAGATGTAATAGGCTATGGAGCTTTATTTGACTGAAAACAAAGACATTTTCAAGAATTAAAAAAATAAATGTCTTATTACAAAAACTTTAAAACACATTGCTGCATTTTGGGTTTATATGGAAGCTTGCACACAGACGTGAGTGCTCATATGCATGCAGACAGACTCATGTATATGATGACTGAATATTTTATGCAACGCAAATTCATTCATGCATACACCCATGCATTCAGACAACTGAACAACGACCTTTTGGCAAAAGAGACATACAGACAAACAAGCTATCTCATGAACAAAATCATCCTGTCTAGACTGCATTGTGTGCTTGCTTGCTTGTGTGTGTGTGTGTGTGTGTGTGTGTGTGTGTGTGTGTGTGTGTGTGTGTGTGTGTGTGTGTGTGTGTGTTTGTGTGTGTTCCTTTTGTATCAATTTTTCACCCTTTTTCATCCATTAGGGTGCCTTCCTCACTGTATGGCCTTCAGTCCATTTCACAATTTACTTTATTCTGTTTCCCCCTCTCCACCCAGATCACTTGTTCATTACACCTCTAACCTCACTTTTACTCTTTCAACCCTCACGTCAGTCTATCCTCCAGTTGTACAGATTAGCGTCCTTGAAAAAACTCTTTCATTTCATTTCAACGTTCCATTCTATCTATCATTCATACTGTAACCTGCTGAACCTTCAATAATGTACATTTCTCTATCTCTCTACCTTCTCCACGTCCAAGGCTATATTTGCGCTGCATGTAGAGCAGACATAAATTAATGATTACATTACATTAATACACAGGGGAGACTAATACATGTTTGACTACCCATGGCTTTAATCTTAATGAATTAATCTCTTTAAGGATCTATTTTCACTGTGGCTTTAATACTGAACTACATATCACTCACTGTGCAGTCGCTCCTGGAGATGATTTAAAACAAAATGAGTATTATATCAAAATGTTGTAATCCTCAACTGCAGTATTTGTGTATTCGTCAAAAACATTTTTATCTTTTTCCACCTTGTTCTAAGATGTTTCACACCAGCTGTAATGTAGAGGCATGTGGCAATAAAGATAAGCTATAGCACCCTCTTTTCCTACACCTCGCCCACACTGTCCACCTTGTTTAACATTGTGGTTCTGCACTAATACAGACACACATGCAGCAGCAGGCATGTACAACACACATACGTTTTTCAGTGTTAACTGCCCATCACAGTCTGAAAGAAATGAGCTGTGTAGCAATCTGGACCTCCTGACCCGAGACACGTTGTTGTGTCTGTAGCAGAGAAAGTACTAAATGGGGTGTTGCCTTTGAGTAGAAAAGCAAGAATCTACTGATTCATTGTTAACATGATGAAGTGATTGATGTTCCCTTTGCTTTTTGTCTTTCTGCATCCATCCATCTAGTCAAGGGTTTATTTTGACATCCATCGATGTATGTGTTCACTTTGTCCTGTAGTCATTGTCACATTTTGGTTTAGATTCAGTAACTGTATAAATACCTACATTATCAGAAATATTAACCTTTTTAATTCCCCAAAACCAGCGTTGTGAAGTGATTAGTAACATGTAATACAGTAATGTGGTGAGGCTTACTTTTTTCAGTAAAGAGAGTGTAAGGGATTTAATATATATATTCAGTCATTTCATTACTGTTACTAATCCCATTAACACTCTATTACTTTTCAACATTTCGGGGCTAAACTTGTTTGCTGTCTTACCAGAAACGTTTATCAATTTTATC
The DNA here is from genome assembly GCF_905237075.1 of Dicentrarchus labrax. NCBI lineage: Eukaryota > Metazoa > Chordata > Actinopteri > Moronidae > Dicentrarchus > Dicentrarchus labrax. The sequence continues at coordinate 20,357,832 of NW_026136715.1, forward strand.
TCGTTGTGCGTTGGTCTGAGGCATGTTAGCTTGGAGGAGGATGGAGGTGGTGTTCTTACCTGGCTTGCTAATGTTAGCCACTGTATTGTGCACTACCTACTCAGTAACAAATGGCAAACAGACACAGTTACAGACTTGCTGGAACTTTTTATGTAAATGAGCAACTTTGCTGACAAGGTTTCCATATCTGCTTATAAAGTGCCCTCAAATCAGTTATTCCAGGGTTATGTCAGTCAGTAACACTAGGGTGGCTGTTTGTTAAGACTCAGTCTTGTTTACGATTTCCATGTGTTTAATACATAAGGGATAATGCCTGACAAGGTGTCCATTATTTGCCACAATCAAGAAACACAAACAAATTTTATTCAAAATATTCAACTAAACAACAATATGCATTTTCAGTCTGATTGGGCCAAAGGTGGGCCCCTATAGAGAACTGTGATTTAGGTTGTCAATTAGACCATCAGGTTAACAAAAGTCAACACTGCTTGATGCTCCTTGCTGACCTTTCTTAAAGAAAATATATTACATAAATAAGTTGCTATATTAACCTCTTCAGGCTTCTGTGAACATCTAATCTCATTTCATTCCAAGATGTGAACCAGCCAGATACATTCCTTCAAAATTCACAGAAGTTGCACAGACAACACTCTAAGAGCTTTTCTTTAAGGCTTTGTTGTTATCGCTTCCATCCAGACAATTTCAAGTTCTTTCAGTGTCTTCTGTGTGGCAATTTCTCTCCCTGTGAGGAAAGAAAAGGAGTCCATTTATCACCAGAGGTTCTTATTTAGACTGAGGCGATGAATGACGGTGTGACCTTACGTCCCCTCTACTGTAGGCTAAATGGTTCTGCAGCAGGCTTTGAATTATCTTCCTACTCAGACGGCCTTGGAAGTGAAAACATTACATACCAGGACTGCCAAAAAGCTAACCATTTCATCCATTTTTCAAATCAGAAGCTATTTCAAATATGTGATTTGTCAGGATCTATTGTAGTCTGTGTGGTCTGTAGCCCCCCCTCCTCCTCCTACTCCCGTTGTGGAGCTACTTGGGGGCTCTGACCCCAAGTTCCTGCTCTCTCCCCTAAAACACACACCTCCTCCCTCTCCCACTGTTTTCCTGTCCTGATGCCGCTTTAACCTCTCCACTCTCTCTTTTCTGGTTCGCTATTCAGGCAGCCGTTCTGCTCTGCTTCATTTCTTTTCCAAACAAACATCGACCATTTTCTTTCTCTTTCTTGCCGATTTTGAAAAGAAACCTTTCCTGTTCGTGGTGCACGCATGGTCTGGTTCTGTGTGTGTGTGTGTGTGTGTGTGTGTGTGTGTGTGTGTGTGTGTGTGTGTGTGTGTGTGTGAAGCACGAGAGAAATCAGCGAACCACAAACGACTCACAATACGTCAAATTAGTAAAAGCTGCACCTGCTGGCATTCATGTGTGTTAGTCAAAAATAGAAAGAACCAGATAACAAACTAGCTTTATTATGGTGTGTTTTTATAGTATCTCTTTTGTTATAGTGTTGAAATTTCCTGGTATGAAGATATTGTAAATATATTCTGGGTTCATTGATGACCTAAAATTCCTGCACCTCAGTTGAACATTAAAAGATAAAAACCTCTTCAGGTTATTATAAGTTCATCTAATAAATTGTGAGGATAAGGTTTTTGCAGAGACAGCATGTGTTTATCTTCTGCATATCGCATTGTATAAAATATTATTGTTTTTTTGTCAAAATTATATATCAGTAAGCATTCCCAAAGCATCTCTCGAAATATCTGCCTGAAAGCTATCTTCCGACAACCCCCTAACATACATTTTAACTTATGCTGACCAATGATCGTTGGTTTTCAAATTGCAAACCAAAATCTGAATTAGCCTATATTACTGGGTCCCCCCCCCCAAAAAAAATCCAACATTATTGGTGGTTTGTCAATATAAATGTTATTGTGTTGGTTTCCTATGGTTGTAAATTTTATATAATGTAAATGTAATAACCTCAGAATAATTGCTAACAACTGGTAGTTTGTGAGGAAATGTTTTATGGGCTCAAAGTTGCTCAAGATGTAATATATCTGAAGATCTGAAGATGGAGAAATCTGAAGAAAAACAAACAGAATAGAAAACAAAGCAGTGAGTTAAAGTTTTCTAGAGATAGATTCCAGTGACTCAACAATCAGATTCTTCATACGTTCTTCAACCTGAAGACATTCTGTTAATTTATTCCTGAAGAATCAATTGTCTGTCAACTCTCTCTCTTTCTCTCCAGTCTATTGTTGAAATCATAAAATTGTTGAGAAGTTTTCATTGTCACTTTGACAGCCAAGCCTGTCTGTATTTTGATATACAGCAACAACATATTAATTGAGTTCATTGATGGAAGCAGAGGCGTCTACAGACCCATCAGGGTTTGCTTGACACACCCATGTATGAACAGGCTCTGCAACTCTGCTGGCACATCAAATCTTAATCCAAGATTGCATTGGTGACTGAGCTGCTGAAGCTTCAGCAGGAAAAGAGGATCCCATGTGAGGTGACTGTCGAGGATATGACAGACCTGCTGGTAGAGCAAAGCAAAGACACAATGAAAGTGCAGCTTTGGGAGTTTGAATTGGAGGACTTTGATGAGGAAGATGCCAAGCCTATTCTCACACTGGTGTGAGGAGTGAACAACAGTATTAAAATGACAGACCTTGAGTTTGAAGCCAGGAGGCTGCTCAAGTCCCCAAAGGTCATCCCTCCTTGATTTTAACATCCAAAGGTTATTAATTTGGCTCAGGAGCTCCAAACTGCTCAGCCCACAAGAGGTGGTGATTGAAGTGGTTCCTGCAGGGCTTCTGGGTGCTTCCTTCCAACACCTTCCTCAACATGCCCTCCCACTGGCTCTGCGAAGTGGCTATAGGGGTCACAAAGGCTGTTTTGGACCGGGTCTCCACTGATTTGTCCACTGGTCATCAGGTCACTTTCTGCCGCTCTACCAGAGACATCATGGTCCTGTCTATCCAGGAAAAGGTTAGGCAGATGTAACCTCAATATATCCTGATGAGGAAGCTTAACCACTTTGAAGCACAGGTGTTGAGCACCATTGCTGATGCTCCACCACCTCCAGTGACTCCTGCTGATGAATCTCCTGCCATCACTGCCATCCAGGATGGGTTAACAATCAGCCTGACTGAACCTGCTGAGCAGCCTGCACCTACTGCAGAACCAGACTCTGTTATCTCCTTTACTCACTCCTCTAACTCCCAGTTCTGAATATGTTGCCAACATTGCCTTGGATGAAACAGAGGATTAATCCTCTACATCCAGCCTAAAAGCAGACTCTACTTTGGCTCAAGCTACTCCACCTCCTCTGACTCCTCCTGCCAGTACTACATTGGTCCTGGATGGTGAGGATGAGCAAGGAGACCACCAGAGAACCAGACTCTGTTCTGGCTCCTGCTCCACCACTTTTAGTGACCCCTGCTGATCAACCTCCTGCCATCATTTCTGTCCAGGATGGTTTGAACATCAACCAGATTGAACAAGCGAAGCAGCCTGCACCTACCTCAGGATTTGAGGATGCACATTTATTTTTTACATGGGCACGTTCCAAAGAAATAACAGAGAATGTGACGAACAAGCACTACTGAGCTGTATAGAGACTGTAAATGTGAGATTTTGCCGGATCCACAAAAAATAAACAAATAAACGTATCAGACCTCCAAAAACTATACAGTATACTCTGTACAATAGTTACTGAGAACATGTCTCATTAAAAATTAATTATTTAATTATTAGGGATACAGTACTTTACTGGGACAATTGTCCAATTAAATGTGCAAATTTGTCCAAACTGGGGTTGAAACCTTACACTGACACAATTTCTTGCACGAGGCATAGACCAAACAGAGCAGCAAGAATCCAGTCGGGACAGGAAAATAAATGTTCTCGGGGACCAAGTTGTGCCCCCGGTGGGAGGTCAGTTCTATCACTGTCACTGTGAGACAGATTAACAGGTTTTTGTCCCCACATGTGATGAATACAAACTTACACACACTTTTCATCAGTCCTTGAGTCCTGCAGGCTGCAGTGTGGAAGTGGAGGTTTAACAGCAGGGTATAACTACACACTGACACACTGATGCTCACTTCTTGAACAGTTAAAAAATGTCAGACACAATTATTTGCCAAGTAAGCGAGACCCCTCTGAAAGCCAATGAACTGTAGCATGTAAAAGTAAAACCACTTCATGCTGTGTGTTATGATCTCTCACTGTGCTTTATGTGAGGTCCAGTCATACATCCTCCATATTAACTCTGAGACTGTACAGACTCTGTAATGTCGTCAGTTCATCACTCCAACAGTCACCAAGATACATTGAGCTTAAAGACATGCAGTGCTTTAAAAAGATGTGTTTTTTTAACTCCTTGGTATAAAACATTGAAAACTCATTAAGCACAGGTATTTATTTATTTATGCAAAGTTTTATACTAACAGACCAAGACCTGATTCCCTAAGTTAAGAAAGAGATCTTTTACATCTAGTCATAAAGGTAGGACCAAAAATTTTAGGTCAGAAGGAATTATTTCCTACTCTAAGATGCTTCATAGGTACGGGTCAAGGTCTGAAACAGAATAAGAAAAGAAGTATGTAAAGGCAGTGCTCTGGCCAACATTAGTAGTGCATCAAAAAGTGCAGCCTCCTCATTCACTTCAGGGACACAACGGAATTGGCTTAGCAGGGAACCCAGTAACCTACTTTTTCATGTATGTATGTATGTATGTATGTTAGAAATTAACAAAAGGGAAAGAGTTTAAAAGAGTTGGGAGGAATCAGGCAATTTGAATGTGATAAAATTGAATGATACCCTGATATCCCAAGCAAAAACCAGACACACGCACAATGTGGTAAGTTGGGTTGAAAAATGCACCACTCCTTATGAGTTTAAATATAGGTCAGGCTCTTCCAGCAGAGTCAGCGCTCTCTCTTACACACACACAAACACACACACACACACACTCACCACAGTACTTAATGGGGACGGAGTGGACAGGTCCTCCAGTGTGAACTCGTGTAGGAAGCACTTTACATCAAGATTCATGTCAAGTTGTTTTTCTTCCTATATTTCTCTCTGACAACTTACTGTATAGAGCAGCCTTCTGGCCTGGCAAGATGTAGCACAGAGGGATTGAGATTTAACCTAATTAAATGTACAGTGCAGTATCTTCAGTTAAAGCAGTGTGATTAACTCGTTGGTAAATACTTTATAAATCAAACAGGGGCAGCTGGAGTTGCCACAGACAAGAGACATGAATAAACAGAACAGTGTGTTCAAATCAGCCTTCAGAAATATGGAAAGGGTGTGTGTGGGTGGGTGTGTGGGTGTGTGTGTGTGTGTGTGTGTTACATTTATATGAAAACATTTTACAGATTTTCACTTAAACTACAGAGCCCATGGGGAACGCTAAATTACTCTGTTCATCCACATAGCAACATGGGGGGGGGGATACACCCCTTACTCAATTTAATGCCCTTCCACTGAAGAAAATATGATGACGTGCCCTCTAGGGTTCTAAATCCCAACACTGACTAAGCTGTTTCACCATAAATGCCCGTTTTATATGTTTTGCCCCTGCCACTAAAACAGTCGGGGTCCACCTCTGCTCTCAAGCCCCGACAAAGCATGGATGATCCACAGCATACTGAATTCTGAAACTGAAACTCATTTTATTTTCCTGTTTTCTCCTCTCTGTTCTCCTCTCCCTCTGCTCCCACCTCTTCTGCTTTCCTCTACTTTATGCCCAGAGGCTGTTCAGCACAACACTACACAGCCTCATTGCATACAGCCTGTATGTATATACTTTATATACAGAATAATGAAGAGACAAAAACCTTAGAGAGGGGGATGAAGGCAGAGAAGGACAGACAAATACAGGGAGACATAGGTCAAAGAGAAAAGTTTGAGGGAGAAACTGGAGAGAACACACACACAAACTAAAATACCTGTGAGTATTATCTAGAACAAACTATCATAAATGTCACTGAATTCATAAAACAAACAACCAATTTATCTCATCCCACATTCCAGTTCTGCACAGAAACCTGCAGGCTTCTACATGTGTAACTGTCCCTACGACCCTATTCAGATACATCCTCTTACTCATCCAGCTTATTTCATCATGGAATGAGCTGGGCTGAGCCACAAGGCTCCATAAACCATTCACCACTGACAGGACCATAAATCTCCTTGTGATGGAGAAGGGTGAACATGATTGATAACAGGGGTGGGGCGCTTCATTCACTTCAAAATCTGTGTCTGTAAGTTAGAAGCCAAGAACATTTAGGACGCTCTCACACTGAAAATAACACTACAGCAGAAACCACCCAAACGGCTGTGTTGTTTTGGTTTTAGAGATTAAAGATGAAGTAAAACCCTACATGTAGGCCTGAGCTGAGCCCGATACTGTGGATGAATATTTAGAGATTGTGAACTTGTCACTGTTTTTCAATTTAGGCTACAGTGTGATTCCACAGATGCATGCAAGTCATTAAATTAGACTTTGCATTAAACAAGTAGTAGTAGTAGTAGTAGTATATTTACTAAAGTACTGTACTCACCAAGTATAATTTTGAATGCAGGACTTTTAACTTGTAACTCGAGTATTTTTACACAATAGTATTGCTACTTTTATTCAACTATAAATCTTAACATTTCTTCCACCAGTGTTCAAAACAGTGAGTGTCCATCCGTCTGTCTTTCATATTATCATGAAGGTTTTATACATTGATGAAAATGTAATACTTTTCATCGAAGTGCTCAATTTTCAAAAGTTATTTTTAATTTAGTTTTAGTCTCAATTTTGCAGTGAAAGAAAAAAGTTGTGAAGAAAAGTTTTACCTCATCTTTTTTACTGATGAAATTTAACCTGTACATAGAAAAAGTTATTGATCACTCTAATTGTTCCTCCTGTCCACACTGGCCATGAAGAGATCTCAGAGATGGAGAGGGTATTGTGTTTACTGTTTAGTTAGATGTGAACATGACCTATTCTTTTAAAAACATTTTGTCTGGTAATGTAGCCCTTTTCCAAACCTTAACTTGTCAATCATCACATGGGCACACTGTAATGTAGCAGCAGACTAACCAACATTACCAGCAACCATCACTAAGGATTTCACTCACTGAGAGTTTTCCCCTACAGCATGTTACTAATATGCCTGTGTATGAAGTTTGACCACGTGTGAAAGTCAGCGCCTAAAAAAAGAACCAAGAAAATGAACCAAAAAGATTTATGACAGTTTTCTGGTACAGGCACTTAACAGTACAGGTTGTTTAGGTAGAGTAAGGATCCATTTACACTTTATTTAGGCCACATGCCAATCATCAAACAAATTCTCAAAGTCACATTTACACCGCTGTGAAACAAAAGGCGTTGAAACAAGATCTGGGAAAATGCTTCCATACTGAAGTTGCTTCCAACAGCATTACTTATAAAGGGAAAACAGATCATTTTACACAGTATTGAGGCCAGATGCCAATCACTGATGAAATTAGGAAACCTTTAGTGTGGAAAATGTTAAAGAAATGGTGCAAATTCAAACAGCAGGTTGGTCCTCAGATTTCAAAAGCAGATTGAGTTGGCCTCCGGTCTTGAAATATAATAACGTAGTGATACTGTGCTTACTCTGTCTTTTTATACATACATTGGTTCCACTGAATATAAAATGACATAAAGGTGTGTTGGAAAAATATTATTCAAGAAGTCTTTTTTACTTGTGTTAAGGGTAGTCTATGCATCATTTTTAAACAACTATATACAAGCAGCAATTAACTTGTCATCAATGTATTCAAACATAAAATGTTTGGTCACTTCTACTGTAATGTTTCCTCTGTTACTTTGTTTCACAGACATGAAAATGTAGAAATGGTAAATATAAAATGCAAAAAATTAACCCAAATAAACCTACTGTGAGATACTATATAGGTGAAGTATAGCTTAAATTGTTTAAGTGTTATAAATATGTTGTATTAGCATCCAAACAGAATCAGAATCAGTATTTAGTCAAAATTATCACACAACACATGCCTGCCCTGTGGTCACTGTTTTCTATTTAAAGTATATTGGAAATTAAGTATTAAATTATAACACTTTTTTAATATATTAGTTGCACTTGTACAAGATAATTGTTAATTTTACAGACAACAAATATGTAAAACAATTTACTATATTTAAGTTATTTTAAGTTTTCAAGACAAAATAAGCAAATGAGAGCCAAGATCCCACAATGAGTAAGTGCTTTATTTTTAATGTAACTATAGTTTGTGTGTTTTACATATTATAAACCCCTCACCCAGTTTCAAAAGTAGTAAAACAAAACGGTGTTAGGGGTAGGAGTGACAGGGCTATTGGCTCACCTGGACAGGTAGAGACCTGTTTGGCCGACAGGAAGGGGAGAAGGAGGAGGAAGGACGGGGGTGAAGTTACCTGTGAGCTCATCTTGCCCCAAGCAGCTCAGTTGAAACTCACCTCACGTGGTCCCTAGAGTATGGGTGAGGGTAGGTGGGCAGATGTCAATAGGAAAGAGAAGTGATGGAGGGCGTAAAAGTATTGCAGAGTTTGAGGACAATTAATTACATGATCCTGATGAGTTTACATGTGGTAGAAAACATTAGCTACAACTACAGTGCTAAAAGAAGAGGAGAAAAACATTTTCCCCCTAATTTTAGCAGTTTACCAAGACAATGAATATAATATGCCATATTGTTAATTTACCTGTAGTCCCTGTGGATAACGTGTTGTTTGGCTGCCAGTATATATGATGAGGGGTTAAAGGTCAAAGGTTAAAGGTTAGGGCCCAGAGAGATGAGCTGTGCAGTAAAGAAAGAGATCTGCACTAGCTTGCCTTTACACCCTCAGGGCCTGAAATCATGTTTATTCTGTAAACACAGACACAGCACATATATTATACACAAATGTATCAGCCAGTGCACAGACACACGCTATAGAAAACAGGTAAAACACAATGAAAAGAAAGCACAAGCATTAGCCTTGCATTCTAACATTCACATGACCTCTAACACAGCTATATCATCTACATCACACTCACATGCAGTGTGGGTGGTGGATTGTTTTTTTAAGCTCTCTTGGAGCACAATAACTACTCACATTTCTTTCTCAAAAAATTTTCTGTTTTACATTTCTCTCTTGCTTTCTTCTTCCCTCATATGGCTTACAGATGAAACAAAGGGTGATTTTAAAAAAATAAGAGGAAGTTAAGTTACAGCAGAAGTAATAATGATAAAATACATATTATTACATTGAAAACGTTCTTTTTCCTGAGCTTTAATTTGCATTTTTATGATTAATTTTCCCCCAATCATTGTTTTGGTATTTTGTAATATACCTCAGTGTCTGTTGGATGGATTGCAATGGAATCTGACACAGATATTCATGTTTCTCAAACCAGATTGTAATAACTTTGATGATTCCTTTATTTCTCATCTAGAGTCACCATGAGATCAAAATATTTATATTTTTATTTGGCCAATACTACTGATCCATTACCAAATGTCTGTAAAACTCAACCTCAGCTTCGTGTTTGGTGCTAATAAGCAAATGTTAGCAACCTATCACGCCAAAATGATATGCTCATGTTAAGCAGGTGTGTTTTCCATGTTCACCATTTTAGCATTGTCATTGAGAATGTTAGCATGATGAAGTGTTTAGCCTTAGAGAGACGCTAGCGTGAATAAACACACTTAATCTTGTTATTCGTGGAACAACTTTTTCTGGTGTGAAACAAGCACTAGAGCTAGGACTTTGAGTTCAATCTTTTTTTTTTATGAGTAACTAAATCAAAATAATGAGCTCCAAACCATAATGTCAGCTGTGTGTAATGTCGACAAGTTTTCCAGTACACTGGTGTACACATGAAGCTTGTGGAATAACAACCCTGTTACACAGTAAGCATTGGATTTAGCCGTGTTAAAGCAGCTGTTTTTCCAAATGTCATTCACTGAACTGCTCAAATACTCAAACTGTTATTTTAAACCACAGGATAGAGAGACAGGCAGACATGTCCAGAGAGTACCTGCAGACTGCTGTTGTCAGGGCCTGTCTGTAAGCCAACAGCCATCATGGACCAACTATGTCCTGGAAAACACACACACAGAGACTCACAGACATGTACTATACACGCATCCACCCGTACGCTATAAAAATATACACAATATTAAGAATCCCATTCATAAAACTGACAAGTTGACACGTGTAACATTAACCACAAGCAGGTCGTGTAGTGACAAATACATGTTGAGAACAAAAAATGGATTTAAGCCCACAGCCAACAGCCTCAAGTACATAAACATCTCACATTTCATTTTATTTGAAGGAGGTGTGAAGACATGCTGGTGTCATCCAAAAAACTTTGAAATGCTTTCCAATGCTAACAAAGGCCAAGTTCAGCCATTCATGTATAATTACGAGGAAAAAAAAACCCTATAAAAACATTAAAAGCACCAACTTGCTCAGGAACACAGCACACACCCTTAAAACATCTAGGGTGCCCAAAGTCAAAGGTCATGAACTCTTGGTGACCCCAAGGTGCCTGTAAACACTTAGCCTGATCCCCATGACTGAGCCAACAGCAGTGACTGACGGGACAGCAGCAACCAAACCAAGGGAACTGACAGGTTGTCATGGTGACTGACAGGCGCTGACAAGCTGTTAGGAAATGTATTAGAGGGAGTTTATCCATGCTGAGATTTAGAAAGGAGAGATTAAGTGCATAATGGGGCTAGGATTAGTAATCTAACCACGATATCCCTCCGCCTTGATGTGCGATAACACAGTGCTTCACTTTAGGGTGTTCTTGAGACTGAGTTGTTCGTTCTGTGTATGTTGTTTTATTATTCTCTTTGATGACTAATCTGACCTCTAACATGACCTCTAAGGGACATGTAGAGGGTTAAGGGTGGTGGCTTATAATGACAGACAATTCACACTGTGAGTGCAAAGATCACAATCAGACTCAGCCAAAGATTGGCAGCCAAGAAAAGCTGCACACAGCTGTTTCTCACAGGTGTTACCTTGCTGTCAACTGCAAATCCGATTCTCCTGATCAATGTGATTCTGTTTCCTAACCAAAACAGACAATACATTCATAATAACCTAAAAGCATGCAAATAATCAGCATAACTTTAATGCTGACAGGGGTAAAACTTATGCCATGGCACAGATGGATCTGTCATCTAAATGGATCCATCATCTAAAGTCCTCAAAAGTACTCGACAAAATGCATTGTTTGTCCAGTGCCCTCTAGAACGACACAAAAGCTTCTACTGATCTGACACCCTTATCATGGGGATGATATCATTTGTCTGTGTCTGTCACTGTTGAAATAAATCTGTCTTATGATGTGACTAAGCTACAGTTAAAGTTTAAACACAAAAACAACTTGGTAAGGTTTAGGGAAACATGGTTATTTGGGTCAAAATGGGAACTTTGTGGGTAAGGTTACAGAACAATCTTGCTGAAAAGAAAATTATGACCGTCAGCTGGAACCGGGAAATGTTTCATCTACCCGTCCATCCACCTCGACCTCCTGGATATAAGGACTTTGTCACCATATATAAGTCACCTGACTTCCTCCTTTGTTCCCATCAAAGTCATATTCTCTATGGTAGGAGCAAAGGAGGAAGGAGCTGATGATGTATTATGTATGTACTTTGACTTTGTTTCTTTGTTGGTTCTCATGACACTGCATTATGCAACCTAATTAACACTTGTTAGCTTGCCATCTCAACTCATCAAAACATTGTAATGGTATGAATTAGGGGCCGTACCAAACCTGCAAAAACACATCATTTAACATTTCATAACTTTGTAAATTACTGCACAGGCATTAACCAAATAATGAGGGGAGCCATCCAAACTATAATTAAGGTTAACACTGATGTAAATTATGGGTTTGTGCTGTTAGAGAATAAAGGTTAGTTTGATATATGAACATGATTCAATGTGTGTTCGTGATGAAGAGTTAGTACTGTTGTGTGTGTGTGTGTGTGTGTGTGTGTGTGTGTGTGTGTGTGTGTGTGTGTTTGTGTATTCAATAAGGTGCGGCAAACTGCATGATGCTACTTCACCCTCAAAGCACACAAACCACAAGCTGGCTCACCTCCACGTGGTAGAAATCACTGCCAACGCTTCCCTGGTACTGCAAACACAGCTGTGAACACACAAACACACACATACAGAGGAACCTGGCAGAACAAACACACCTGACAGTGATGACACAAACCAAACTAAAAAATCTGGCAGGCAGACGCAGCAGCCATACGGGTCTACCTGAAACACATACAGCTAAACTGATAATCACATGTGAAATCAACAGGATATAAAACACAGTCTAAGTACAGTGCTATACAATTGAGTACAGGCAAATTAAAAAGTCAAATGTGATTTAATTGTTTTGGGGGGTATTATTATTTATATTATATCTGTATTTCAGTATCAGTATTATCATATCTGCAAGTTGGAGTAAAGCTACGTCTGTATTGTAACAGGACCTCCGACCTAAACAACAGCACAATAATGGTATAAATAGTGTAGTAATTACCTAAAACGTGGGTTTTTATCAATGGGAGGATAGTGAAGTGCTGGAACAGTCTGCTTTCCTCTGATGAGGTTTTAAAAAAAACTGAGGTTTCAAATGTAAAATGTCATGCATCTGTCTTCCTTATCTCTTTCCTCCCTTCTTCCCACTCTGTCCTTCACTGTCCTCCCTTCTCTCTCCAGGCTCCTTCTCCTTGTCATTTTCCCCCTGTCAAAAGGGGTAAGGAGAAAGGGATCATGCCACACGGAAAAGAAAAGGATTATTTGTTGGTTAAAAATCCTTCACGTCTCAACTAATCCCAAGTGTTTAAGTTCTACTAAGCTCTCATAAAGACCTGGGAATGACAGGAATGGCTGTGTGATCGTGTGTGTGTGTGTGTGTGTGTGTGTGTGTGTGTGTGTGTGTGTGTGTGAGTGTGAGTGTGTGAGAAATACTTGCTACTTCAATCCAACCCCTAATGAAGCTCTGCTGGTGATTTCATACCTTGCGTCCCGAAACTGACCAATGGCACACAAGGTCACCGTCCAGCCAGAGTGTGGGCTGATCCAATCAGAGGAAAGAACAGCAGGGGGGGCAACAAGGTGGCCGGAGGAGGAGGAGGAGGAGGAAGTGAATTTGCTCCCAAAAAACCTTCACAAAACTCTTACGATGGAGCGTAATAGGATTCAGAGGAGCTTAGTGGGAATTTGCCCAGAGAAATTGTCTTATTATTATGACTTCTTTGTTTAGGATGCCCTTATCTCTGGGGTGAATTAGGGGGATTATTCCTTCCCACCCATAATACTGGGAAACTGTTTCCTCTGTAATTAGGTCTAAAGTGCCCTTGTTTAGTTTGCCACAGTACTGTAGCAGCCACAGCATGAAGTGTTCTTATGAACTGGTGCCCCACTCTGGTACATAGTTGAGGTGAAAATTATTTATTTTCACTTTCGCTATCAAATGACAGTGTTGGTGCCAAAAAAAGGACAGATTTTACGGTTCTCTGTCAGTATTAACATAAAGGAATCTATTGCTTCAGTTGATCACATTTACCATCAACACTGATTATACATCCACATAAAATGTGGCAAAAGTGACTAGCAGGCAGATTACTTGCCATTGTGCAAGAGAGAATTTCTGTCACTCAAGTTGTAACATGACGAGTTACATGTATCTGAATGTGGTGATATGGTCTTTGTTTTATACTTTGTTTTCAGTGTATTAATCCAATACTACGACAATGTAGATTTAGCACCAAGGAGGTCCTGGGTGGCTTTCATTCCCGGTCAGAATACCATTAAATCAGTCTGAGTGAACAGATGCTTAAATCCTGCTTTTTAGCTTAAAGATGCATTAGGGGCAGACTGACAGACACGGAGACCTGAAGGAAACTGAGAAGCAGAAGTGATGATGTTGATGATGTAGGTGAGGTTTCATTGCAGTAAGGAGCCTCCTGTCAAAGGATTTGCATAAACTCATCAAAGGGATAAATGTATTATACATGGCTCCATTTAGAACCAGTACATTCTTTATAATTCTTTTTAGCCGAAAATGTGTTGTATATTGTATATTGTTAAAAATTTCAGAAACAACACAACTGTCAACACACCAACTCTAAGGTAAAAACTGGAGAGCTTCTTATGTGAATTCATTTGCATTTGTGAATTGGGTGATATTTTCCTCATGAAGCGGATGTAAATAAGTCTAAAAATGTGATTGAGGCAGAAGAGAAAAGGCAGGGATGGGTTGCTATAGGATGATGTAGCTTGCTTATTATGAAAATACATTTTATTTACTTAGAAGTTGATGTATTCCTTTCACAACCTTTTTATTAAAGTAAGGCAAATGTGATTGCAACAGAACTTGTTATTTTTGTGAATGAGGAGACGAATAATAAGTATAGTATATATTAAGTCTGTGATCTCAATTATCTAGGTATTACATATTCAGAGTCAGTAGAAAGTAGTAATGTTTATAAAAGTAAACTCAAACTGATGTTGATTTGTTTATTATTGGTCTTTACATTTTGTAATGGTATTTAATGTTGCTGTAGAACACATTATAGCATTTTCAATATCTGAACCCTATGGCAGGGCTGGACATGGTTAATAATTCATGCCAATCTCCACACAACAGACCATGTATACTTTATGTAAACAGTTTTGTTGAAAATGTCTTTCTGTTTATGTCAGTGGCATATCTTTTAGTTTAATCGCTACACCAAAAACTATTTTAGAAACAGCCAAGTGTCCTCAGTTTTCAAGATTTGGCTACAGGAATAAACATTCATATGTATCATTTTCATGCACTTTTGGAGTGTTTGTTTTGCACTTGACGTTTCTACAGAGCTCTGACAGGACTTTGTGTTTTTGACCATTATGAAGCTCTGGTAGCTCTGAGTAAATGAAGTTACTTCCACCTAAGAAAAAGGAGTACACAGATATTTATGTTAAATATTATTTATATGCAAATTAATTTCCTGATTTCCTACAGAGCATGATTAAGTGCTGATGCCATTTATTCCTTTTTTTTTTTTTTAAATCAACCAAGGAAGGGTATATTATCACATACTGAGGGCATCCCTGCTAGCATGCATATATGTTTTTACATTGACCAGACCACATGAATGTTGAAAGAAAGAGAGGGAGGGAGCTAGGGAGACAGAGAGAAATGGGTTTTCTTGGGCTAATAACAGCCTTCTAAGTGCTTTATCTCTTGTCTCATTGTCTGAATCCCAAGGACAAACTGTGGCAGGCAGACCCGGCTGGTCGCAGCCTGCCAGCTAAAGCCTGGTTCATCCCCTAATGACTTCAGAATCAACATCCATCTCTGGTCACACCAAGAGGAACACACACAAACACTCAAACAGCCTATATGAGCCCCCCTCCCATCTGTAACAATATGCACATAAATGCCTAAATGTGACCATCAGTCTCCAGGTGGTTTTCAGTCTAAATGTGTTGTGGCTAGTAGAGCACAACAAGGACAGATAAAGACACACTGCAACAGCTGTTCTGTCTTTCTATCACATTCCTCTTCTCTCCTCCACTTTTTCTTTCATCACCTCATCTCTCTTGCTTTCATTATCCAACAGTCGTCCCCGCTACCTTTCTCATTTCTCGTGAGGATACACTGCGGCTTCACATGTACATGGAGAGAGTTACTCATAACAGAAAGGTGTTTGATTTCTTTTGACAGCATGTCGCTTTGGATATGAATGTAAAAACCCAGATTTATTCTCTTTCTAAATCCCTCTCTCTCTCTCTATTCAGCCAACATTTTCCACATCCTTCCTGTGGTTCCACCCTCTTGGCTCATCGCTATAGGAAATACCTGTCCTTAGCTGACACAAACACACACAGGCATTTGCAGAGCCAAATACATAGTCACACACAATGTCTGCTAACAGTGTCCACCATTTTTAGCCACACTCGCAGCTCTTTGTCACTCTATTGGTTAAACACTTTGGTCAAACTATTGAATAATCTGCCATCTTTAATACTGTGATAACCTGGATTTTCAATGGCGTCAGCACAATGGTGAATTTTGAATAATGTTATATCACCCTTCTTGAGACAATAACAATGTCTGCTTTCACACCAAAGTGTGACACGCTGCAGAGAAAGGTCATTGGACAAAGCAGCTGCATTCTCAAGGGTGGGCGTGTGAACCATAGCCCTGCACACTGCTGTGATTTTCCAGTCAAAGTTCAACTAAATTGAACTCTGAACCCAAACTTGCTAACCTCTACAGCACCCAACAAATGGTGCTCCAGCATTGACAGACAGACATTATGGCGGCACCAGTTTCACTCCAGAATAGAAGAGTTCATTTGTACATCTCCCAGACTTATGTCACTCTTTTGTCACTCAAATCCTACTTGGGTAAAAAAAAATCTCAAGCATGGCAGAAAATATCAGAGTGGACGGGCTTACATTTTGTTGCAACTTAGATAGCTGCTTTGTAGGATGTTTAGCGCTTCATTCTACACTCTAAGTGAATTAAAAGGAAGGAAAAATGGACTTTGTGGAAATATCAAAATATTCTCCTTTTGTTCTCCACAGGCAGAGGAGTGTATCAGGGTCCGTGTAGGATTGACAGCGGTTGGCACACTGAACCCCTGCAAGGGAATGAGAGACAGAGAAAACAAACCTAGGCTGTAGCTTCTATTGGAAAAAATACAAGATAAGAAATTCTGAGAATAAGAATTGTTGTGCTTTTTTTCAACCTCAGAATGAGCCATTTTTCTCTACAGATGGAGTGGGTCCTCTTCTACGTAGTCTACAATGTTGAACCACGGCCACTGTAGTTTCGCAACCACCACAGTTTCTCCTACATGCTTGGAAGGCTTGTGGTATTCAGTTGGTTGCAGTATGCAGCTTCACCAGTAGATGCCACTAAATCCTACACACTGGTCCTTTAAGACAGGTTTACACACATGCAAAGTCTAAGTGCCAACACATGAAGCCAACCGCAACACAAACAAGGTGTGCGATATGCTACAAATGGAGTAGATAAAGTGGAGCTGAGTGATGGCGGAAAATCTCTTTTCCTGACTTGGCAGGTGCACCACTTTGGTACAAAGAGCATCTGTCACTCACACAGAAAATGACTGGAGAAACTCTATAGAAAATCACTGTCTACAGTCCAGCTACAGAGCTGACACACAAACAGGTAGATATCCAGGAACCTGGGAAATGGTGACATCTAAGTTCAGTCGGTAGATAAATTCAGACACAAATACAAATCATGATACAGCTTTCACATGGTTGTAAACAAAAATGGACACATGTACACACACAGCAGCGAGAGAACCATGTCTTTAATCAAGCCTAGTGCATCTGTCAACAATGCCGTGAACACAGGGCTGCACCACAACAGAGAGGCCCCTGTAAGTGTGTGTGTGTGTGTGTGTGTGTGTGTGTGTGTGTGTGTGTGTGTGTGTGTGTGTGAGCAGACATGACCAAACAACACACCCCTCCATCCATCATGTCGACAGGACAAATAAAGTGGAACTGCTCTTTAAGAAAAGGGGAAACGTGTACCATAACCTGCTATAGTCTGACTTTACAGGAAGGGCTGGAATGCAGCATCTGTTAGCTCTGCTTGATATCAAATAAAAGCCTTTTTGTGGTTAATATTGAGTTTGTTATGAATTACCGTGTACAGGTGCCAAAAACAGTTTTTTGGCCTTTGGAAAATACCTAAAACACACTTCATATCTAGTCAGGATAGTATTTGCCATTACACACTCACATAGTTGTATGCAGAAAACACACATACACACACACATACCAACAGGTTTCTCTTGGCACACAGTCAGATGCAGGCGGAGATGGTACAGACAGGCTTTGATGTGGAAATCAAAGTGTTGTACGAAGCTGCAGACAGATAAAATACATTAAACTGTCATGTTAGTGTATGTTCAAAATGATACCTATCAAAGTATGAGGGAAAATAGAGATGAATGGCTAACTACACAGAGAATAGCAAAGAAGCTAAGAGCTGAAATTTGTGATCAAGGTTAAATAGAAAATCCTCAGTAACCAGCTGTAGTTGAAAGCATCTCTGTGTCCCGTGGTTCAAATAATGAATGCAACCAAAAGCCAAGGGAAGGGAGTCGAAACAAATAATAAAATACTAATCATATTTCAGATGTGTAGCCAGCAAAAAATGTATTGAATGTCTAAATAATTCCTGGATGAGAAGTGCAGAAGTAATGAAAAACAGTAGCAAAAGTGCTCAGTGCAGAGTTTTTTTGCTGTGGTTGAAGTTGCAGTGTTATAATCAGTATGTGGGTCAACATCCCGATTACAGTCCAGCATTGCATTCCACTTCTGTTTCAGTCAGCTGTGATTAGCATGTGGGTGAGCCTGAAGGGTGTGTGTGGGTGTCTAAGTGTGCACCTGCCCATCAGCGTCTGTGTGTAAATATGAGCATACTGACCTTTTATGTCTATGATTCTGCAACTTTGATGAAAATGCACATCTGGAAACAACAAAATGTATTTCTGGCTGTGAAAAGTCGAAAAACCAGCAAAGAGCTACGCTCAGCAATCCTACTCCAACTTCATGTCTGTGTCCTCACTGCAGACCCCTCACACCCTGGACACAACTGGTGGGCACTACAGAGCACTGTACACCAACACATCCTTTCCACATGGCCATTTGGGGGCATCTGAGACAAATTGCGAAATTGAGTTATAATTCTCTATGGATTCAGCTTAAGATATTGTGCAACATATATTGTGCAACAGCATATGCATAATATATGTCGAAACAGACTGTGTATACTGTACATATACCTTCGATATATGCATATAAACCTCCTCTGTAGAGTGACTTAGTATTCATACAATGTTTACTACCTGTGCGTCATCAGTGCATAGTAACAATCTGACCTGCTTAAAAAAGCGATAGTTTTTTGTCCAGCTCTTGCCTGTATAAAGTAGCTATATGTTTAACTTTGCTTCTACTTGTTAAGCCATAAGTCTATTTTTGGATCCTTTTATAAGTACAATACTCTGAGAGCTACTGCAAATTCCTTGAATGTCAACATACTTGGTCAATAAAGTTGATTCTGATTGTTATTAATTCTACAAGTGCAATATTTATTTACCTATTGTGCTGACATTGCGCTCATGCTAGATAACCCAAACTAATTAACCAGGCTTGTTATCAGTAGAGATGTTCCCTTCATATTTGCTGCATTGGTTTAGAGTTCACAAACTTGGTTTACCGTTTCTTTATTCCTACCCCTGTGTAATCCAAAACCCTCCAAAGTTGTTCCCAGACCTGTATAAAGCTCACCATTACAAACCAATCTGAGTATGCGTACGTGCCCACTTCTCTTCCTGTTTGTGTTTATGTGAGAGCCCACCTGCCTGTGTGTGTGTATCAGGTGTGTATCAAATTCAGCCTTGCCTAAGGGTGCTGATGTTGTGTGTTTTTGGTGGATGTGGGTTGGAGGATTACCTGCATTACCTCGACCTGATCCTTATCACCTGTACCAGCTCTCCAACACTCTACATAATCTCCGTCACTGACAAGATGAAAGATACACCATCTGATGCACTTTAGCACACCATCACCTATGGGCACTGTTAGAGGGAAGTCAAAAGTTTCAAGGGGCTCCAAATTGAAGCGGACCCTTCTGAAACACTTTTTTTTTAAATATTAAACCCAAGATTCACCAGTAACTAATGCAAAGTAGCATGAACTCAAGGAACTTAGTTTTCCTCAAACATTAGTAACTTTTTTAATAAAATGTGTTGAAATTCAGAAGAAATACAAAAGCTTAAAAAATAAAATACAGATGTGCGATTGGGGGATTAAGAAAGTTGTCCCTGAGTCTGAAAGTGAAGCACAGCTTCTTCTACACTCTTGCAAAGTCTTACCTTTACTGGCTGTGATAAGACAATGAAAATGGGGTTCATAGCTATGGCACTTTAGGCTTAATGCTTATCATCTGCAGGGAAAGGTCATGGGGAGTAAGAAGGGAGTGAATTGGGGCAACAGTGTGGAAGGAAGGCGGTCAAGGGGAGAAAGCAAAGCAAGAGGGGTGCAAGAGCAACATCAGCTAAATTAAACTGAGAGGGAAAGGACATCATGAGAGCAGGAGACGAGGAAGGTTGAACAGAGAAGCTGTCACATAAATCTGCAGACTTTTAGATAATAAGCTGAGAGGCGAATGGAGAAAATGAAGAGTGAAGACTTTTCACTTAACCCCTCAGTTAATCTGTCCTCGCATGGAAATAGCTGCCTCCTCCGTCATTCAGTTTCATCACAGCCTCAGGCCTCTCACTCCAACATCACTCTCTTTCTGTCTATCTACCTTCTTTCTATTTTTTCCCCCATCCATCCATCCATCCATCCAAGGGGCCTCCTTTCCCCCACCTCTGGTCACCGTCCGCTGGGGTGTGCTGAGAGGCAGGTTCAGGCAGGCCCTCTCACCTCCAGGCCTCAGTTTAAGTAGGATTTACTTGATTGCACAACCTATATGAGACATAAGTACTAAGACATTAAGGCTTTGCACTTGTGTCACACATATCCACTCTCCACAAACCGACTTCCAACTAATGGCCACCAGACAGAATCTGTTTTAAAACTCTATAGATTTCTAAAGTTTTTATCTTCACTATTACATCATCATCATTAAACAATCCACAGATTTTTAAAAAGAGAGGTTGGTTTAAACTGATTTTCAATTAGATTTCCTGTCCCCACACATCCAAACAAGCCTTCATCTACACACACACACACACACACACACACAAACACACAGAATGTCTGCAGGTATATAAGTACACACACACACACACACACAAACACACACACACAAAATGTCTGCAGGTATATAAGTGCACACACACACACACAAAAACACTCACACAGCTGTGTTATTCAGCTGTGTGCTCAACAGCTTCTCAGAGAGCATGTCCTTTATAATCTATTTGTCTGGACCTCACAGAGCTGTAATGCACCTCTGAGTAATAACGACTGTCACTTCTGTGAGTGGATAAATAACCTCGTACATGCAGTGTCATTACGTTTTTGTCAAGGAATTAACATACCTGAAGAGAGAGATGTTTTTTTTGTCTGCTAAAGCATCATCTATCTCTATTTTTCCTTTCGCCAATAAATCCTGCTGTTACACATTACGTCAGTCGACGGTTTCCACACACCTGGTACGTCATAAATCATAACTCCAACTGTAGCATTGATATTTTCTTAAGCATTAAGAACATAATAATTTACATGTTTTTAAACCTATCTTCATCACTACATGTCATCCGTTATTGTTAAGTTATTGGCTCATACATTTGGAATACAGAGCACAAAGCCAACTACATAATCAGCTTATACGTGATATAATGTTCTTACCTCAAGTTCATGTTCAAGCATGATTCTGGTGGATTACCCCCAATGCTTCACCTGATTAAGACTAAATAAGCGAATTTCATTGCCTTGCATATTTAAAGGTGCTGTATTCAACTTTCAGTGTAGATGTCGTACGAGCGCACCAACATATCAACCCAAAACAAATGCACAAGCACTCTGGCCTACCAGACTCAATTAATAAAAAATAAAAAAATTTACCTCACAGTTCAGTTCATAAAACACACTTACATTTAAACTCACCAGAAACAAAATCAAACTCGGTCTGTGTTAGTCTTTCCACTGTTCCAGCAACAATCACCAACTCAGTTTTGGTTGAAATAAACACTTAGTTCACCAAGCTAGATGAGAAAGTAGCCAGGATATAATGGCTGCCATGTAATACCAAGGGAACAAAGGCACTGGTCGAACATATGTCCACTGATAGTGCTTATTTTTGCCTTTGAAAGGATTGTTATTCTAAGTCTCATAACACTATGGAAAGGATCCCTACAGAGATTGACCTTTTTGTTAATGAGAAAGATCCTTTTTGTTTAACCAGAAACATTTAACCTTGCAGATCATCATAAAACATATTTTATTTGAACTTGTCAGAAACGAAATGAACCAAAGCCATCTTTGTTTCTGTCTTTCATATTAATGTTCTCACATATGGATAACCTTTGATTCGTTAGCATTAGCTGAAACTTAATGAAGGTGCATTTGGACTGAATGCAGATAAAACTTTCTTTGCATTATTTGCATGACTTTGACTGCTGGATTGATTTTGGAATCTGAGTTTATTCCCTGCATCACAACCTGACCATAGCATCTATCAGACAAACCTTCCCCTGTCCGACCACCCGGCCAAGATACATCACCATCGCCTGGGCAAACTCATACGCCAGATTTAATTGTTTTCTTTAAAGTTGTGTTCCTCATTCCTCATGCAGAAAATACAAGAAGCCGGCCTAGCAGACACTGGCATGGATGGACATGGATATGGATGTGCTGTAAACCATGTTCGTGTATGTAAGCAGTAAATCTCTTCATAGCTCGCTGAACTGACAGAGGAAGGAAAGGTGTGATGGATGTTTGCGGAGAATGGGAGAAAAGAAGATGGGAGGATAAGGTGTTCCAAAAACACTAGTAAGGGAGAGAAACAGCTGACTCAAGGGCAAAAGGTGTAAGTAGGGTATTTTGTTTATGGTCGGAAGACAGAATTGGGAGATCAATTTGTAAAGTGTTGACAGAAAGTGAAACTAACTGAAACTTTCTGCAGAAAAATGCAGGTCATATCAGATGACAAATGGCATGTTTAAAGGTTAATGGTAGGGGGTCTTGAGGACATTACTATTCTGTATTTGACCCAAACATTTTCAAATTTCGCCTTGCTACTGTGTGACGTGAAAGGGACAGGGGCAGGCAGGTGCAGAAGATTTCATATTTCATATTTCAAGATTTTATAACCATTTGCATCCACAATTAGCATTTTAGTCCTTTTTGGAGTCATAACTAAAATATGAACATGCAGCCATGATACATATAAACGTAGAAGTCACACTGAATCTAAAAGACTCAGTACACTTTATGCAGATATGCCCATTGCAGATAAATATCCCTAAATTAGTCCTTATAACTCCACAACGTGCAATGTAATCATGGATTACTTTGATATTGAAGAAAACCTAAAAACTTGATGATTCGCAGGCAAACTGCAAATAGCTAATTCAGCATAAATTAATGTAAACAAATATAGGTTAAAGAAGCTGGACTTAAGATGTAGCCCCAAATTATGATTATTCTCCAAACAGAAATAAAACAAAAAATAATGATTTGTCCCACAGCATCAGCTATAAAATCCCTGGTCTGAAGCGGAGTCTGAAAAAACAACGGCCACACCTCAAATGGTTCCTGGAAATATTTTGTATTTGTAAAAGTAAAACAGTTCAAAGCCTTGAGGCTATTATTCTTTTTCTGTTTTTCAAAAAAAAAAAAACAGGTGAAAAAAAATCAATATGAAACTGTGAGTTTCAGCACAATCATGAATAAAAAAATATTTCTTGATTGGACCCTGATGTAAAAATTATTACATAAGAGACAAATTATGGAATACATTACTGTTAGATACACACTCACAACCTCCCCCTGAGAAACCTGCTTTTTAACTAGCAGAGCAATGACAGCTTTCTAGGCTACATCACCTCTCCCACAGGAGAATTATAAATGAGATGAGGCTTCACAATCTGATGTTAACAACAGCAAATGTTTGGATTTTTTCATTTGCAAATCTGCAACATTCTGCAAATGTACCTGTTAAAAGCAGCTGGATAAAAACACACACCCTGACACTGAAACAACTACAAAGGAGCCGCTGATTGAAACACAGCTCCTGTTCTTTAATGTGAAACTGGCATCTATCTAAAGAAATTATACTGCAAGCTGCAGGAGAGGCTGCTTCAGGGGCTATTATCTCTTTTTATGTGTGCTTGTTTGTCTTTCTCTTTTAAAATGCACACACACACGCATGCACACACACTGATATATTAATAAACACAGAAAACAAGAGAATCTCACTTGCAGGACAGAGGGTCTGTGCAGCAGCAGAGGACAGATTTTGCTCTAGGCCTGACGAATGTTCAAAAACATGGACCAGTGCTCCTAAAGAATGTGCCAGCAAAAAAAGTGATGTCTGTAATAATAATATCATCATCCTTAAATGCCCCAGAGTACACATGCAACTCTGGACTGTTTTAGGAAGAAAAATTCTTTGTGGGTTTTGTTTCCTTTATGTCTTTCTTAAAAGGATATTCCAGGGACATGGAGGCAGATTTTTTACTGTAATACTCTGATACTTTTTCTTTATGAGCCCTGTTGTTTTGAGCCTTCCTTTTCTTACAGTTGGCTGCTTATAATAACAGTATGGAAAGTACTACCATCGGAGAAATATGAATAATGAAATGCCCAGGCAAGGTTAATCCAAGTACAAGATTCATCGACGGGTGTGCGTTTGAGAAAATAAAAGGCACAGGTAAGCAGATCTAAAAGTACAAATTGAAACCATAAATGTGGGTGAAATAATCCAAACGGGACAAGCAGAACACTGAAAGGGGCAAATAACCTGAGCAGGTTAATAATTCTCCATTATACTACCTGTTGGTGTGATACTGCATTAATCTGTCCTGTCTCAATATCTATTTCTCATTACAGCTTACACCCTGAGCGGTGCTGCCAGGTGTAACCAGCGAGCCTCTTACAGGAGAAATGAGAGACCTGCATCCATCTACGACACAAAAACCATATGTTCTCTGGAAGGATTTTTTTATTGACCATTTAGTCGTATCGCCATGCATCACATTCATTCAGCAACTCATATGCACATGCCACAGCTGCTGTTCTCTACCAACCAGCTGTGTGTTAACCACCTTGTTTGCTCATTAACTTGCTCATATATTTATTAAATTCCCTGAATTTACACTGCAAACTCCTTGATATGGCCTATTACACCTCTGTGCAAATAAGCAATGGTACAGTACATGCCACAAATATTACAATCAATATAGCAATTATTGTATGTATGTATATGAGTGTGCCTGTGGACTGGAAGAAGCAGGAAAGTGTATTTTATGGTGCTAATGTGTGTTTGCCGAGCATGACGGGCACCTTCACCGAGTCCCCAGACACATGAAACTCACACCAAAATGCTGATGACACAGGGCCTCTCATGCCAGCTGGCAGGGGCCCATCACAACCTCTACCCATTGAAGAAAAACGTGACACAACCCCAGGGTCTGTTCATGTCCATATAGGGTTTCAGCTGACACACACACACGCGCACACACACACACACACACACACACACGGCTACCAGTAATGTTAAACCAACAGCAAAAAACTTTAGGAAACATAAAAGAATAAAGTCATACTCACACTCACATGCATGTAAAGACATGAATTAACATGATAAGATGGAATTTTATTGATTCCAAAGGAGATATTGTGTTGTGCATTACCATAAACACACACACCATCTTCAACAACCATATTCACTCCTCTTGCCCAGTTTACAAGGCTGAACCCTCAGGTGTTTGGCAAAGGCAAATCAGTTATAATATCTTCTTGCTGACTCAGAGAGTTGGGAGATACAGGATAGAAATAAACACACAGAAGGCTCAGCACTCTCAAAGTGAGACTATCAGAGTTACTCTGAAAGAAAACCTCTTCTAAGTAACAAGGCAAGGAAGATCAGGTTGAAATTTCCACTGCTGCTCACGACAAAGTTTCTCAAAAACGTATCTCAGTACTTGAAGAATCTGATACTGACACAGAAATCAAATCAAACCTGTTACACAAATATAAAGGCTTTTCACTTATATTTATACTCTGTCACAAGGAAAAGATGGCAGTGTGTTTGTTTTTTTTATCCACATATTTGGGCTATCGAACACCCTCATGGAACCTCTAGTCCAATAGCAGAGCAGTAGGTACACAGTCTCTGTCTCACACACACAGAGACACAGAGCTTTCTTTATCCCCAGTGACCTGCCACTTCCATTCAGTCAAGACCTCAATCAGTAAAACCAATTAACTAGAGGTCTGTCTCACTAAAACCCCAAACTATGCTATCCATCACTTCACCAGCCTGGTCTTTTTTTACGCACATGGAATATACACGAATAAACACAGCCAAGCTCCCACATAAAAGCACACATCAGGGTTGTCAACATCAGCAAGTGCTTTCCTTGCTCCTGGGTCAAGGCCATTAGTTTGGACCACCCTGCTGACTGGACGACCATGCAACCTTTCACTGAAAATAAATCCAGCAGGGGCCACTGCACAGAAACACCATCTCCTCTCTCTCTCTCTCTCTCTCTCTCTCTCTCTCTCTCTCTCTCTCTCTCTCTCTCTCTCACACACACACACACACACACACACACAGACACACACACCTACGCACACATGCTGTGTCACCAACCACTCTCAGATGCACACTGAAATGCACAAGAACTGCAACTCAGTCTCACTAAAGCATGTACACACTGGCTAAATATTAATGTTAGCATTCTAATGACAATGCTAACATGCTGATGTTAAGTAGGATTAAGGTGGGCACCACAGATAATCTATACCAAATGTCATGGCAATCCATCATATAGTTGTTAATATATCTCAGTCTGGACTAATATAGTGAACCAATATGACAGATATTACCATAAACATCATTCATATTTTTTTTAAAGAGCTGATGCTCATGACAGTTATGTGCTTACATTCAATGAAACCCACCTACCAAGACACCACTGAAAACACCAAGCAAAAAGCAAAACATATAGAAAGTACAATGCAAGAATGAAGAAAGAACACATATTAACTCCCTTTTCTATAAGCATTATGTTGAGTCACGTGTCTGTGTGTGTTTTAAATTGCTAATAAATTATTATTGTTAATGTGTTTATTCCTCTCGTGTGTAAGTTTTGTATGAACTGTTTTCTGTACAGTCCCTTGTTAACATAGTGTGTGTATGTGTGAATTTTAAAATGCAAAATACAGCAAAGTGCCTGTGCAGTGTGTATGTCAGTATATGTGTACCAATCGAGCTGTCCATGTTCAGCTTCTGTATTCAGCAGTGTGTTTGTGTGTGTGTGTGTGTGTGTGTGTGTGTGTGTGTCCTTAGTTTTTCCCCTGACTCAGCTGTTTGAGTGATCCAGAGATCAAAGTACGAGGAGTTAGACGAACACTGCAGTGAAGTTTCAGGAGCTGATGAATAACCATGAGGAGGGACATTTATGCAAAGCACACATAGACACATCTCTTTAAGTGCATAAACACCACTGCTGCTGTACACATGCTGCCTGCTAAATCTTAACATAGGTGCAGGGGGATGAACAAAGACACACACATATATACACACTGTACAGGGTCAACGTTCTGTACTTTAATTTAGAACATATTCACAGTCGCAGTCAGTGCACATTTATACACTGTTTAATAGAAGACTTACTTTATAAATCCCCATGGGGGGGATTCGACTCAAATTCAAAAGGTCAAAGAAAGTAAGACCAAAAGCATGGCACGCACTCTAGAGATATAATAGTGGTGTGTGTGTGTGTGTGTGTGTGTGTGTGTGTGTGTGTGTGTGTGTTTCATTAAGTGGGAATCAACTCCTGCCTGTTTGTCTTTGTGCAGAAAGGGGCGACAGGGTAATCCTGCATTTATGAAAGACACACACACACAAGGTCCTCACACACCCTCACGGTCTGAAACCCACCCTGGATGAGCCAACATACACCAGCCAAAGTGAAGGTACACACACACACACTCGCCCGCCCCTCCCCCCCCCCCCCATGCTCCACCCAATAAGGAGCAGAATCCTTTGGCAAACACTCCACTGATGGATAATGTGTTGTGGACTGCAGCAGCCAATAGCAGGTTAATCTCCAGCCAGACTGAACAATAGACGTATTACCGTAGAAGTGGGAAAAAAAAGAGAAAAAAGTCTCATTCAAACCTGTAACTGTTTTAAATGACTGCATCTAGTGTTGCTTTAGTTTAGTTGTTCATTTTGTTAGAGTCTAACCAATTATTTGAGAGTGCCAAAAAAATGGTTAATAATATATCTGTTGGTATTCATTTTTCAACATACAGGGACACTTGTTCTCGGGTGGACACTACCTCAGATATATCTTTGGCATTTCTGTTCAGCAATTTCTTGTTACATATCAACTAACAGAACAATACCAATATATAATTCCAAATCAGTCCGTAACATCTGCCACAGTCAACTATCAGTCAGGCTCTAGTTTATATGCAGAGGAATTATCATTAACTGACCAGCTACCACAAACACACAGAGGATTGCATCCATATCTGCACCTTCTATGATGTACTATATTATTTATTTATTTCTCTAACTTTCTACACTTATTTCTGCCTATTACTGTAATTATGATGCTGCAACAACCAGGGATCAATGAAGGTATATATTTCTTTATGTAACATAACCAAAGCAAAATTCCATTGTTTCATATCTATCAAGTTGGCTGATGTCAGACCAGCTATATAGTCAGAATGATTTGGTTAGTTTGTTGCTCTGGAAATGCCTCAAAAGCTGTCCTTGAGATTGCAGCCATGTTTGATCATTTTATTTATAGAATTTCAGTTCACCACTGAGATCCATAAGCCTCCAGACAAGTAAGTCACCTACAAGGATGATACATTCACTGTACATCTTTTGTGACTTTAAGAAGTTCAGATTGTTTTTGGGTTTTTTTGTCATTGTTTGGCAAAATCTGGCAAAATGGGGTGTTACTTTGAGCATGTTACCCTTGTTACTCTGTCTATATTCAGCAGTGTGTGTGTCTGGATTATAAATCCCTGTTCCCAGACACTCTCTGAGCACTGATTCAATATAAAATATGGATTTTCATGCAGATAAAGTACGCATATAAGTAGCATAAAGTAGCATTTTAAGTATCTACTACATAATCTTAAACACAGCAATATTTTACCTCTAATATCCTTAAAGACAAAATTATATACATCATATACTCACAGAGGTACACACACACACACATGCACACACACACACACACACACACACACACACACACACACACACACACACACACACACACACACACACACACACACACACACACACACACAGTCTGAATCAGTGAGCAGTGTAATGATAGGTGTGTCCAGGACGGCATCCTGATTGGTTTGACTAATGAAAGAGCATCCCATCTCTTATCAATGAATTATGCATCACACATATTACAAAACGCTCCGCTGCATAGATTATTAATACCAACACACACACTCTGCATACATGTATAGACAGACACTGCTAACACAAAATGCTGAAATGAACAAAAAAACTCATAAAATAAACATGCAAAAAAACAACCTAAAAGTCAAAAAATGTGCTCAGTGAAGGTTTTGATATTTTAAATAATATTGCAGCTTGCAAAATTATAAATGCTACTTAGGCTAGTAGCATGGATGAGAGAGAATAAGCAATTCATTGGAGTCTAATTGACTGTATTTTGGAAAGGGACAACTAATTGAAGGTCATCCAAGCCAAAGGCAACTAGATTTTCTGAACAGCCGTAAATCCCTTTGATATTTACTAGTAAAACATACTGTATTACTTTAGAGAGCAAATACGGCCTTTTATTCTGTTCAGGCTGTCTATGAGACAGAAATCTGAAAGAAACTTAGATGGTAAGAGACGTGATGCCAGCTGAGTCCTTGCAAAAGCCCAAGAAGAGTGGGACAAGTCACTGAATCCTTCTGTATACAGGACCCATTGTGCTGAGAAATACATTGACTTTGGCATATTTTATAGGCTCTCTGCATTGTACAGTGAGTGTATGATGTATATTGTGCACGAGAGCTGAGGTCCCTCCTAACCAGGTTTTCTGTTTGTTATTGTTCAGACATCACACAAACTGACATGGAAGACTTCACACAGGAAATATATTGTCAAGAATCACGCCATTGGACATAAGGTTCATTATGTTCTAAATACTTTTACATTTTTTATTATTCCTAATATTATTAGTTTCTATTAAACAATTAGGTACATGGCTGAAGAAAACCAGAGTGAGGTTTTCTCGTATGTCACAGAAAGGCCTGAGGAGATCTGAGGAAGATATGTATGTGTTTTCATGTAGAGGACCTGACCTGTGATGAGTCCCAGCATGCTTTACAGATGTTCATTGAGCAAGAGGTTAATGGTGAGGCCATTACCTTGTGACATAAGAAGACTTAAAGCAGAACAGAGAGAGACTATCTGAAATGATTTGTGTGAAAAGAGAGGAGGTACTTGGTCACATTTTACAGCAGGAGCCTCCATCGTTTTGAACATTTATATTGAGGTTGTAAAATAAAATCAGACAAAAAAAACTGAGGTATTTGCATTGTGTGTCAAAGTTCAGCCACAAAATTGCACAAAGAATATATATATAATATATTAATCATACCACAATAACTAAATAAAATAAAATTTGTTAACTTATAAAATCTGAATGAAAATTTCAAATGTGGACAAAATGATTGTATTTTCTGTATCAATCTACTGAACCATACGCTGAAGGCTGCTGATTTTTAAATTGTTCCACTGCCCATCTCCTCAAAGCCAAGAAGACAGATTTTGGAGATCGCAAATCTGTGACCACTTGCAAATCTTAACTAAAATTGGCCACAATTCCACCGAATTACTAATCCACATACAACATACCACTAAAAAAGGCAAGCTAGCTAGCTGAGCTAAGCTATCATAAGTATCTAAATAGAGTTCCTGAATGTTCACACTGACTTCATTAGGTAAAAATGAGGATATTTTACATGAGGTACTATTAATTTAAATCAATAAACAGTAGGTGACCCAACCCAAAATTTACCAGTGGCCCCATCTGGCCACCCCTGAAAAACTTCTGGGAGCACCACTGTCACCTGCACATCTGCAGTGAAGTTTTTTTATGAGTGTTTGGAGGCAAATTATTAGTTTTAACTAGTTTTAACAGATGGCCAATGTGGGTTGAGTTTAAGAAAGGCCAAATACATGTTGAGACACTGAAGCAATGTACTTTTAAACAGAGAAAACATACACTGTAAGTATCGAAGATATGTAGGCTACATCAAGTGAGTGCTTTCTGTTTGTGGTAATAAAGAAAGGTCATACCATTAGGAAATACTACAGTGACAGAGAGGTAAGCCAGGCCTATAATGTTTATAGGTGTTTGTTTAGACAAAGTAAACGTAGTCTATGTACTGGCACAAGATCTGACAACAACATCAGAGGATGGACTCTGCAGCTTCCCCATCACTCAAACGTGAATGGACTCTCTGAACTCAAAGTGAAGTCTTTTTTTTTTATTATTTACAGGTGTTATGATATTTGAACTTGCCAGGGTTGTGTTTGACTTGACCAAAGATGAGTTTGGAGAGAAATGTGTTTAAAGGAGTACTTGCATGTTTGAGTGATGGTGATGAGGTGACAACTTTATTACAAGGTTAGAAGTGAAAACACAAGTTCATACATGATTTAAAGATGTAAAGAATCTTCTTTGTTAATGGTGAATTAAGGAGATACTTATTTTACTGAGATGAGAATATTATTATTATTATTATTATTATTATTATTATTATTATATAGTGCTCATAAAGTAATTAGTTACACAGAATAAAGTTTTATGTGTTAATGGGCAAGGGTGACAACAGGCACTTTTGCAAAGTGAAATAATTGCTGCAAAAAACTCTCATGGCTGTTATTCTGAGTTCTTGTCATTCCTGCGTCCTGACATTTTTGAGATGTAAAAGTTACTGCCTGACAGCTGAATGAACTGAAGTCATATCTGTTTTCCGTGGAGCTGACAGCTGGACAGAATAGCTGTAGCGCAACGGACAAATTAATAACAGTAAATGGACAGCTTCAGATTAAAGAGTGTTTAACATGTCAATTTATTACATTAAAAGTGCAGTCTGTAGGATTTAGTGCCATCTAGCGGTGTAGTTGCAGATCGCAACCCCCTCGCTTCACCCTCCCCTTCTACGTGCGAAGGAGAAACAACAGTGTCCCTTTTATGTTACTGTAGAAACATGGTGGTTCGACATGGCAGTCTAAGGTAACAAAAACACAATTCTCACTCAAGTGATTACAAAGCAATAGCATTATGAATTGTATTATTATTATTAGAATTGTCTAAATTTCCTTTCTCCAGACGTAGCTTGGGCCCTGTGTTTCACACTGTGCTTCACAAACGATCTACAGATGATCTCTCTTCTTGTATGTGAACACAGAACCGCTCTAATGATTCCATCTACTATTGATAACTCACTGAACTGTTGTTAACCTCTTCCATCATCGTCTACCTCTTCATGTAAACTAGAGAAAGGCCCTCATGAAACGTCCCAGTCCATATCAGCAAATTCAGCTGAAGGAATGTTGCATATACGGTAAACAAATAAAGCTCTATCTTTGTTTATCGCGAATTCTCTAACATACAGGCCATTTACACCTGCATCAACTAGTAACCACAACAACAAACAACAGCAACAACAATGAGGTCAAGAGATAACACTATATCGCCAGGATGACAGGTTTGCAGCTGTCTTGTCCTTCCTTTTGGTGTCATGCTAAAAGCCTAAACTGTAAACGGGAGCCAAGAAATGTCCCCCCACCCCATATTATCCGGCATGGCACTGGTACAAAAGTAGCTTAGGACACAGCATGGGAATAGTGAGCTAGATAAATGTGACAAAAGAAAGATGGAGGCAAGCCAACTGGATGGAGGAGGAGAGATGAAAGAGGTTTGTGTGTGTGATGGAGTTCAGATGGCTCCCACAACTAGAAGAGCAGACAGGGAATATTCCCATGATCTGCTGGGTACAGTAGAGAGTACAGCCCAAACATGCGTAATTACAATGCTTTATTTTACTGCACATTAAATGGAAAACAATAATGATTCATGTATTAGTTGTTCAGCATGGTTTAAGAACATTTAAGGACTCACCACTGTAGAAACCTTCCATCTTAAGTAATTTTGTGAATTAAAAGCCAGGTGTCCGCCAAGATCAAGTGCAATGAAAACCAGAAAATGAGAATTAATGGGCATTTCCTATCCACTAAGGATAGAGGTAAACAGTTTATGGTGCTAATTCTCCAGTTGGGCGCCAACAAACCAGTGCAGATAAACAGGGCACAATGAGGTGATGGAAATATAGCATTTATGTTTTTATGTATTATTTTGAGGAACTTTATAATCTCTATTGTCCGACCTACACATATCAATTTATTGTCTTCAGTGAAGCAGAAGCCGAACATTAAAGTCACATGCTTCATTCGTTTTTTTTTTTTTTTTTTAATTTTGGCATTTCTGCTCCAATTAAAAGGTGCCACAGAAAGTGTTGGGGAAGTTACTTTGAGAGCATAGCTCTGCACCAATTACTACACACTGGAACTACTACTGAACTACAGCAAAGCTACCCTCGGGAGAAATGTAGTTTGGTTAACTAAAGCTATTTAGAAAAAGTAGTTCAAACTACTTTCTAAAAAAAATCTTTATAGAAGAAGATATACTTTATTGATCCCCTAGGGGAAATTGTTCTTTTCACTTTTTTTTAATACACACACACACACACACACACACACACACACACACACACACACAGGCTGAAATGCACCCGTGCCCCATGAGCAGGTTTTGGGGTTAGGTTGCCTTGCTCAAGGGCACCTCAGCAGTGCACAGGAGGTGAAGCTGGCACCTCTCCAACTACCAGTCCACATGCCATTTTTGTGGTCTGTGGGACTTGAGCCGGCGACCCTCCGGTTCCCAAGCCAAGTCCCTACACACTGAGCTACTGCTGCCCCAATATGTATATATATAAATAAAATTGTAACAAAATATAAAATGCCACTCAATTGAGTATACTGCAAAAAATGCCCACTTGTTCACAGCTCATACATAATAAGCTTTGGTTTGCCCATCAGTCAGACACTTGCCTTCCAGACACTAGAGTCCAGGTGGGGTAGTGCACCAAGGATGATACTAGCTGAGTAACAGATAAAATAGAAAAAAAATTCTGAAAATGTGCTCAACACCTGACTAATGACTAACTGATATCTAATATATTCAAGTTTATTTTTACAAATTAAGATTCAAAACATTAAAAACTATGTCCAAATATTGTTCACAGGTGAGCTGAGTGAGGTAAAATAGAAAATAAAAAAGGATTCTTTTCCTAGCCCAAAATTATTTGTAGTTTCAGTAGTTAATGGTACCAAAATGGCAGATAAGTAATTTAAGTACTTAAATCATCATGTAAATATAAATGTATGTAATTATCAGCAAGCTACAGCGAAATGTAGTTAAACTAGTTTAATTACATATAGTTCACTGCTCCCCAACACTGAAAACAGATGGATGGAAACACATTCATTGTTTTTCTTAAAACAAGGGAATAATTCTGGCAGCGTAATAAATTATTCCACACTGTTTCCAATACAAATCGGCTTGTTATACTGTCAATGATCACACCGATGGAACATAATACTTTGATTATTCCAAATTTATGAAACAAGTTGATTCACACTGGAAACAAGTATGATTTCACCACATTGGTGCGCACATAGCTAACACACACCTCTACAGAACCTGAAAGCAAACCAGCAGACACAAACCAGACCCCAAAGCCTTTTACAACAATTCTCATAACCACCAACACACCTCCCCTTCCTCTCTGCATAGACAATAGCTCCGCCTGTTATAGATGACTAAACCAAAGCCATCATAGGCCCAACCAGCTGCACTGTAAAACCATGTGAATCCCAGAGACAAACACAACGTTCTGCTGTGATTCATCAGCATTTAACACAGCAAACAGAGGGAGGTTTACCAAAAACAGACAGCTGAAGTGAGAGAAAGAGAAAGAATTGATCAGAGAAAGGTCACAGCACACGTATACCAGCATAAAGTAACGTCCCATCCTTTCCTGAGCCGGGCCCTCGCTGTTTAAACAACTTTTACCAGTCAAAGGGTGAATCAAAAGGGAGATGGTAAAAATGCTGCTTCCCCCGTTAAGGCCTGTGTTCACAAGCTTGTGAATGAACCCTGTGTACACACACAAATGCTGTGTCATGGTAAAAACAGGGAGACAATGAAAATAATGAGGATGGAGCACAGGAAGAGAGTTCATAGGAGGGGGACAAAGGGAAAATGTAACGAGGAACGAGAAGCTAAGGGCCACATTTTAATGAATGGTGTGAAGTCAGACTGTAAAAGAATGTGAAGACGTAATGTCTTGGCACTCAACCAGCGTCCACAGGTGAAGGTCATGGCTCTAGAGTTCTGATGAGAAGCTGGGAATTGAGTTGCCATTACGATGTGTGGAGAGATGCAGAT
This sequence comes from Dicentrarchus labrax, assembly GCF_905237075.1. Lineage (NCBI taxonomy): Eukaryota > Metazoa > Chordata > Actinopteri > Moronidae > Dicentrarchus > Dicentrarchus labrax. The sequence goes on from NW_026136715.1 coordinate 20,393,184, forward strand.
GTTGGAACTTTATGGTTGAGAATTTGATTTATTTGCCTTGTAAAACCAACTTTTTACATTTGTTAACCAGGAAATGGAAGTTTAAAGCTTGAAAACATGCCATACGCCCTCAAAGCCTATCCAAATCCAATTTCAACCCATTCCAGTCAAACACTGTGCACTTTTTTCTTTATTGTTTGGACTTTAAAGTACATTGGACTCCCTACAGTACGGTACATTACTTTCTCAATCTCGTAACACGAAGAGGTCTTTAAGGACCATGTCCTCAAGACAGCACACAGCTCAGTCAAGGATTACAGCCAGACCTTCTCTACTGTGGGTTTGAGCACGAACTGGAACCGGGTGTCCACTATTGACAGGACCCATTTATTTCTTACTCAAAATTACTCTTCAGATTAAATATCAATAGTGTGTACAGCTGCAACCTTTTATCCTATCTCTTGTCTCCTAAACAGCAGGAGAATCAAAATCTTATGTTTCATCTCTACACTCGACTATGAGCCTGGTAAGGGTTTTGGGGAACATTTGTTTTAAGGACATTTCAGTGAATTTGAACACGTGTGTGAAATATGATCATTTGCTTTCTTGCTTAGAGTTAAATGAGATCACTATCACTCTCATGTACGGTAAATATGAAGCTATAGCCAGCAGCCATTTAGCTTAGCTTAGCACAAAGACTGGAAACAGAGGGGAAGAGCTAGCCTGAATGTACCTACCTGATTTCTCATCACCCTCAGCTTGCCAAGCAAACAGACACTCCAAGAAGTTACTGCAAGAAATGATAATTTCACAGAACCCAACATAAGAAAAAAAACATAACTTGACGATTTGGACGGATTAAACAACCAAGATGATACTTGCTACTTTAGAGGTGGTCATATTTTGTTACGTTTGGACACAGCCAAGCTAAATGCTTCCCAATTTCCAGTCTTTGTGCTAAGCTAAGCTAACCAGCTGCTGGTAGTAGCTTCATACTTGGCATACAGACTTGTGGCGTCAATCTTCCAAACTAACTCTTGGCAAGAAAATTTATTTTCCAAAATGTCAAACTTTATCCAAGGGAGATAACAATTTGATCCAAAGCACTTGCAAGACTGCCAATGAATGATTAATAGTTATTTATAGCACTAAATGGTAGTAGAGGATGATGTTTTTGGTGACTGCACCAACATCAGGACAACGTTTCCACTCGTTTGAAAATGAAGAAGAATTAAAATCTAATTTGCAGATTGCCATAAAATGTTCCAGGCTCATTCATTTCGCTCAAAGATTAAACACTTTCCATTTGCACGTTCCATGAACTCCCCTCTAGCTCCATCCTCAGGCCAAAATGTCCTCTAATAGGAAGATTTACCATGACATTTGGTGAGTGAATTCATGCTCCCTAGGAAATGAAGCCTTCACTCACTGGCATCTGTCTGTAGGACAATGTAACCCAACCTTGCTCTCCCCTGACCTGTTCTGTTCAGCTATTTTCCACCGTCCTCTGCTCTACTTTTCTCCGTCTTTCTTTGCAGCCGGCTGGAGAGGGGAAGCACCAGAACAAACCAACTCCAAAAGGCTCTTTGTCCCCCAGCATCAGAAAGCACACTTGCACTCTTCTCCTCCCTTTGTCTGTCTACCTCCTACATACACCCAGCATGAGCATGAGTCCATCCCCTGTCTTCAGCTTTCAACAATGCTTCATCTCTTTGCCCTGGCCCACACACCAGAATACCACAACGGGGCGCCATGAACTTCTCCCTCTATCTGGCTTATTCATTGTCTCCAACAACCAGTCAACTCTGTCTCATTCCTCTTTTCTTTATGTCACTTCCTCTTCAACAGTCTCCCTTTCTCTCTCTCTCTCTCTTTCTCAATCTCCATCCTTTTCTCCCTCCATCTTTCAAATTGGTGACCTCACCCAACACCCACATTACAGTGACTTCATCAGGCGGCAGCTGCAGTCAAGGCCACAGAGCAAAAGTGTTGGTGGAGGGGACAATTAACACCACCGCTATGTCTGGGACACCAGGGTGAGACTGCTGAGAGGAAACTTCTGGAAGACATCAACCACCTCTGTGTGTCATCTCGGGCATTTAATCTTTCAAAATCTGCATCTGTTTAACTTAATTTGTCGCCAGTATTGACTGAGCGAATGCCCACTTGTGTTGTCTGGTAAAGGAAAGTGGTGGGACTGTTCAAGGCCGCTATCAAGCCTCATCTCTTGCCCCATGTCTCAGATGTCTTCCCATTTTGTCTGTATTCTTTTAACAAGGACTCTGTTTGTTTGTGACAATACAGCTTTGAGATCTGAGTTGGAGTTTGCATGGGTGGTTGGTTTGCTGAGAGGTCGAGAATTCAAATCTGTAATGTTGACCTTAGAATTTGTGTGTAGCCTTATGTTTGACAAGAAACACAGAAATGGGGGTAAAAGACCTGTCCAGTGTCAAATGTAGAGAAGATGAGGTAGACAAGTGTATGGTGAGGACATGTAAATATCTAGTAAGCAAAAGAGACAGTTATGTTTCTCAAGAGCTGATCGCCATGACAAGAAATGCAGACCTGAGGGAGAGAGACAGGAAGGGATTGCTTTGTCAGATCTTGGTTGAAGGGTTAGAGTAGATTATTTGTTTGGGCAGCACTATGAGGAAGGTGGTCAAGAACCTCAATAAAAGACTCCAGATGAGGTTTCTACTGGTTTGGGTGGTTTACAGCTCTGTAGTGGGTCTGGGTGGTTACAAGGCTTCAGATGTCACTTTTTGAAATGTGGCTGTTTAAGTTACACTTTGAACTCTGGATCTCTTTGATGGGAAAGTGAGTGATATGGCCACCAGGAAGGTCACACTGGTCTTATATATTATATATTTATCTAAATCTAACAGCTACATATACATATTATAACGTTGGTCAGATAAAAGGTTTAATTTTTAATGGAATAAATGGTTCGAGAAAAGGAAAAGTGTTATGAAAGGCAGAGGCTGCCATCTGTTGGACATTGTGTGCACTACATTTACTGTGTATGATAATTATGGAGATATATATAAGGAAAATATTGCAAGACTGCAGACGGAACTCAGTCTCATCCAGCTTAAAATTAAGTACTGATCTTGGCAGATGAATGAGGACTAGTATAATGAGTTTTTTTAATCAGTTGTTATAAATGTGACAATAGTTTGGGACACTTTACATGCAGCATTGAGGAACCAAACATGACAAACTATATTGAATATAGGTTTGTAAAATTTTCTTTGAAATGTTTTTACAAAATCAGGTACATTGTAACATGTAGAATGTGTTTGTTGTTGTTAAAAAGGCAGTGGTGTGTTCAAGATTGTTCATCATCACAGTTGTTGTGTGTATGTTCAGAGATGCTGCTGCAGCCACAGCACTGTGTTGAGGAAGCAGTCAACCTGTGTGTCCACCCTGGACAGAGAATGTCCGTCTTCTGGAAACCACAGCAATCTGGATGGACAAACAGAACGATGGGCAAAGCTTAATATCAGTCCTGATAATCACTATTATTAGTCTTGATGACATACAGAGTGTTGAAAAGATTACAAGAATGCCTGAGCTGAATTAAAACCTCTGCCGTAGGCTGTTATGTTGGATCATTGATGGAGTTTTTTTAAATGGATATATTTAATGTCTTCTCTGTTGTACCTGACAGGCAAAGCTCTGCTCTTCAGTGCTTTATAGAGCTCCAGACCCTGGTGAGGAGACACTCGCTTGTCTCTGCCCCCCAGCATCAGCAGCACTGGAGCCTTAATCTACAAACAAACACACAGATAAATACACTGTACCAACACACACTTGATTTCATGGCAGTTTCTTTAGATTTTGAAGTTTCTGTAGTTTTTTGTTTTCTTAAAACAAATAAAATGGTACATTTACATTTTTCTTTATGAACCATTTCTTCTTTGCTCTAGGGCCATTATGATTGTACATTATGATTAATTATATTATGATAATTGAAGTCTACATGTGTCTGACCTGAGCAGCATGTCTGATGGGGGACTTCTCTAACATAGCAGCCAGGGCTTCAGCAGTGGGTATCTGGTCATATGAGTACTGAAACCCCACACTGGTGTAACGCCTGGGGACACATAGAGAGGATAAGAAACTTTAAAGTTGTCTGGATGTGTTTGTTGGAGTGTGTGGACAAGTGTACGTGCATGTGTCTCACCAGTCTACTATGTCACTGGTGCCCAATAACGTAGCAGCATTAATGACAGGGTTCCTGGCCGCACACGCTTTGTAGAACTCTGGGTACTGACCGACCAGATGACAAGATAGGAAACCTCCATGAGAACCACCAATCACAGCCAAGCGTTTGGGGTCAAGGGTGTTGTCCATCCGCAGCACAGTAAGCACGGCCCTCTGGGTAAAGACACTCAGATCAAATCATGTTCAGCCCCTTTTCCTCCCTAATCATTGCAACTCCAGTCCTGAGATTCTATATTTCACAGATTTTTGTTTTTCTCCGAGGACTCAAGGACTGTGTGTGAGCCGGTACCTGCACATCTTTCACATCCTGGCTTCCGATCTGACCGATTAGGGACAAAATGCTGTCCTGGCCAAACCCGGTGGATCCTCTGTAGTTCACTAGGTAGAGAGACACAGGAGGGAGAAAGAATCCAAAATTCAAAAAAATCCAAAGAGAAATGGAAAAACTTTTGATAATGTGACTTTAGAGGCTTTTTTTTTTTTAGTGGTTTCCACCCTTTTATTTGTAAAAGAAAAAATACAGATTGGATGAAATTGCTTTTCACACGTATTTAATATATACTCTCTATATATACACTATTCTTCTGGTAATAGAAAACTATGAGAACAAATGGAGACAAAATTAATAAAACGTAAGGTAAAATTAAAAGTAACATAACAGCGGAACCACAGTGTTTTTTCTGAAAATATATATATATATTTTAAACAGATTTACACATGGATGTAATGATTAAAAACTAAAGACACAGATTTTTAAACAAAAATGATGAGTCCAAGTTAAAACGCATATGTGCATATGTACGTTACAAATTAAAGGAATAGTTCGACTTTTTGGGAAGTATGCTTATTGGCTTTCTTGCCAAGAGTTAGACGAGAAGATCAATACCCCTCTTATGTCTGTGTGCCAAATATGGAGCTAATCACTGAGCTAAAGCTAAGCTAGCCAGCTGGTGGTTGACAAAATGTCAAACTAATTATTTTAGTGCGCTAGAGTTTGTGTATGCTGCATGTGAGTGTGTGTCTGACAGAAACAGAGGCGTCTTACCCATGAGCACAGCGAAGCCGAGTTTAGCCAGTCCAGCTGTGGTGGTGTTCCACTCTGCTGGGAACTGGGAGTGGGGGCCACCTGGGGGAGCAAACAAACATCACATCATTATATAAATAAATCAAGAAATGTTTCAATATGTTCCCATCCTATTAGGAGAAATACAGCAACCATACAAATAAGTGAAGTAAACACAGACCATGGATGAAGACGACCAGAGGTATCTTGGCTTCATGGAGGAGACGAGACGGTTTAACCAGCACAGCCCCAAAGTCTAAACCAGCTGATGATAGTGACAAAAAGTAAGAATAACAGAGCTTGATATCACAACAAGTTGGATAGAAGTGACTCATCATCATCATTTGGACTGTGTGTGTGTGTGTGTGTGTGTGTGTGTGTGTGTGTGTGTGTGTGTGTGTGTGTCTCATGCTCACAGTAGTGTGTGTTGTCCTCGTCTTGTGGAGGTGTAACATCTAGAACTGTCCAGTGGAAGTCAAAGGTCATGATTGGCTGCTGCAGGGTTTGCCAGGTCACAGCCTCACCTGCTGAAGGAAGGAAACCCACCCTCTGCGCATGCACACATACACACGAACATAGTCCACAACACAAAGACATTGCAAGTAAATAACATTTTCATCAAACCAATCTTGTTTAACAATGCCATAAACAGTATTTTAGCATAGTGCTTGGTGTTGTGTCTCTCATGCGCCTGTGTGTGTGTGTGTGTGTGTGTGTGTGTGTGTGTGTGTGTGTGTGTGTGTGTGTGTGTGTGTGTGTGCTGTCTGACCAGAGTGGGAGGTGTGTTGGGGCTGGAGCAGCAGACAACCATCAGGTCCTTCTGAACTGTGAGCAGCTTCCAGCTGCCAAAAAGTTTGGGCAGATCAAAGAGACCTGCAGAGGAGGGGAGGCAACACAGAGACCGGAGTAAAGAGAAAGAAAGAAGTGATATGATAGAAGGGAAACAAACACAGACATAAAGGTCTGGTGAAAGTTTTTAAAGGGGTTTTGAAATGATATACCCTTGTGTATGCAAAGATGAATTTGAAATTTAAAATAATTATTTTGTAGAGTGCCAGCAACATTCAGCTCTTGCAATAAAACCTTAATTTGAGCACTTCTTAAAATATAAATCTCAACACTATTGTGATGATATGTGGTAATGTATACATTTGTCTTTAATTTTGTGTCATCTTTGGCGCTCATTGTGTGCTCCTGTGTTGGTTTTGCAATTTTAGACTTTTATTTTGAAATTCCCCAATAGGATGTTGGTGGCAACATTAAAACCTGTTGGTCTTGTCGTACCTTCCTGTTCTCGCTTGTGTTCCTGATGATGAAGATGAGTGGGTGGAGGAGGAGGAGGAGGAGGAAGGAGGGGAGGAGGATCAGGAAGAGGATCTGGAGGAGGAGAAGGGGAAGTAGGAGGAGGAGGAGGAAGGTGAGAGTAAGAAGGGGGAGGACCTGAAAGTGGATGAAAAGGAGAAGGGGGAGGTGGAAGAAGAGGGGACAGGGGAGTAGGAGGAAGAGGAGATGGCAGAGGGACAGCAGGGGGAGGGGGAGGAAAGTGAGGGGCAGGAAGAAAAGCAGGAGATGGGGGAGGATGGGGAGGCCAAAAGGGGGAAGGAGGAGGTGGAAGCAGAGGAGAGAGGGGAGGATGAGAGAAAGATGAGAAAGATGAGAAAGATGAAGGAGGAGGAGGAGGAGGGAAAGACAGAGATGGAGATGTGGACAGAAGAGAGAGAGGAGGAGGAGGTGGAGGAGAGGATGGGCTCTTACTATCAGAGAGGGAGGTAACTTTGTTTGATCTTCTGTCGACCATAAAGAGATCCTGAGAGAGAGAGTGAGAGAGACAGAGAGAGAGAGAGAGAGGATCAGAACCACTCTCATATCAGTGTATTAAGCCAGGAGTTGATTAGCTTAGCTTAGCATAAAGACTGGAAGCAAAGGGAAACAGCTAGCCTGGCTCTGTCGAAATGTCACAAAATCCAGCTTCCAGCGCCTCCAAAGCTCTACTGATAAGTTGTAGTTCTTACATTTTGGCTTATGTACGAATTACACAAAAGACATCAGTGATTTCAAGCTATTCCTTTAATACGTGGTTGTTACCTTCCAGTTTCTGCGGGCGCTGCTGAACACCACTCTCTGACTGTCTGCAGACCAGCAGCAGGGCGGTAGAGCTTCATACACACCTGCAAACTCACCTGAGACAGAGAGAATTACCTTTTTACATTTTCATTTCTTATATTTTTAAGTCTGGTCTTCCACAGAGCTCTCTCACGCTCCCTGGATTAGCTCTATAATCCTGTAAAAAGCTTCTTATATTTTATTGGAACTTTGTTGCTCGTTTAGTTTGTTTAGTTCAAGACTGACCACATGAAAAGAAGGTGCCGATTTGGAAATGTGCATTACTACTGTGGCTAAAAGCCAACAGAATGCAACGTACCAGTATGCGGTCTGTTGACAACATCCAACAGTGTGGACGTCTTCCCGCTCTTCAGGTCCAACTGTGGAGGATTGACAGACACTATTAACAGAAGGAAAACACACACACACACACACACACACACACACACACACACACACACACACACACACACACACACACACACACACACACACACACACACACACACACACACACACACACACACTATACCTGCTGCAGACTGAGGCACTGGCTGTGAGGACCAAACACTTGACCCTGCTGGTAGATCAGCGTGGACCCGTCTGGACTCAGCCTGGGACAGGACACAGACAGGTTGTCCCCAGACAGACTCTCTGGTTTGGAGGGAGGAGGATACACAGGGATCAGATGAGCAGAGCGGAGAGAGTGTGGTGTGTGTGTGTGTTGGGTTCATTAACAAGGAGACAAAGACAATGTGCTCACCACAGTTCCCATCCAGGTCGAGCTTGAATAACGCTGACCTGAAAGAGAATTTTATGAGAAAGACACAAAATGAAACTGAAAACTGTAATTTCCACTGTTTAGTTTGAGGCCTGCTCTACAAATAAACTATACTGTTACATAACTCAGTGGGCTAAATGTTCTATTGGTGCCTGGAAACAAAAACAAGGTTTCGGCTCTTTCTGCTCAGTCGCTGCTGTTTTCCATTTTCCTTTTAAGTTTCAATTCAACATATCTTATACACAAGAAAGTTAGACAGTGATGACAATGATCATTGACTCATGTTATGTAAATATAATCAGTGGTAGTGCTTTTATATACAGTTCGTTCAGGGTTACTTTAAAAATGTAATCCAATACAGTTACTAATTACCTGTAGCAATTAGTGTAATAATGTAGTCAGTAACCCAATCCAAGTATCACAATATTAAAGTAAAGTAACTTGATTACTTTCTGTTGCTTTTGGATTAATTTAAGAGAAAATAAATGTAATGTAAAAGAAGTATTGTTGCAAGTGTATTCTCTTAGACAACAGGACCATGTAGCAATAAAGAAAGTGAAGATGGAAGAAATGGAAAATGGAAAGATTTTAAGCATCAAACATGTGACCTCTGCCCAGGGTATTTTTCAAGAAAAACTGATGTAACTTAAAACTGTAATCCTGCGAAAGAATCTCAATTTTGATTACGTTAAATATAATTTGAGTATGTCTTTAAAAATATAATTTCAATTTTATTTTCCCTGAAACTTGATTTGCCCATGACTTTTTTATTACTTTGATGTCAAAACCTTGTGATTTCCAGCTGTATACATAAACTTAACTTGACTTTGTTTATTTCAGTGTGTCAGTTGCTGCTGCTGCTGTTTTTCTGACTCAGACTGAGTCAGAAAACAAAGCAGTTATCTAACCTGCGGTTGGAGCAATACTTCAGTCCAAGTCTGAAGGGTTCGTGGTACCAACCAACAAAAAACACAGACTGACTGCCGGGAGCCCACAAAGCCTGGAGGAAAACAACACAAACACACAGATACAAGAATACAGAAAAACATTGAATATTAGCATGTGCAAAAGGCAAGAGTACATCCTACTGTTTGTATCAGTATTATTAAAGCCACACTGGGACACTGAACACCTGACCTCCACACACTAACAAACATTTCCTGATGTGTCTGATGAAGCTGCAAGCCTCTCTGTCCTCACCTGTCCAGGTGAGACGTCAGGCGGGACGCCCTGCAGCACGCTGACAGAGCCGCTCTGCATATTCACCACACACATCACTGGAACGCTTTTATTGGTCAGAGCCTCGCCCCAGTCTTCACAGTACACACTCCTGTCCTGTTTGCACCCAGAAAAACAAGTGAAACACATTTTGTACATAAAAACACGTCTCTGTGTAGATACTGACTTGGTAATCTTCTGTTTTTTTTGTGTGTGTGTGTGTGTGTGTGTGTGTGTGTGTGTGTGTGTGTGTCTGTCTGTAATACCGTCCTGCATGCAGACTCCTCATCATGTGTGCTCTTCTCGGCTACATACAGCAGTTTGTTCTCACACTCTGACCATGACAGACAGCCAAACTGGGCTGGAAACACACAAACATACACACACACCAATAAGTGTTTATATAGCTACATTAACACCCAACCATTAAAGGCCACAATAGCCCACAATTGTCACAAAAGTGGAACATACTATAGGTTTCACTACATGTGACTGGGTCAGTGACGTTCAGCTATTTCTGGGTGATGATATGTCAGATTTCTTTCTTGTTTGGGGAAACAAGAAAAAACACGTGTAAAAACATGAAATGTGCATCATACCGTCATCGTACACTCTGCCGTGTTTGTTGAGAGCAGTCAGGTTGAGGCATTTCCTGAGGCAGTGCTGGTCCCATATCTGGACAGCAGCAACCATTAACAACAGTCTGTCAAAATGCTCGCACATTGATACAGGAAACAATAATTAACTGTTTTTCTCACCTCTAGGAGCTGGTGGCCAACGGTTTCCCTGACAACGGCCCTCAGGCTGCGAATGGGAGAGAGTCCACTGAGTAACCTGAAGAACAGAAGAGGAATAAAGACTCTTAAAGAGGAAGTGAAGACAAGGCTAAAAAAAAGCAATGTTGTCTGGTTATCAGTCTGTAACCACACCCACAGTGATGTCACACTGCAGCTAAGTGACAAGTTAAAGAACTTGAACCCCAAAATGGGAAGATTTAGGTTTAGATAGAGATCTCAGTGACATTTAAGAGGATTCTGTTTAATGCATGCATGCGTGTGTGTGTGTGCGTGTACTCACTCTCTAGACACAGGTACACAGGGTCCTGGTGGGAGGACGGTCCTGATGCTCTTGTGCTCGTTGCTGTCTCTGATCAGTGTCCACTGCTGCGAGTAGCGAAGTCTGGAGCCTCGGACCAGGTCGCCCTGACTCCACTCTTAGATGTGGGAACACAGTGAGAGGTTTTCAAACGTTGGGTTCAAAAAAAGAGACGCGTCATTATTTAAATCATCCAAATCTGTACAAGTTGATGATACAGTATATTTGTGTTGTGCAGTACTCTAGAGTTATTATTATGAGTAATTAAACTTCCAGTAATGTTCAATTTAATGCTAAACTTATTGTCACTGTCATCTTTGATTATAATTTTCATGGTTCAACTTTAAAATTTCTCACCTCTGACATTTCTTAAAGACAACTCTTAAAAAAAAAAACATAAATTGAGAAAATGTTTTATGTCATAACATCATGTAATGTTGTATGTTATTTATGTTAGGCCAAGACCATTTAAACAGCCATTTAGGTGTCCTTCCCTCAACCCCAGTCCAATGTACTATACAATATTCAGTAAGCAACAGTCAGGTTGAACATACACCGATCAGCCATAACATTATGACCACCTGGGCACCCTGGTGGTCATATATTATGCAGTCCCATACCAACAAACTGTGATGCACTGTGTGTTCTGACACCTTTCTATCAGAACCAGCATTAACTGTTTCAGCAGTTTGAGCTACAGTAGCTCGTCTTCCTTTAACTAAAATGTTCACTTGCTGCCTCATATACCCCACCCACTGACAGCAGCCATGATAACCAGATAATCAGTGTAATTCACTTCACCTGTCAGGGGTCTTAATGTGATGGCTGATTGGTGTATTCTTGCAGACAGATGGATTTACCCTGTAAACCTTTTTAAACCCTTAAGTCAAGATCACTGGTGTCAGTCCCAGAGCGCCTTTGACCAGCAGGTTGTCACGGCATCCAAACAATTGCAGACACTCACTCCCAGATGGACTGTTTTGTTTTCTGCTGATTCAGGCTAATAACTATGGGTCATGACATTTGACCTTCCATCACTTTCAGTTGTTCACATGGCCGTTTGAATGGACATATGAACAACATTAAACACACTCAAACGCATGGCAATATTTCACAGATGTTTACTGTGGACACTCATATTCCCCAGATAATAAAGATGTAGAGTTTTCCTCCTGTGCCATCATCAGTGCAGATGGTCAGCTTTTCACACTGTCTGTTGGGCAAGTTGACATTAACTTACACTTAATGACTCCACCCTCAGGACACTGCTGGTAAGGCTCAAAGAACAGTAAAATCAACCACTGTGTTGTTTCTTCCTTTCAGTACACTGTGGGGGGTCCTTGTGTAATTGCACTGCATTACAGATTGGTATGGTGTATCTCATATATAAAGACAATTCAGACTTTGAATTAGAAACATTTAGTTTATACTATTGTCTATTCAAGTTAGACAAAATAACAGCACCATGCTTTTATGTTTTATCTCCTTAACTACAAATCACGTGTCCTTTACAGGACTTGTCTTCATTTATTTGTGGTTCTCATTCACATCCAGACTGTTAAACAACACATTTAGTTTAGTTTAGTTTAGTTAACAGTTTGAATTTGCTTGAGTTGAGTTGTAATGCATCCACTGAAGCTCCATCATTGCTGTGTGATAATGCAGAACAAACCAATGCTGACATGCACGTTTACTGCTTTGCAAATGGTTTGCAGGCTCATCGGCGACAATGTGCAGCACTGTGCAGCCAGTGGGTGTGTCTGCAGCAGCTCACCTGTGGCCACAGTGTAGATCCGGAGCTCGGGGAGCTGCTCCTCACTCACATGGGCAGAAACAGGCGTAGGGAGGCAGCTGACCTCCCCGTACACCCCGGTGATTTGTCCGGAATGGTCCATCTGTGTCTGCTGACACACACACATACATACACACACACACAGAGAGAGAGAGAGCTCACATTTAAGTCACCAGGCTGTCACACGGTCCAACGCTAGCAGCTCAAGTGCAAACTCATGCATCAAGCAGTAACGTTACACCGGGTCCCGTTAGCGGCCGCGCGCAGGGTTCACACAGTCCTCAGCGTCGCTTTTCCTCCGGTACCGTTCATTGGGCGTATACGTTAGTCTGTGAATGGTTTTATCGTCTCTTCTGGACTTGATTCAACATTTCACAACAATGATTTTCGCAGCACCAAGCGACTCCATGTTGAATTCATGAATGGACGATACCACTGTGGTTCAGTTTGTGGGGGGGAGGTGTAGAGGAGGAAAGTGACCGCAAGGGGGCAGCAGAGGATTATAATGTTTACCAATCTGGATTTTGTGATTTTAGTTCCTAACTACGGTATTTACTACTGATGCAGTTTATTTATTAGTTGTTTACTATCAGAAGTTTAATGTACGTTCCTTATGTCTATGTTTCCTCTTCTGTGGGTTCCTAGTATAGTTGCTCTCCAGATGTATGGGGGGGGGGGGACATTTCATAAGTTAATATTTACATTAATATTCATAAACTCAAACTGTATGGTGGGCAGCATATGTTTAAGGGATTGTCTAAATTATAGAGTATATAATATATATATAATAAACATTCACAGCAACAATGAGGTGTTGATTTATGTTTCCTTGTGAGCCTGAAAGACAGCGTAAATGAGATCATTGTATCCTTTCACCTGGGTTTGAAAATGTAAATGTTAATTGTTCATAATAATTCTTAAATCTTTCTAACTACTGCTGAACTAAACTTAGATATATTAAAAAGAAAAGCAGTTCATAGTAAATTTTGTCACGTCAGATTATAATAGTAGTCATTACAGTAGTAAAGTCAGATTATTCTCTATCCTAAATAACTATCCCATTAAATTCACAATGTGTATTAACATCTATTTTCCCAGCTGATCTGCTGTTCCCTAAATCTAGTCTAGACAGAAACAACTACATCTCGTTCAAGAACTAACTTTTTTGGGAATTACAAAAGAGACAAAGAAAGTGCTCAAATAATCTTTATTTCATTTGATCCATCTTCTGTCCATGTGCTGTAACACCAGAATCACTGATGAGACAGTTTAGTGAAGCTGTAACATGGGAGGTTGCAGGAAACTGTGAAAGCTGATGAGAAGTTTTCACCAAGGTACAGAAATTTCCAGGCAGCTAATTAGTGTCCTTTTAAAATTCTATATGATAAAAAACACTAAAAATGTCAATACTGCTACTACAATCAGCAGCACACTGAATTTTAGCTGCTGGCCTGACCTCCGTTACAAACGGCACCACCAAACTCTTCTGATCAGCAGCTCTGGTTAGTGGCCTGTGTGCGTATACTGCTCATCAGAGGGGAAATCATTCAAATGCATCTAATGATTCAAGTACACATTTTACCATGACTCCCTATATACAGTCTGCAGCACATACACATGGATAGATAGTGTGACCCACCAACCCGCATTAAAAATATACATGAAAAAAACTCTTTTCATTTTCATCCCATAATTATGTCTGTAAACAGTTCTTAACATTGTAAATTTCCTAAAAATCACACAGTACTGCTGTTATAATAAATTAGAAAGTAAAATACAATTCTCCACCAGAAATGGTTAAAACGTATTTTTGCTCTCAAAAAAAAAAAAAGTAATACAAAGATGTCAATATTAACTCTTTGATTTCATATTTTAATTAGGCATCTTCCTGTTTATAGGTTGTGTTTTATTTCATGATGTTTAATAAAATTCAAATAAAACACACTCTCACGCAAAACACCACACACATTTTCTTTTAGGTTGCATTGTTTGTGAAGTCAGTTTGTGGTTTGGCAGCTGAAGCAGCCACTCTGGGTGCAGAAACAGAGGACGACGGAGGGGAATAACGAGGTTGTCAGCCCAGAGTAGAGGAGGGTTTTTCCACAATATTTCAGTGGCTTTTTTTTTTTTTTTGCATTAGTTGATGCTCCAACATTAAACATCAGAGATTAACCAGGACTGGTTATGTCCAGGAAAAGTGTCTTTATGTGGAAACTGAAGTAAGAATGAATGAAAAACAACACTCATTAGCACCAGAGGGTTTCAGTGAGTGTAACATTGGAAGGCTTTCACTGATCTCAAATGTACCATAAAGCTTTAAAAATCGACTCCTACAATGAGACTTAGTACTTTACTTTCTCTGTACTTTTATTGATAAAAATTAATAAAAAATACTTTTTCGATATCTGAAGATCACATTGCTTGTGTGCACAGAAACTTTACTCTAGTCAATCTAATCCCACATAAAAGAGGTTTAGCATTTTTGGTATCCACTGAGGCATTGACTTGTATTTAGGAAATACTCTGAGCAACTGTTGTAATTAAATCCTGTTTGTGTCCAAAATAAGTGAAAAGCATATGCCTGCCAGGAGGAACAGGGCAATTGTTCCTCAGCCTCAGACTGCCTTAGCCTGTGGGAGCTATAAAAGTGTTGGCCATCTTGAATCTTGTAGAATTAACTTGCAGAAGAGCACAAGTGAAAAAGCCCTGTTCAGAGTTTATTGAGTCTTTGTGTGTGTGTTTGTTTGTGTGTGTGTGTGTGTGTGTGTGTGTGTGTGTGTGTGTGTGTGTGTGTGTGTGTGTGTGTGTGTGTGTGTGTGTGTGTGTGTGTGTGTGTGTGTGTGTGTGTGTGTGAGAGAGACAGCTGAAGCGTCAAAGGCATGTTTTTGTATCCATCTCAATATAGGCCAGGGAGGTCCTCGCTTACTTATTCATTCACTCCATCCTCGTCCCTCTCTCACATGACGTCGGCCCGTTTGTCCCTGACTTTGTTCCTCTGTTTAGTCCTGGCCTTGAAGGCAGCCGAGTTAAAAAGATGCTGTTGAAGAAAAAAGATGAAGAGCTGAGTGCAGCAATATCTATACTTCTCAGGCTGTAAACACACAGGAAGGACTTTTAAATTTTATTTTGTGGCACTCGTAGCTTTCACTGCAGCAGCAGCAGCAGCAACAGCTCACAAGGATGCAGAACAAATGCAATCACACTCTCTTAAGTCAGATTGTTCCAGTGTGAAGGTTAAGATTCAGGGACAGAAGAGAGGCCGTTACCTTTTCAAATCGAGAGATCTTGTTGGCTTTGACAGCAGCATCCAGGATGAGGGGAGGGCCGAGGCCAAAGATGTCTCTCAGTAGTGGGTTGAACTGCACCAAAAAAAAAAGCGCACACCAAAATTAACAATACGTTCATATCCAAATAACCAGATATGGAGAATTTAATTGAATCAATTGAAGTGTAAACTCGTGTTCCCTACCAACAACCTCTAGCATTTCCTTCCTAATGTGCCATTGTTGGTTACATTTGGCAGGTGCCACTTTGCTAAAATGCTGGATGTCTCATTTTAGAGTGTTTGTGCATTATTGCTCAGCTTATTTATTCACAATAAATCTCATAGCGAGGCAGTGGGATTCGCCCACACATGTAGTGCTATGTAGGTGTGTTTATTGTGTGCGTTTCATTTGCTGTGCTCACAGTCTACTGCTGAAATTGACTCTGTGGGCAAAAAACTGTATTCTTACCCAGCTTCAGTTGGTTGGTGTCCATGTAAAAATGAAACTAGTATAACTCTACAGAAGTAACAAAAAATATATGTGGCCCAAAAGCAATCACTGACACTGCTGACCAGAAACAAGTGAGGGGAAAATAGCAGACCCTAAAGACGCGACCATGCTGTGCGAACAACTTATTTCCGCCTGCTTGCACACACTGCGGCAATCAACGCCATATGCAGCGCTGCTGGGGCACGAACATTATTCCAGTGGGAACTAGAGTTGTTCCCAACTAAATGACCCTGTCGATTAAGCGGAAACTAGTTGACTAGTCTAAAAGTAAGAAAACACTCAGTGTTGGTTTGCTGAGTGTGGTTAGTGTTAGCAGTGCTAACCTCCACAAGCCTGTGCAGAATGTGGTTACACATTGCTCCAATCGAGTGCTTAGAAACCAGTTTATTCTGACACAGCCTACATACAACCTGCCTGCCACGGCTGCAGCTCCAGATAGTAGTGGGTGGCTGAGTAACATCTTAGATGCAACAGTTAACCTTTGTTGTATGTTAATAAATTATTAATAATTGGTAACTGACTAGTATTTCTGCTGCCGACTAGCGAGGGTAGCAATGTTTAATTGCCTAGTTGTGCCCATCTCCAGTAAGAACACACAAGTAAAGTACACTACTGGCTTCAGTGGGTTTTTTCCTGACCTGTAGGTGGTGTCTGACTCCGGACTCCATGATCTCTTTGAAGGCATCGTAGATTCTTCTCCTCATCCAGCTGTCGATGTAAACACTCTCCACCCCAAACCTGATCTTCTCCTCTGTGAAGTCCTCGTTCTGCAGGAGAAAGGGGACAAAGTCAAAGTCATATGGAGAGAAGAATAAACCCTTCGCAGTGATGTTCACACAACTAGCAAAGATAAGGGCATTAATAACAAATATAATCATTGCTATAAAACATACCTCTATGTAATGTAGCACCTCTCTGAAGATGGAGCGTTGTTTCCGCCTGTCGTTCTTGGCTCTGTGCTTGTTGCCGTCTGTGGCTAAACTCTTAAGACACTGACACAGAGTTTCGCTGTCCTCCACCTCGAATTCCTACACACACCAGCGACACAATTAGATATGGGTATAGTGGTAAAAGGAGTACACACACCATTTGAGTGTGCCTGCTCCCAAAAGGTACACAATTGTCTACACGTGTACGTTTACCTCTTCTATATCTCGTCCCAGCTCCACCAGCAGGGCGATGGTCTCTCCCACTGCGATCCTGTAGTTGACGTCACTGCTCTGCAGACAAGCCTGCAGTTTGGGGAGGTGACTAGGAGGGCGACAGGGAGAGAGTCACTGTTGGTTACAATGCTCATCACTCTTGATGACTTTTACTCTGGCAGCATGATTTATCAAAATGTCACCCTCGACACTACTGAACTAAAGAAATAAATGAAAATCAAAAACAGACACAAATGAAGAATTACTACGAGGCAGATTGTTTTTTTCACTCACAGGTCGAGCAGTACAGTCAGTCTAGACGCAGGACAAAGGGTGACAAGCAGCGACCAGGCCTGCAGGGCGGCACTGTGGAGGCCTGGACCGCCGGGCTTGGGTGTGGGGAGCGTCCCTTCTCTGTTCGGGTAGGAAGACATGAACACACTTTCCAGAAGGGCCAACGACTTGATCAAATCCTGGGAGGGTTCAGTGGTGATGATAAGGGGAAAAAGAGAGAGAAAATGCAATGAGGGATGAGAAAGAAAAAAAACTGTTAATATGTAACAGCACAACAGTAAAGATAACTGTTGCCATATCGGGATTTAATATCCCAGATACAAAAAGATACTAGAGCCTTGGACCCACAGGCCGTAAGATTTTTTTTATATTTATACATTAGCTGTGTAGGTAACAATGTGTAAACCAACTACTAACATTTAAACTACTTCCTGTGGTCACAATATTTCTCTAGACTTTGAGAATTATGAGAGTCATGATGGATTCAGCCATTGAGAGCACGTAGTTCTCACCTCTCCGTCTTCAGCAGCAGAGACGTAACAACACATCCCCAACGCTCTGGCACACTGATGGAAACAGATGCAAGAAAATTTAAACACCCAAACATTTAATTAAAAAGAAAGTTTGCTAACATTAAAAGACCATCTTTTTTTTAAAACCAAGCCAACCTTAAAATTATATTTCTGTCCTGGTTTATTAATGTTTTCAGTTTAGAACATTTTTAAAGTGGTAAATAAATTTAAAAAGGAAAAACTGTATACTGTGTATTTGTAGGCATATCACTCAGTCCAATTGGCCTGTATGTGTTCCTCCAGACACAGTGTCCAACCCTGAGTCTCCAAAATGGCTGCTGTTAATGTCACACGATGGGAGTGGTCCACAAGAGTCCCCTAAACAGTGGCTAATGTTGTGTCTTTAGGTCTTCTGTTTGTTTCCAAAATTAACACAGTGGATTGAAAACAGCAGTTGACGAGGGCGCCTTTGACACTTAAAACATCAGAGCTACAACCTTGACAGGCTGGGCAATTCCCATTATATGGACAGTCCAATCACAACCACACAATGTGTTACATATTTTTAAGTGGCATTTTCCTTTAATGTTGTTAAATGAATGTCTGAGCTATGACTCACTTGACTATGGTACAACAATGGAGGTGAGACTGAGGCCAGCTGGGAGGGAGAAATGCATTGCAGACTTTGCACTCAGTGAACTCTTGGCTGAACCAGATGTTTTTGGATTTGCTGTTGTCGTTCTGGAACTTTTATTGTCACGTTGCTGACTGAGTTTTAAGATGCAGTCCACATGACTAACTTCTATGCAGCATTCACACATTCATGTCCGAGCTGACTTTCTTTTTATGTCTCATTTTCTGCTTTTGTTGTCTTCCCCCCCCAAGAGTTTTTGGTAAGTAAAAGATAATACCATATCCAAAGATTTGCACAATATCAGAGAAAGTTTACATGATTACTCACACTCTGGCGGGCTACTATGCTGGCACTGTTGTCAATCAGGATGGCGGTGAGGATGGGGCGAAGCATCTTGAAGCCTTCCTCTGCCTCGTCTCCACCCCCCAGCTGAATACAGAGCAGGGCGAAGACTGTGGCCGCCGCTGCCTGCTCCTCCCCGCTGCCTGGAGGGAACAGAAAGTTACTATTTGTTCATCAATAATAGTTGTTTTAGACTTTATTTCTGTCACGCCTTGAGGATTACACCTTTTCTGCACCAGCACTTGAGGAAAGACAAAACTTTAATGATCTCTGTGTGACGTTATACAGAAACTACTTATGATAAGTCTGCAGAAAGCATCCTATACTGTATGTGCAGCGTTGAGTAAACATGCAGAACAATAACACCCCGTTAACAGAAACATATTTAACTCTACATCTGAGATCTGTTTGGTCTCACCTTTTTTGAGGCTCCTTTCCAGGCAGTCGCTGACCGTGAGGCGTCTCTCTGTCAGGAAGTCGTACAGGACTCTGGAGGAGAAGGCCTGTCGCAACGATTCGAGGCCTGCTAGACGTGTCTTAGCGCTGAGAGAGACACAAACAGAGATTAGGGGAGAGACAGAAAATGAGACTTTCTAGTTACATCACTTCCTGGAATATCTATTACCGTCTGGTATTGCATCATCACTTTGCATTTGTCTTCCTGTTTATTGCTGACATTTCCTTCTTTTGTTACTGATAGTGACTGGACGAAAGCAAGAAATGTAAAACATCTCACCTCTTATCCATCAGGTTGTCTATACACTGCTTGAGTTTGTCTTCTGTTTCCTCCTGGGCAGTCTGCTCATCCACCTGCTCCCCTCCTGTGTTTGACCAGTCAACACACACAGATTTAATGTTTAGTTTAAGGGGAAAAAAACTCTGTTAGTTAATGTTAGTTTTAATGTCATACCCCAAAAAAATGCTAAAAGGAATAAAAACGCACTATTAAACGTTACCTTAGCTGTTATGCAAAAAAAGTGTGTGTATGCATGATCTGCATTCATGTACAAACCTGTGCCCTCTTCCAGCACAGAGGTGCTTTCGCTGGCACTGCTGTAGTGGCTGAGAACATCAGACATCAGCTCATCATCGCTGGCACCCGACTCTCCCTTCACCCCATTTTTACTACCTAGAGAAAATAGTGAGACGAGGGAAGAAAGGAAAAAAATATATACGAGTTAACAAACACAAGTCTTTTACTTGCTGGGTAAAAGGTGATGTAGACAATGCTGAGCATCTCAATCATGGCAGGCACGTTGAGGACTGAGAAGCTCACTACCAGCAGTTGTTAGGACACTAACAAAAAAAAAGCAAATAATGGAAATAATGAGCAACACATACTTAAGTTTCCAAAGAAGAAGCCACAATGTTGTTGAGCAACAGTTACTTCTTCCCTAGAAACTAGCAGTTTCTGTTAATAAGAGAGATTTAAATGTCAATGGTAATAATCAATTCTAAGTTTTAACAGCCATAGCAACACGTATTTCTATAAAATGTTAAAGAGCCTCAAAATGACAGCTGGTTAACTGTGATGGTGAAATAAAAACACTAACAAGAAGCATCCCAAAATGAACCAGAATTTGGTTGGAGGCTATTTCCTTGCAGTGACTAATGGCAGGTTTAGGAAAGCTGACAGTAGTCCGCTCAGCTGTCTTTCTTTGTCAGTAACTGTACACCAGTCCTCCTTAGACACAGACCCGCAAACACACTCACTCACTCACAATCTCCAAAATGCCGCCGTCATGTTTTATTATCAGTCTCACCCACATAGGAGCTGATGTTCTCTCACATAAAGACAAGAAATAGCAGAAAATACAAGGTATTTCAATTAGACAGGGCCCTCTTATTTTCTACGTTCCACTAGTAAAAACTGTTTTATTAGTACCGTTTTGTAATCAGTGTTTTAATTATTTTACGCACCACGTGTGTGAGAAGGAGTGGGGCGGTTTGTCACGCAGAACCTGAACTGGGGTAAGAGACGGACAAGCAAAGCTAAGCTAACCCTCAGGTTCTTGCTGGCTCAGGACTTTCTACTGTTGGTGGGATTACTGGAGACCAGAGTGGCCATTCATTTATTCATTCATTCAGTGTGTACAATCCAGAATGGTCAGACTGTGCGTGTGTATGAGTGTTCAGGTCAACCAGGACAGTCCAGGTAACCCAGAGGTCACCGTTATTCTGTTCATTCCACTCTGCTTTAGGTGCAAGCTCAATGCCTACAACACACGTACAGTAAATATGACAACTCTAACAACACATCGTCTGATACCATTCACTGGTTTCCACCTGAGCTCAGGTAATAAGAAGATCCCAGATAAAAAACTAAATGCAGTTCAGAATGTGTAAACAGAATAAACTGGGCCAAAGTTCATTTGACTTGACATCTGACTTCTTTAAACTGCAAAAGTGAAGCATTCAGGGTGGAAGTCTTCAACCCCAAGCTGCTGAATTTCTGCTGTAGCTGACAAATTTACCACCACATACCTGACTGTCATTTAAAGGCTCTATTCTCCTGAAATTGCAAAATGCTGATAGCAGCACTAACATTTGTTAAACCTAATGTCTGGGCATTGTACCTTTAACCCTACACATCTTATTGTTGTCTGCTGCTTGTGAAATATTTCCTAGTTAAGCTGACTGGATAACAACTCGATAATTGCCCAATACCAGAACTGTACTGTACAGAAATGACACAATGATGCATTTCTATTAATAGCTACCTTCACACGTGTCAGCATATTACAGTCAGTTGTAAAACTGGGGGTGTAAGTGCTCATAGTGCCAAGCTGTAAATACAAAGTAAAGCCTACTAGTCCTACTTTGAAATCATAAAAGTTGCTGTTTCTGGGGAAATGGCTGATATCTGGGAGCCTTTGATCAGAGTAAAATATCCAAGCATCTAAAGTAGGGGTGGGAATCTTTCAGTATCTCACTGTTCGATTTCAATTCTTGGGGTCACAAAGTTAATTCTTGATTCAAAAGGATTCCTGAGCTGAAGGTCTGACTGCATGAATCACTCACCCACAAGTCCCATGCCACAGTCATTAACCACCCATGAATATTCATTTGTCCTATTTCAGTAGCTTACTACTCAATTTTGATTGATTAAATCATGAAATCCAATAGACTGTCATTAATGATTAGCAGCCTGTGTTGCTATACGTCTGTTAAGGAGAATAACAGATATTTAAATTTAAATAATAAAACCATTTCAAAACAATACAATTATTTGAGTTATTTTTTATTACCATTTGTACAAGAGTTATTTTCTTTAGCCCAGAGTTGGATTACGTTGTTCTGCAGTGTGCGTTGGTGTTGGTTGGTCTCGTTTGTCACTGCTGTTACGCAAACAGAGGGCTGCTGTGCTAATGTCTTTTAGAGGTTAAACACATTCATTCATTCAATTAAGCCATAACCTCATAGCTTTTCATCTTTAAACCTGCATTTAAACCAGAATGCAGCCCTGACAACTCTGCTTTCCTTATGTAATATTCTCATATCTTTGACAGAACAGCCTGCGGCTCTCTTGCACACAAAGCTACGGTTCACAGCGGAGATAACACGCCCTGTGAGCCTGTATCAGTAAGTAATTTCCCAGTCATCATCCTTGAACTCCCGGCCACTGTACAGGTTACATACACAGAAACAGTTACACACCTTCCCACGCAGGCCTGCCCACACATAGCTCACTTATGGCAAGTGTGAGCTCCCTGCCTCGGCTCACGTGTCGTCTCCTCTTTGCTACTTTATGCTTACAAAGCAATCACTCGCCCAGCTCCGGCAGTCAGTCAGTCCCTGAGGAAGAGGCTCTGCTGACGGACAAATCAGAACTCTGAGCCAAAGGGGTGGGAGCATTTGAGTCCCCTTGGCATGACCTGATCACACAAGCTTTAAATACAGGACTAAATTAACCTATCTTCTCTCTACAAGCACTTTGCAGAGGAACACGTTCCTGACCGTCAGGCAACTTATACAACAAAACCCATATTTTTGACATTATTAATTCTTGTCATCACTAATTTCATGCAGTAAAGATCCAATTAACAGACTTCTGAAACTGCAACCCTGGAATAATTCCTTAAACAGGCCTTGGAATAAATCCAGGTCTTGGAAATACCAACTTCCACCATAAACAGTTCTGTAGTAAATGCTGTATAAGAAACCATTTACTTGGACCGAGCAGCTTGTTGCCTCACTACAACTTCACAAATGAAGTAACAGATAATAATAATAAAAATAACTTTTCTGCTGTCAGTCAGCACTTGTTAGAAAATGAGGTAGGATAGTCGGAGAGATTTCAACCAAATTATTGGCAGAGAACACACAGAGTGTACTGTGACGAAGCAAGACTACATGTTAGCAGCCAGTTGTAAGTGAAGAGGTCGGGGGGATGAGAAGGTCAGATATGGATGAACTTCCTTTATAGTCCTGTGATGTTTGTCTTTTAAACATCCGAAGGTGGGGCATCTACTCATGACGTTCAAGCAGGACATGCATTAGGACTGTGGTAAAGTCAGCCAGTCAGTCAACACAGTGTGCAGTTTGGGCAGGATATGTGTGAGGGGGAGAAAGAGTTAAACTTTTCAGTGCAGCCGGGGGAAAAGACACGTTGAGTTTAGCATGAGAGTGGCTGCTAGGTTTACTACATGCACTGTGGTGAGGTTCAAGAGCTGCTGGACAAGCCTTGCGCAGGATGTGGAGCTGAGGTCAGGGGTCAAGGGTCAGAGGAGTTACCTTTCAGCGAGGCTTTAGCCGACAGCTGCAGCTGAAGAACCTCCTGACGAAGAGAACCTGGAGATGACGTATGAACGGAGGAATGGATGAAATAAAGGGTGTATAGATTGAAGAATGGTGGACGGACCCAAGGATGAATGGAAAGATGGGTAAAATGGAAGAATTACCATGATGGAGAAGAAAACATCAGAACTGAGCTACATATTCCCATTCATGAAACTTTGCATTGCAAAATACCCATACACTAATAATAATACTGCACAACCCAGAAGTCTTGTTAAGTTTTCATAAACTTACAAAGATGTGTAATTATAATGGAAACACCAGACTTAACAGTCCTATTGGTCCATTTATTTATTCCCCTGTCCCTCTCTCTCTTTTCATCTTCACTCCACAAAAATGTGTGTGCATGTAGGATCTGGCACGTGTGTGCTTCCCAGGCAACATCACTCCATAAAACGTGAGGGGGCTCTAACTCCCTAAAAGGCACATGCATGGTCCACACCACTACTGTGCATTGATAAAAACGTGGAGTTGTGACTCCCAAGCAGCATGTAAATGAACTTAGTTTAATTGTAATTGTACCAAAATACTCTGTCGCACTAGTTTGTTCCTCTTCAACACAGTCTTCATCTACCTGTTGCAAGTTGCATGACGCTGCTGCTAAAAATAACCTTAAAGTGCAGCTTTAGCAAGCCAGGGTCCTGAATGAGAAATACTATTAATAAAAGTAACCACACTGCCTTCACTGATTCTTCACGTGTATAGTTAAACTCATTCAAATGAGTGACTGCAACATAACAGGTCACAAACACATGCAAACTACACTGCTACACTGCAGCACCAATTATAAACCACATGGCTGTACATGGCAGTCAGCAGAACAATTTACAGGTCGAGTAACTAAAGTTAGGAGCAACCAGCAGTCTCGCTGCATTATGATTCACGGTATACGGTATAGGTACTCACTGCTACAGCCACACTGGCGTTACGCTAAAGGTGTAGCGTTTAAACACTTTGATCATATTCACTCATTACATCCCAGCTGGTTTGTTGCCAGAGGCTGGATGGTGAGTTATCATGGCAGCTACTGCTACTTACCCGGCTTGCTGTAGCCACGTTTCCCCTTTTTACTCCGTGGCATTTCGAGTGGTGCTCTGATCCACAGTTCACAACAAAGCTAGCCGAGGTTAGCTAGCTACAGTTAGCCTGCTTTTCAGTCCACCTGTCAAGTCAGTCCGCTCCTCACAGATATGACAGTGGGTGAGAAGGCAGTAGCAGCAGAGGGCTGGATGGTCTCCGTGGTTTATCTCGCCAGCTCTGGTGAGAAGCTCCCACAATTCCACTTTCTTTCACACTTCTTGTTTACACTTTGGCTAACGTTGGCTAGCGTCCTTCACGAGCACCAGCCACCACCACGCTGCACAACTCCCCGCTTTCTTCAGTCTCGGAATAAAGAGTTGTCCGGTGGTAAAAAGTCACTCTCCTCGGCGGGTTTCACTGTGTATTATCTATAATTGTCCCCAGGTAATCTATATCTAATACCAGGTTGAGATAATAAGTATTTTCCAAAGTGTTTAGGACGGAGTTTTGAGCACGCTGCTGTCGTCAAGTCCACCATCTTCCTCTCAGTAACCAGTGAACAGACCGGCAGCCGGGGTTGCCAGGTTCTGTTACAATCCCCCGTTTCCGGGTATGTCTAAAAGCAACCTCTGACCATTTACAGTAAATATAAACCTCTGACTTGTTTTTAAACTTACGTCATATCTATGATTAATTGATTACCGTAATATAAATCTATGGGACGGTAACATTTTAATGAACAAAGTCAGACTTATGAGAAAAAGCCAATATAGTGGAAATACAGTAACAACTACTGTTAAACAAATAGATAATTCTCCAAATTAAAACAGTTTGAGATTGATTTTTATTTTTTAAATAGAAATCAGTGGGCTTTTTTTGTCCAAATCATTTTAAAACAGACATTGTTCTATCCAACGCCACATGTGCCATAAGTTTAATTTTTGGACAAAAGAGGAAGAATTTAGGCTTTTTCTTGTTATTTTTCTGCAAGTGGACCTAATCTTGTTCCCTATCTCAGGACCCCTCCAGACCCTTGTTTAGGAGCCAAAATTACGTGAGGCATGACTTGTATTGAAAACATTTATGCAATCTTATTTTCACATCATTGTCAGTATCAATCTAAAAATAACAGCAGATCATGGGAAAAAGAAAATGAAATTGTCTTTAATAAAGAAAATATTTTCTAATCAAATGAACAATGTTATTTTAAATGTACATGAAAACTCAGTTACAGATTAAAATCCACAGTGACACACAAAGTGCACCTTCAAGACAGAGTTGGCAAAAACTGACAACCTATAAATCAGTAGTATTATTAAGCATGTTATTATTTTCATGAAACAAGACATTCAGAGCTGCACAGACAGTCCAAAGACAATGTTCTAGTTTAATACAGAAATTAAATTTCATTAGTTGCCAGACAGAACAGACATAATGACAATGAACCTATTTTCAAGTTAGGTTATCATTCTAACTTATGTAGTGTACATTTCTCCCTCTGGTTTAATATATTATTACATTATAGACAGTCTGAGAAACAATCTGGTCAGGTTATCGACCATATCAACAGAGCGAACCAGAACTCCCTCAAAATCCCTCCAAACAGGAACTTGATGAGAACATCTGCTAATTAACACAAAAAATGCTAATTCCACAAACTGAACTGGCAGGTTTATGTTAATTGGCATATTTCAGGTGGGGGTTTTGTGTTGGAAGGATTATGAGCTGGTCCTGTTTGACCTCCCTTCACTAAGCTGTTTACAACTAACAATAAAATGAATGGACATTTGGCTCTGTGGTATTTGAAAGAAAAACTGCAGACATGTAGTGAAATAACATCAAAAGAACCATTTGGAATCTCTTTGTTTTGGTCCAGCGATGACAAAGTAAATGCTGTCATGTTTCATTAGCAAAACCTATATTCTAAAACAAGAAGTTAATTAAATACTTGTGTATTGGATCCACACAGTCTCACTGCTGGTTCAGTTTAACCTGCTATCCACTTATTAAAAAAAAAAAAATTAAAAAACTTTGTTACCAGAGCATCTATGCCCATACTATCATACATACATTCTCAGACTCCACTTAGTTACTGGACAGTGCGTTGCTTAAACACACACAAGAACAGTAGCATGCTGTCTGCAGAGTGATAGCCTCCAGTTTAAAATGTTCTCCACAAAATCTATGTGTATACTAAGGAACTGTACCATGCGTTTCTTCTTTAGTGTCTCTAATACAAACTCTTATTCATTTAATGTGCTTCACTATGAAAGTGACTAATCACATTAGACCAGCACACACACTGTATTATATATATATTTGTAATATTTTCTCTCAATGAACTGCATAGCTGGAGATAAACAGAAGAGGGCAGCATTTGTGGGACAGAGTGAAGGAATGGTCCAGTTTAAGTGTATGTACCGTGTGTTTGTGTGTGTGTGTGTGTGTGTGTGTGTGTGTGTGTGTGTGTGTGTGTCCCTCCTATCCAGAATAATAGTTGGTGGGGACGAAGGGCATCTTGCTGACGATGGCGGGCACTGCTTTTTTCCTGACCTCGACCTGGATGGCTGTTCCGTTCTTAGCGAATGCCGCATCCACGTAACCCATGGCGACGTTCTTTTTCAGGCAGGGAGAGGGACAGCCGCTGGTCACTTCACCTAAAAAAATATCAAAGGATAAGTCTTTCAATTTAAATCTCTTTCTGACTCCCTTTTCAGAGAACAAATACATAGCAAGCCAGATTAAAACCTTATGGTAGAAATATTTTTTATCCTATTCTGTGCTTCAGATTTACTTCCTGATCGGCACAGAGACTTGTTTATCTACTCGGTTTTTGGCTGTTTACACATTACATTCATTCACTCATTCCTTCATTCAATCACTAAATACTGGGAGTGGCAATATACTTTAAAATCATGAGAATTTTCTTCAATATTGATATAAAAACCAAAACATAGAGTTAATAGAACTGGGATTAATGACATTAATATGCTAATGTAATATATAATGTCAAACAAACAATGTGCAGGATTTGAAAATGTGTGACTTTGGCAACCCCCAGTGGTGGTACCATGAAAGAACAGAGAACCGGCTCCATTCCGGTTCAAGCACCTAGTTATGAACAGTTTGGAGCATTTCGACCGAAAATTGGTTTGGAAAACGAGAAGTTGGTTCACAGGTAGAACCAAAGTGGGCATGTCGTATTGCATTGTGCAACACCCTCTGTTGATGACGCATCCTTGATTACAATGATTTCGCTCAAAACTGTTGGAAACGCGGGATTTGATAGCTAGCACCAAGGTTCCAAATCTTGAACAGAACCAGAGCTAATTTGGTTGAGAAACACAAATAGTATTTCAGTGGTTGTGTATTGCATTATACGAAGTATCACAGCTCTCTCCTGTTTGCTTACTGACCTATGACCTTTCCATCAGGCCCAAGTATGGGTGTGTGTTGTCTGACGGGGGGGCCGGTGGAGACCAGACCGACTCTCTTCCTGGCTGTCTTGGCTTTTATCTGAGGTACGATGATGTCAGCGCCGGGGAAATCCTTGGTCTGACGCCGACGCTTTCCTGTGTGTGAAAAGACAAAGCAATGGAGGTCATACACGGAAAAGACTGCGCTGTAAAAGCTCAGGCACAGAGAGACACAACAACATGCAGAAACATTTGTTGAATGATCAAAAATTACACTGGTCCTCATCTTTACACCTGAATGCAACAGAGAGTAAAGGTACAAAGGCAAGATGACACTAAGCTCACTTCCAAACACGAGTAAGTCAACATATATCATCACCTTTTAACTTAATATAGCAAACTTGTTAGCAAACAGTTGCTTATTTACACATCCAGCAACATTATCATTCACTTAGAGTCATGTTTCTGCCACCTGCTGAATGTAAGTCCAATATTCACTCTCTTTTAGTCTCTACCAACTCCTGAGGGAAAAATCTTTATCTATATCTTCTCTGCGTTCACTAGCTAGTCATTAACTAGTCGGTCTCACTATAAAGCACTATAAAGACGAGGGGAGCTGCAGTGTCAAGTTTTAATGCTCCATAGATTCATCACTACAGGCTAAGAGTTTAATCAACAATTTTCCATTTTACAGCGGGCTATGTGCCAGAGCATTTCTTGGCTGGTCTCCACTGGACGCCCTGTAACTGGTCCCAGCCAAATAGTATATTGTGGCACACACAACAAATTGTTACAAAAGGTTCATAGTGAGCTTCATCACTGCTGGTACACTGATTATGTTACCTTTGGACAGACCCAGGCTAGCTGTTTCCCTCTGCTCCCAGTCTTTATGCTAAGCTAAGCTAATTGGCAGCTGGCTCCAGCTACATAATTACCCTACAGACGTGAACTAACTCTGTTTGACAAAAGATATAGATAAAAAGGAAAGACATGTCTTAAAAATCACCCGTTCCACCACAGTCTTCTTCAAAAAATAATCTGGTTGGAAAAATAACATTTAATAAAAATATATGAAGACTAAAATCTAACCTATGGTCCAGACTAGGGTGGCCTCCACAGGCGTGGTGGTCTCATCTATGTCGTTGCCATAGAGACAAAGCCCTGCCTCCAGCCGCAGACTGTCCCTGGCGCCCAAACCAGCCAGCTTCACCTCACCGTTAGCCAACAGCTTCTCTGTCAGCTCCACCACTCTGGACTGTGGGACGGAGATCTGGGACACAGAGACAAAGACAGCATGTAGAGCTTTTCACCGGAATGAATATTGAACATTAAATATAAATATTGTAACTCAGCAATACTGAAAAAAAAGACATAGTTTGA
Source organism: Dicentrarchus labrax (assembly GCF_905237075.1). Classification (NCBI taxonomy): domain Eukaryota; kingdom Metazoa; phylum Chordata; class Actinopteri; family Moronidae; genus Dicentrarchus; species Dicentrarchus labrax. The sequence goes on from NW_026136715.1 coordinate 20,422,755, forward strand.
TGAGGGGGATATTTATTTTAGGTGCTCCAAAATATATTAGAATTAAAAAGATGAGGGAAACAACTAATTACATGCTGTATAGTCAGTCTATTTTTGTGAGTCTTAGCACTGAGGGAAAGATTGATGGAAAGAAATTATGTGAAAGAAAAAGTCAAACAAAGAGACACAAACTCCCACATTCCCTCTGTCAGAGAGAGACCCACCCACATCCATCCTGCTATCTACAGAGCTCCAGCAGAGTTGGCTGATAGAGAGAAAGAGATAAATCCATGTAGTAACTAGTAAACCATTAATCTGGAATCCTTGCAAACAGAGAATATTTGGAGAGCATTTAAAAGTGTAAACATCAAAATATTACCATGTTTAATGAGGGAAAAATGTTCAGGTGGCAAAATACTAGAAAGAAAAATTTAACTTTTTCTGCTTGTTTTCATACAGTGATTCCTGGCAGGAGGAGGGAAAGTGGTGAGTACACAATCATCTTTTATTAGCCATTATAGCAGCCTGGCTCTGTGGATGGCAATGTCTGTCTGTCGTTCTGTCCGTCTGTTGTTGGGTCTACCACTCTGGTCCAGACTGAAATATCTCCAAAATGATTGGACACATTGCTTTGACATTTTCTCAAGAACTTTACGGTGGCCAAAGAATGAATCCTAATGGTTTTGGTGATCCTGTGACTTTTACTCTAGTGCCACCATGAGGTTCAAAGACCTTATTTGAGGGAGGGTGAATGGGATACCACCCCCCTTGTTAGGAAAATGACTAAAATGCATCACCCTTGTTAACCTGCCATCCCCCCTCTCCATCTCCTAGTAACAAGGTCTCTAATAGGCAGTCAGTGGCCCAGGTCGGGACCCAGGCACCGTCCTATTCCAACCCAGACCTAAATTATTGAGAATTATTCAATTTTGTGCAATCAGTAGCCTAACTGTGCTGTGTATTGTGTATAATCCATGCTGCTGTCCATGCTGTTGAAGTAACAGATGGATTTGTAATTGTGATCTTCTGTCTCGGATCTATAATATTCTCTAAACTATATAGCTTATATAACAGGTTACTGAAAAGGATATCTCAACCCTGGGATGCTCCCATAGGGGTATCCCCTCCTGTTAAAAATTAACAAATTGTCTACTGGGTATAACCACTTTCTAAATATGCAGTGACATACACTATAAATTAGATTTTGCCACAAATGGGTGAAAGTGGCAGCTTAAATACATTTTTATTTTTCTTTAAGCTTGCTGTCGGGAAAGCAAAAAAAGTGGAGGAAGGAAGCAAAAGGGAGAGAGAGAGAGAGAGAGAGAGAGAGAGAGAGAGAGAGAGAGATGCTGACCTCCACCCCGTCCTCTCCAGTGTATCCGCAGCGGGTGACCCTGCAACCAGGAACACCAAAGACAGTGGCCAAGGCGGAGGTCATGAAGGTCAGCTTACTGAGGTCTTCCTTCAGTCCCTCCTGGAGCACCTGAGACATGGATGGACCTGACAACACACAACACAGCTGATAAATAATCTACATAACCTAAGACATAGAGAGTCCTACACAGAGGAGTTCAAATAGCCAATTTACTATAGATTCTGTAAGGAAAGAGTGAAAATAACTGGGCTCAAATAATGGAACAGAAACTGGGGAAAGAGAGAAATTAAATAGAAAGAAGACAGAAGAGTTGGAGGGAGGACGTAGAATGGAGGGGAGGGGTGAATGAATGAAAGAAGAAAGACAAAGAATGATGAACAGGAGGAAAAAGAGGTAAAGGAAGAGGAGGAAATAAGACAGAAACAGAAGAAGGAGGGAACGAGGACAAGAGAGAAAGGGAAGGAAGGAAAGAACAAAAGAATCAGGTCAGGGAAAGGAAAAAAGAAAGGAAGAGGAAGAATACTTTACCTTGCACAGCAATCAGCGCTTCATCAAGGAATTCCAAATCCACATCAAACCCTGCAGCTTTGTACTCTGCCAGTCTGGCCTACAGGTAAACACACACACACACACACACACACACACACACACACACACATCAGACACTTTCTGTCAGTCAGACAGACACTCCCCACCTGTCTGTCTACACACACACACTCTGTATTTACCTTCATACGAGCCGAGTCCTTGTCAGCACAGCCAGCGTTGGAGACGACATAGAGGTAGCCCTGGTCAGTCCTTGTCACTATGAGGTCATCAATAATTCCTCCTTTCTCATTGGTGAATAGAGTCAGTGTACCCTGGGGGGGTGAGGGAGGGGAGAGAAAAGGAATGGGTGAGGATTTGAAGGTAAACGGAGGATATGTATTTGGGACACTGTTCGGTTGGTCAAATTACTCCAAAAACTCTGATGCTCCACATGAACATGTAACCGTTATGTTATGGCTCAGGTGGTCCAATCAAAGGGCTCATTTGTTTGTTTAGAACAATAATCAGTATTTATTTTAAATAAACAACTTTCCAAAATCCATCATGTGTTAACTGAGTCATAAAAATAACATTTTGTAGTTCTAACCCATATCTCCCCATTTCCTCATCACTCCATGAAGCATATTCTGAGTTGTCCTTCCCACTAAAGGAGATTGTTTCATTAAGTCTTCTTGTAGCAGAAAAACCAACAACTTTTTGGATGGATTTTCACTTGGATATTATCCAAAATCAGTTTAAAATATGGTACTCCTTTTTAAAAATCTAGGTATTTTTTGGGGGAAATCAAGTGGACACAAGTGGACAAATCTAAATGCATTCAGGATGGCAGTGGGGCCTTTTGAGAACAATCTAGTCTAAGACAAGACTGTAGTCAGACAGAAGTCACATTTCTCTACTGCAGTTGTTTGATGCTTTGATTGAGACGGGCCTTTTTGACCCATTAGCACATGTAGTGTCTTGTAATGTGGAAGTACATGGAGGTGGCCCCTGAAATGTCACACTGTTTTTTTTTAACATAAACACAGTCAGTGTTATAGAATAATATGTTCTTACATGCACTCTCTTCTCCTTTAAAGCAGCCATAATTAATATTTTACATTAAAAATGGGTCGCATCGCTACTGGTATGTGAAAGGGATCGCTCATAGTGACGGAACCACTGAGAATTTTCACCCGACTTTGCAGTTCCCCTCATTTTATAGTCTTTAAGCTCACTGTTGTGGCCTTCAGGCCTGCCACTTTACTACAACATTTTTATCAGCTTTGTTTTAAGATGTGACCTCTGTTTTCAGCTACAACTCCACTCTACACTATCTGCTCAGCACCAAACAACATTTAGTGCCGGAAGAGTCAGATTTTTTCCTCAGGAGGTGGTGGAGACAGTCCTATAAAAAGGGGTTAATACTGGACTTGCTTTCATAAGATGGCAAGAAACTTGATGATAATGTTGCTCATATCTGCTGGATGTGTAAATACCCAACTGTTTGCTAACATCAACTTAAAAGGTGATGATATGTCAGTGCTGTGTTACAATTTGTTTCTACTGTGGACAAAAAACTCAGTTATTGCAGGTTTAACATATAACAATCCTTCATCTCACCTGGTTGTCCTTGAGTTCTGCAATATCTGCAACTACTAGAGACTCCATGAACTTCACCCTGTCTTTGCCATGGACTTTGGTCTGACAGAAAAAAAGCAAAAAGGAAGTATTTCAACATAGAAATGGCAGTTTTATTTCTGGTGGGTTCTTTCGTGGAATGTCAAAACAAACCTAGTTAACCCCTGTTAACTGACAAAGGACTGTGTTTTACTATGACAACGTGTGTCTGTGACTGGAAGTTTGTACACACGTATTTGTTTACCTGTGCTCATGTTGTATGTATTTGTGCGTTTCACCTGCAGCATGTGGCTGACGTCGAAAATGGAGCAGTGCTCTCTGGTGTGCATGTGCGTGGCGATGTGACTGTCTTTATACTGGACAGGCATACTCCAGCCCGCAAACTCCACCATCTTTCCCCCCTGCTCCCTGTGGAAGTCAAACAGCGGGGTTTTCTTCAAGGCAGCCTGCAGGAAATAAGACACATATACATAGAAACACAAGAACCACAGTTTAATTTTGATGTATTAATCATAAAACTAAATTATAAACCACTTTTAGTGGTACAATTAGTGTAATAACAACAATGCAACCACTTCCAGAGAAGATAAATATACTAAAACAAGCACATTTAAAAAGCCCTTAACTAAACTGTATATTGGACAGATTAACACATCATTGTTGAATATGCAGCTCTGTTTCTGCTTGTCGATTGTTTTTCCTGCCCTAACTTCTGACCTTTAAACCCACCAGTGGAGGGGGCTTATCAGCACAGGAGTAGAAAAGCATTATGGGACAGAGTGTGTCGGCACTTTACATAAGACTCAATTGCTTTTTACAAAACAGTTCAAGTCCAAAGTCAGCTATTAATTGGAATGAACAGAGCAGAGATGGTTGTTCTCTGGTTGTAATTTGTACACACATACACACAGATGGACACACACTTACACTTAATAAACTACTACAGATTAGAGCATTAGGACTTTAGTCTTTCTAGCCCCTTTGCTTTGTGCAACACTCAAAGATAAATCAGATACATTATAAGGGGCTTATGGATTCCTACAGACAGACTTTATCTCACTGGACTAATAAATTAGGTCTGCTATTTTAATTCATTCATAACCTTTGACTGAATGAACGAATCTGGGTAAGGTCACACTTTGAAGTAAGCAGAGGCTGAGAGAGGGCTGACAGCACTGTAGAGTCAGTCACTCGTGGTTTTAATAAAATCATCTTGTGCAGCTCAGTGAAGTGAAGCAGGCAGCGGGCGGGAGGATGGCAGTCTGCTGGGACAGATGCACATTATGTCTGCATGAACTGCCTGCTGCTGTGACACACTCTGATGTTACTGTTGGAATATGCAGTAACACTGATAGAGCCAGTGATTTATTCTGGAGTTCAAATATGATGGCCAAAAACACCTACTGTAGCCTATAAACTATGATTTCTACCAGAACTTCAAATACAACCCAGGAAATAAAAAATCTGGCATAAAACAAAGGTTTACTTCACATTAAACACACCACTGAGTACAGTTAACATATAATATACATCTAAAACCTTGATTTAAAAAGAATATTATTTGACTTTTACAGTCATATCTTATTATAGGACACCATAAAGTAGGATAATGTCAATATAAACTCACTAGTGGGCCACACTGCTGTAAGATAATCACAGAGCTATATGAGAGATGAAAACTGTAAAGGTGAGGTTGTTGAAAACTTCAATGTGCCACAGACACAAAGTCTCCACAGAGAATACACTGTGGTTTCATCGACCTCCAGTACAAACACTGTGTTTACGCTGCTTTCACCAAAACTGTTGCAAAATGCCTTTGGATCCCTTGCAGCGACACAAGTTTACCGCGCAGCCACACTTCATGCCCCGCTCACCTCCGCACTTGACGCCTGCCTCTGCTGCTGCTGCCTCCCCGCACATCCAGCTCCAGCGACCCGCAGCACACCGTCCCTGGAAGCCCGCAGCCCGAGCCCGGAACCCCCGACCCCGACCCCAACCAGCAACCGAGCCCACATCATGCAACCTGAAGTCTCTCTCTCTCTCTCTCTCTCTCTCTCTCTCTCTCTCTCTCTCTCTCTCTCTCTCAAACACACACACTCACACACACACACTCCTGAGGGGTAACACTTCCGCTGTGTTTCTAAACTCTTTGGACTCCACTCTCGGGAATTTTTGCTTTCCTGGCAAAAACACATGAGCGGCGATGGAAGGGAAGAGCAAAGACTTGTGGGAAATGTAGTTGATTAGTTCATCAGCTCTGCAGGGGTTCGCCGGTTGAAGAAATGCTGATTGGTTTTCTGTCCCAGCCCCAGAGTCATAGAGTACAGCTGCCTATAGTGTAGTAGACTATACATGCTTTAGGAAGCTGAACTCTTCAATGTGGATCAGATAATAACATTTTCCAACTTTTTGGTTTATGTGTGGGTTTGTTGCTGCTAGTGTAATATGGCTTATGACTGTCAGGATCAAACCAGCTTCTGCAAAACATTGACCAGGTTTACAATTCAGCACCGAGCAGTTGAACCATAATAGGACACAACATCTGGAAGTCAAAAAAGCACAGCTAAAATATATATATATATAAATATAAAATATGAAGTGACAGCTGGCTTAACAAAATTACAACATCCTGTGAAATATAGCAGATGTGAGAAACATCAAATGCATTCAGATATAAGCAGATTGTCTCCCAAAGGTTGCTGAGATGGGCTCCAAGTCCTGATGGATAGGATTAAGTAACAGGGCGTACATGTTTTATACCCATTTAGTAATTACTGTAGTAATTAATGCATAATAGACTTTCTAATTATATACAATGGTTCTTAAATGATAAAAACCCCATCCTAATGTTGTTCTCCTTTTAAGGGCAATGGCTACCAATGGGTCAACAGGAAAAAGAGAAAGAAAACCTGTTGAACTGCCTGTGCCTTAGATTGCTGAGCCAAAAGGATCCTCACACGCTTCTAACTGCATGTTAATAAATTGGAAATTATATGTCTAAGTGTTTGGACTCATCCTACTGAAATCTGTCCGTTATTCAGAAAACAGTGTTGAGTTTCCCACCCGACTGTGTACCCATTGACATTTGTCCATGTGAGTATTTGTGTGTGTGTTTATCCCTCTGTAGCTCATCATGCCCTCCACCCAGATCATTGAGTCATCCTTTGGCCTGAGAAACTAATAATACCCCCATGTCTCTGCTGCTATTTTAGGCCTTGAGGGCCAGCAGGGTTGGGCATTTGTGTGAGCATGATTGGAGGGGAGTGACAGGGCTGAAAAGACTTCCTCTCCCTCTCCATGTCTCTAGCTCTCTCACAGGGCAGTTAGGGTGGGCTAAATCAGAACATGGACGCACACAAACATACTTAGTAAGAGGGGGTGGCGCTGGAGCGTCCTACAGTTGCTCAGTGACACACAGACACACTCACGAGGAGGAGTAGGACCCTGAGGCTAAACCTGGAGGTTCTCTTTTGTTTTCACACATCAAGGATTTTACTTGAATCACTTATTCACTGTTGGGATTGGATTTCAGTTCTGTTGGATTACTTTTGTGGCTGCGTGGCTCCTGGATGACCTTTGTGGATATTTAATGTCATTCCTCATCGCTGCTCCTGTGGGTGCAGACACATGTTTTGGCAAACGGATGTCTGAGTGTGAGGAGACTGGGTGAACAAGAAGAGCAACAGATAGACAAGAACAAACAAGCAGGCACGCACATGCTGACAAAGGGTGAGTGGGAAGAGAAGAACAGAACAGTATTTCTCAGACCTGTTTTGTCCAATAAAATTGATCTGGTCTGGCAGCACAGTGTGTTCACACAGTGTAATCCATTTAATCATCCATTCATTCATTCAGTTAGTCATTATATTGGAGCCTGTCCTGTCCTTTGGCCTTTGATTCAAATTCCAGCAACATTGTGCCATTATGGATTTGACAACAAGCTCTATTAATAGTTCTGATAAATTAGCCGCTCATGTGGCCTGTTTGTTTTGTCTTCAAATAGAAACCAAGATGATCTGTTTTCTTGTCCTCACATATGCTACATGCCAACCTACCGCTCTATTTTTATTCAAACTACGGAATAACTTCTAATCCATTCCCTGCTTTCTCTTCCACTCTCAGAGGCCACCCACCATAACCTCATCTCTATTAATTAAACCAATTGATATTGATATTTGAGATTTATATGACACTAAAGATCCCAAAAGAACAAACAACTCCATTTACCAATGTAGGGCGAGTAAATAACAACAGTGCAGATGCAAAGTAGCTGCCAGTGTCTCCCATTAAGCAAGAAGATTGTTAGTCAATCTCTATAGTCATTTAAATTATTCAGAGAGAAGTTTTTGTGAGGACTTGCTTATAAACTAATCATTGTTGGAAATATTTTGTGAATCCATTTATAGATCATTTGCATTTCTCGATATACTTTCAATGACAGACCAGTCTGGTTGGTAAACATGGCTGTGCAATGTGCTGTTTGCTGACACAAACTTCTTTCTTTAAGTTGCCTCGTGCGGCCTCCGGAAGCCGATACTGTGGCTATATTCACTGGAAAGAAGGTGCTGACAAGTGGAGCGTCGTCTTGAACCATCTAGCAGTCAAACTAACTATTCATCCCTCAAGAGGAGACGAGATGTCGAGGCCTCCTTCCTCCCAGACCACCCCTCAGTTCCACAGGGTCAGCGACAGGGATCTCACCGAGATTGAGCTGCATTCTGTGGACTCCATCAACGACCTCCACCGAACGCACCACGAACACAGCCACAAAGGTACACACACACACACACACACACACACACACACACACACACACACACACACACACACACACACACAAATACCCCCAACACAGCCACAACAGACACACACCCACCTGAACACAGACGCAAAGGTACACACACACCCTCCAAACATAGGCAAGTATGGACATACAGATACATGCCAAACACACCAAAAGGTACACCCCCTCCCCAAATATAGCCAAAAAGGTATATATATATACACACACACACACACACACACACACACACACCCTGAACACAGAAGCAAAGTTACACACAAACAAACATTGCCAAAAAAGGGACACACACACAAAATACAAAAATACAAACACAATGGTACACACACAAACACCCTCCAAACACAGCCAAAAAGGTACACACACATTGACACTGACTGACTGTGTATGATTTCAGTGATGAGGCCTCCTCGACCTGCTTACACACCCTCCCCAAATGGGAATCTCTACACATGTGATGTGACAGCTGTCAATCAAGGAGGCCATCCAGTCAGCAGCAAATGGCAGAGCCGTCTACAGGATATGCTGACACCCAGTTCATCACGTGCCTATGCCATGGGCTGTGCCATTATCACTTTGCTGCTGCTAACTGTGTTACTCATCTTCTACTTTCTGGGTGAGAGATCATATTCATTCATTTTCATGTTTGCTTTGATACTTTCTGGATATTTTATATTTCCTGGATCTATGAACTTCACTTTGCCTTGATTATTTCCTTAAATCTCTTTACATTTATCATGTTATTTGCAATTTTCCATTTATATTTATACTTAAAGCTAGGCCATGTCATCATTAGAACATTTTCAAACATGTCTGGAAATCTAACAACAGGGAATGTTTCTCTGCATAACCCCAGATGGACAAACGGACAATATAGTTTTGTTTCTGTTCCTCCTCCAGTCCAGCAGGGCGGCGCAGTCAGGATGCTGACTGAGGCACTGAAGGAGAAAGAGGCTGCAGCCACAGAGCTGTCACTGCTGATCCAAGAACTGCAGGCACTGAGACGCAACCTGACAGCCACGAGAGGAGGGACATGAGGAACATATGTATAAATAAACATACAAATCTATACATACACAGATACACCTGTAATATTGGACGTGAGATGCTTTGAAGTAAAGCAAAACTTTATTTTACACTGGATTTTTCCTTGAAGAGGAACCATCATCAAAATGTTTCCTAAATGTTTTCAGTGTTTCAGATTGAATGTAAGTGATGGAACCACGTTAAGGGATGGGAGGTTTCTGAGAACCGTTCCACTCTTTCCTGCCAGGTCACTAAATGAAAAGGACTTTTGAATGATGGCGCATCGCATAATACACATTTAATGTCTGTAGCAAACTGATTATTCAGCATTGTTGCTCAAAACAATTTAAAGTGTCACACAAAGTGTTTAAATGACACAGTAGTAAGGTCTACCAGCCGTCTCTGTGCTGTCAGTCATGTTGTGTGAATAAGTGTGTATCACACATGGAGCAGCACAATCAAAATGTGGTAGACAAACACACAAATACAATTTATTAAATGGATAACAAAGACAATACTGTTTTTCAATGTATCTGTTAACCTTTGTATTCTTGTTTTGCTCTTTGTTGAGAAAAAAGGTTACATTAAGCCAAGGATGATGAATTCAACCACCAATTTTAGCATACTAAATATATAATTATCCGTTACTTGACAGTTTAAACAGGGTGTAATTTTGTTAAATATTTTACTAAAGAGTAAAAAAGAATCACATCTAGCAGATAGGTTGAAGCTGATTTTCACTCAGATGTTATGTCCACCATGTGCCACCACAGTTTCTCCTACACACTTGGAAGGTGAGCTGTATTCAGTTGGTTGCAATCTGCAACTTCACCACTGGATGCCACTGAATCCTACACACTGGACCTTTAAAGTATAACTACTTCACCTCTATAATGGAAACACACAGGGATCTTTTAACTATTGAAGAAATGAAGAAAAGAAAGTGCTGGAGAATATCTAAATAAGTAATACTTAAACTGAGACGTGTTTGCACTTCATTCAAATTTTTTTTGTAATTTCACCCCTTTTAAAAACATGCTAAATAAACACTGATAAATTTACATTTATTCTAATTTATTTTAAAATTATTTCAAGGAGTTGTCAATTCATTAAGTCTACATTGTCTCATACAAGTCTCATTGGTGTTCTATTAACGCTGACTGATGGCACCTTGATAGAAAGGTTTAAGTTACTTGTCTTTCTATATGTTTTCTTTCTTCTTCTTCTCTTGACACTCCTGCCCAGTCCAGCCTGGGTAGCACAGACACATGAAGTGGTTGTGGAAAGATTTCCCACGGGAGGCGTCAGGTAGGAGGTTGATTTCATTGGGGTCAGAGGTCATAACCGGAACCGAGGAGAGCATGTGACCAGAGCTGGGGCGTCGCCTGGCGCAGCGGCCATTGCCTTGGCAAAGCTGGAGGCTGCAGCGTTGAGTGTCAGACCTCAGCGACTGGACGAAGGGACCCAAGACGGTGTGTATGTAGTCTCTGAGAAGAATGCACTGTTCCTGGAGGGCAGGAGGAAGGGAGAGGGTTACACACAAACACACACGCACATAAATGACTCTCTCACAAACATTACGTACCTTGGATTTGGCAAATTTCAGCTCTCCCCACAGCACCACTCCAGCAGCTCCCAGCGCCGCACTCTCCCCCAGTGTGTGCACCAGGTCTGTCTGCACACAAACACTCACAATGGTTATTTTGAATTGCATATTTGTCTGTGCTTAATGGCTAATAAACTGGTATGTGTTAGCATGAGTGTGTATGCTTTAGTGATCTGCAACAAATCCCACCTTATTAAGAAAGGTTAGAGAGTGTGTGAATGCTAGTCTGGCGTAGGGAAGGACGGGTGTGGCGTGTTTGGTATTGTGCCAAACTGATGCCACTCTCAAAGCCTCCAGCAGCCTGTGTCTGAGTCAAGGAGACAGAAATGTCCATCAGTAACACCTTCTACATCCTGTGTGTCCAGCATGTAGTTCAACTGTGGAAAAATAACTGTTTAATAGAGGTTTGGTGGGCTGTTTTTACAACGGAAGCAGTGTGGGTAACGGGGGAGGTGTTGTTTCTCTGTACCTGACCATCAGAGCTGCATCCATGGATCCTGCCAGCCTCTGTGGCAGGTAGACACTGGGATAGAGAGCGGTGGACTGCCACCAGAGCCAGGACAGCTGGTCATTTTGCTTTTTGGTCCCCCCGTGGCAGCGTCCTGTGTAGCTTTTGTCTGATCACACACATGAAACAAGAAAAGACCAAATCTGTACAAATACCTTTCTCAAAAGCTCAAAACTTTAAGAGATACACAAACTGCTCAACACACAGTTGGTGTTTGCCCTACCTGTTTTTCTCTTATGCTTATTAAAGCAGGCAGGAAAACCATAAAACCCCCAGAGTCCCCTGGGACGATCCATGACTGCCGACCGCAGCGTCTCCTCCATGAACTTCCGAGCGCTCTCCTCAAACTTTTGCCTTGCCAACGATGTCATGGCCTTGTTTGACAAATCCGGTCTCGCCTGTTTCACCAGCAGCTTGGAAAGCCTCCGGTACTCCATCTTGGTTCCAAAGTTTCTCTCCCACAATGGCCGCCACTCTTCCCAGTCAATAACGGCTAAACCGGTGAAGTTTGGCTGCAGCAAGCTGGACATCTGCGTCAGTGCCAGGGAAAGGTGAGCTGAGAGGTCGCCAAGCTGCGGTATCCCTCCGTTCATCTTCACGCCATCTCGGGAGAGGTATGGATATTTCCCCAAGCGGTCACGGTAGAAGATGGTCATGTTCTAGAAAAACATTTGCCCATAGAAGATATTACCAAATTCTGCAACTCTTGTTGTTACAGTTTTAAGGCTGCTATGGTCAGAGCATCCTCACCAACTCTGTTTCTAACAGGCAACTTTATTCAGCAGACAAGATCTGATAAACCCACTGACGAGACCTGCCCAGCATCAAACAGTGATGCACGTAGCAGAAGAGCTAGCGGCTAAAAAGACAGATATTTTACTGAAACTGAAAGCAAAAGGAGAGTGAATAATGTTACACTGGCGGAGATGGACACCACTGTGACTCTTCCTCTGGCTCAAATCAATGAAAGCAGCTTTATACTGAAGGGATGTTGGGACAAATGGAAAATGGACAGTGTCAGATTCTGACATCTGAGTCTCAAATAAATCTGTAATAGTTAACACAACTGAAACACATCTGAATACATTTTAAATACAGAGAATTGCATAATCCATTTCTCCAAAATATACTTTATAAATAATATAACATTTATTTTATGAAGATTTTTTTGTGGATTACTTTATTAGGTTTTTTTGAATTTGCATAAGTTAATTAATGGTAACTACATATATGAACACATTGTGTTCTGTAGATGAGGAACTACATAAAGTGCAGGTTACCTGTAATGCTACTGATGGTTAAGATTGGCGGAGCGATATGAAGTAGTGTTCAGTTGTCTTACTGTGAAAGTGGACATTCAAGTGGCTCGAGTAACCGAGAGGAAATTGTCCCTGTGCTTTTGCTTTACCCACGACCCAAAGGTAATTTTAATACAGTAACTATCAAGTTTATAGTTAACGCTAATAGTAACCAGCATTACAATAATAAAGTATATTGTTTAATACATAATACACTTTTAAATGTGTTGTCTCAGTTAAAATATAATTATGTATCAAATAATGTGGCCATTAAATTAATTTGAAAATGTTTGGTGAAATAAATATATGTTAAATATATTTTCATATTGTACTATGATCAGTAAAGTATTACATTCCACTGGTGACACTGTACTTCACCGACTGAGATCAATCACCTGTCCCTGGAAGCGTTGCTTTCGGTTCTCCAAAATATCGAAGTCTCCCAGGTTCAGGTGGATGTTGTAGCGTTTCTGACACCGTGCCGTGGGCATGTTCCACACCACAACGAAGGGCCGGTCCTGCAGGATCGGACCTGCTGCAGCCACAGCAGGCAGGGGGCTGTGGGAGAGGACAACACCATGGGTGGAAGTTTGGAAGGTGAGGAGGAAGAGGAGGAAGGGGGTAAAGAGGTGAGGCAGCACCATGGCTGCTCACCCACTGATGTGTCCTTCCTGACAGGAGAGAGAAATAGACCGGTGAGATTTATTGATGAGGAACTTTTCTGCATTGGGATACAGACTGGTGTCATAGGAAATTAAATGCACACAATTAAAATAGCCATTAATTGGTTCTTTGCACTCTCAGATAATTCAAACAACATGTCAGCTTATATTTGATCATTTAAGATTGTAGCAGGATATTATAGTAAAATAAACACAAGTCAAAAGAATATTCCATTAAATTCTCTTTATTTACATCATTTTTCATAACTGAAGTATCAGATTGATAAGATACATTATTTTCATCAATATAACAAACCTTAAGAGCTTAAATAAAGTTTCAGTTCTCTGGCAGATCAACAAGGCACACTCAACTCTAACATTACAGCCTCACATAATGTAATAGCAGCAGATTGGGTTGTGGGAATATTTCTGAAGAGCAAAGGTACTCAAAGTAATATAACTGGTTGAGTTGACTCCAAATTATATTTACTAGGCTTTTACAGTCAACGCCATCCTTGTCACAATCTCCTTAAATATCCCCTCTAGACAGACATTTACTTTAAATAATAATTTGTCTGCTATTCAATCTAAAAATTCTTGAAATTACATTTAGTCCTTCTCCCTCGTTGCAAAAATCTACAAACTACGAATATGCAAATATTTTTCATTTCAGAAAGTTTCAATCCTGGACCAAGATGTCTCCATCAGATTTAAGGTGTGCAGAGAAACTTTCCCTCCTTCAGCAGATCGATGTCTGTCATTCTCCAAGTGCCAAACTCTGCACATAACATCATTCTGCACAGTGAAGCTCAGACATCCATTTGAAAGGGGGACAATTCACAAATTCATACAAGAGACAAGCATTTACAGACTGTGTTTGAGAGACACTCAAAAGTGACTGAATGTGTAAATGCAGCAGTGTTTCCTCTATTTCTTTGGTTTATTAAAACATTTCTGTCTCTCTCTGAGGCTTTCCACACTCCTACATTACTCGTCTTCTGTGAGTCTGAAGGACCATTAATGGTGTGTGCTTTAGTACATACGGTATGTTTCGGTCTTTTGATGTGTGAACACATAAACATACGTATCTGCATGAATGTGGGCAAATTAACCCCCAACTGTATCTGACTGTGGGTTCGTCAAATGTCTTTTTGCATCCAATAGATGGGAACTCCTTTGGCGTCTCTGTAGGGAGTTTCAGTCAGAGTCTGAACTACAAGCTGCCCTGTAGACTGAGGGGGAGGAGGTGGTGGAGGAGGGAGTGAAGGAGAAGGAGGAGGGATGGATGGAGGAGGAGGTGGTGGAGGAGGGAGTGAAGGAGAAGGAGGAGGGATGGAAGGAGGAGGAGGAGGTGGTGGAGGAGGGATGGAAGGAGGAGGAGGTGGTGGAGGAGGGAGTGAAGGAGAAGGAGGAGGGATGGAAGGAGGAGGAGGTGGTGGAAGAGGGATGGAAGGAAGATGGGGAGGTGGAGGTAAACTAGAAGGTGGAGGTGAGCTCAAAGCACCTCCTGAGTCTCTGCTCCCTTCTGGTACTTGAGCATCCATCTTTGTCCGTGTTTCTTTCTGCGTGCTCGCCTCTTCACTGGGCATTCTGGAGAACCTCAGAAGCATCTCCATGGGAACAAACGCCGCCATGGCGCCTGCGTTCTGCACCGGCGTCGACAGCACATAGCCGATGTGGGCGTAGAAGTGCTGCTTATCGTGGGTGGTCAGGCACAGGCGCTTGAACCCTCTGCTTTTGGCGTAGCGCTCAATCTCCTCCATCAGAGTCCGGCCGTAGCCCTTCCCTCGCTCCGCCTTGGACACGACCACGGACTCGACGAACAGGCTGCTGCTGTGACCGACGACCCGGGACAGCCTTGCGTGGCCGAGCAGCTTCTCTGTCTCTCTGTGGCCTCGCAGGAGAACCAGACAGATGGGGAACTCTGGACAGGACTTCTGGAGGGAGTGAACCCGGGCGGCCTGGCTCCTCTGCCACTCAGAGTTGACCAGGTCGGCGCACGGAACCAGCAGGTCTGGACGCCGGTGGATCGGAACTGCGTGGATCTTCTTTGGTTGTTCAGAGTCCGTGTGAAGCTTCTCTTTAACATCCGATATCGAGATCTCACTGACTCTCTCAACACATTGCCTCTCACAGTCTGACGTTGAGACGGGGTGCAGATCAATGTTCAGCTCATCTCCGCTCTCCGGTTTGGAATTGGTTGAGGTTAATGGTTCGGACCTGTGGTGATCAGGGTTTAACTACAGTCAGTCTTCATTCATCTCCTACTGCTGAATGTAAAATGTTAGAAAAGGTTTTCAACATGCAGTTCCTCAATTTCGTTGTTGTGCTCACATCACAGTCTGAATTACACAACAGGTAATCTGAGCCAGGAAGTCTGATTAAAAAAAGATGCACTCTAAGAGATGAGATCACTTCTGTAACAAATCTCACAGATGGACCAGACTTTGATCACATGGAAGGCAGCATATTTGGATCAGATGTGTAAGTCCTAAGTTCAGTACAGCTATAAAAGGAAACATGCAGGAGGATAAGGCTGGAGCGCTGATCTCTCTCTAATCTGTCTGTACTCCCTATTTGCACTGCAACCTTTACTGCCTGCCTCTCTTGTTTCTGTAACAGTGATTAGTTGTGTGCCTCGCTCACTTTATTAGTGGATACAGAGGAAGGGGTCAGTGTTCAGCAGTGAGTCAGTCATTAGCAAAGATTGAAAGGCTAGAACTACAGAATGTTTGGGGTTTTTTTCCCTTTAAAAAACGACTTAATGAATCAATCAAATACCAGTTAAGTAGAATTAATTAACACTAAGTTCCCTTTGAGCTAACAAACATTAAACTGAGCCTAGTAGAAGTTGAGCCAAGTCAAACTTTTAATTCTTTGCACCACTTGATGAAGACCTACGCAAACACGCTTCAATATTTTCATCCATCGATCGTATTTTTCTGGTGTGTAATGACTGACAGCCGGACGAGGCTGCTAGTGTGGCCGAGCGTCTGCATGTACAACTCTGCACTGTGGCGCGGCAGATACGTCTGTCTGTGTTGATTCACCAACACCCAACCAAGCTTTAGACCAGTTTCCAAATAAAAAAGTCACACCTCTCATCTTAACAGAAAAATGTTCTCACACAGCGTGCTTTAGCGGAGTGTGTCCATGTGCTTGTGTGAGTGTGCATATGTTCAGACTTTGCCTCAGCAGAATGAATTCACTGACTTCTGCTCATGAGTTGGCGCTGACTGCAGATAGGGTGTCACGAGGTACTGTTTGTGGAGAGTTTTTAATCACCCCTCAAGTAGTATGAAATATATGAACATATAGTCATCAGTCGCTTCCTTCATACTGTGACTGGTTCCACAGCTCCAGCTTTCTGTTCCCAGTGTAACTACAACAGGAGGACACTGAGAAATTGAGGACAGACGGTGCCTCATTTAGTAATAAAAACTGTATGTTTCTGTATTTTTTCCATGTAATTCCGAAAGCACCTGGATTAAACTGTAGATGGAAAGCTGGGGTCTAGTAAGAAGAAAAGGATGAAAATGAAACCTTTCTAACACATCAGTGGTAGGTATAAAATACCTGAGTTGTCAGAATGTGGTTCAGCTGATGTCTCCTATGGATCTTTGTGTGCATTTATTGTAGAGTCATATAATGTAACATGCAACGAATGGGGAAGTAGGCCTTTATCTAACACATCTTACCACAGTTTGTTGAAAAGGCTGCAAGTGAAGTACAGTGAAGACACTTAGTCCTCTCAATTAAGTACATTTGTTTCTGATGCATGTATCTTCAAATTATTCAGGCTAAAGTGAGTTTAAGCCTTCTGTTCATATCTATTTACATGATTTTCTACGGCATAAAAACGTTCCCCAAAAGTGTAAACTCTGATGGATTCATACTGCGCTGTTATATTCTCATATCTTGTTATTAGGCCATGGTGCCAATTACCAAAGTTAGTCATTTGTAGCACAAAATGAGCCAACACATGGTAGGAGACAGTTATGTGACACCTAAAGTCATGCATCGATAAGGCGTCAATGACTGTTTACGAGGACAGTTAATGCTTTTTTTCTCAACCTCTATTAGAGCTTAAAATCTTCTTACAGAGGCAGAAGCCAGGGTTGAATTCATCTTAAAGTTGAGAAGAAGCACTAAGGAGTTTGTCTATTTTCTATTTTTACACCATCCCTAAAGGAAAAAAAAGACAACGCAAGTCTAAAATGTTCTTAAAAGCTGCCGTGGTCCGAATAGTCTGGGCTTCATTTTAGTTTTGCAGAAACAGAAAAAACAAACAAAAAAAACCCTGACCAACAAATAAAAAACACTAACTCACCAAGAGAGAGATTCTGAAGCCGACGGCTGTCAAACGGCTATGAACTTGGTACTGCCTACTCAATGCAATTTCACATTCAGACCAAAAAAAAAGGGATGTTACAAAGATGCAACAGGAAACTGGCTGCTCACTGATAATAACACACGTAAGATAAAAAGAAAGTGACTGTTCAATGTCATTTCACAGTATTGAGATAATGACTGACACATACTGACTGCCTCAACAATAAAAGCAGGAAATGAACTTATTTTTCTCGTTTCTATGGTGTTTAGAGTGATCTTAGGGAGAAAACAGAGAAAACTATAACAATATCTAGGGCTCTGAATTATTATTATCTTTTTTACCAAGAGCGGCATAATTTCACTTGATAATGACGTGGGCCTTTTTCACGGCAGATATTCTGGCTTATCACAGTTGAAAAAAACACCAGTTTTTCTAATAACATTAACAATCGCTCTGTTGTGTTGGAGTGTCCCAGTAAGCGTGCAGCTAAATGGAAATCAACTATCATTAATGTTATTATTTCCACTTGAACGTTTCCTACTGTGACATGTCCACACTACAAAAAGACCTTTTGAACTTCTGCTCTACGAAAGGGCTCTTGAGCAAGGCACTGACTGTGAGGCCAGCAAGCAAACGGTGTCATTTCATCATTACAAAGTTTAGTGAAAATGTTCAGTTCCTTGAACATGTGACATAGACTAACTGTTGAGTTTGAAAACAGTGGATATATATGTATATGTGTGGGTGTAAATAGCCTGATCCATTCTGTAGTGCTCAGTAGGATGTGTATTTAAAGTCAACCAGCACATCAGAGGAGCCCTTGTTCTCAGAAGGAAAAGATAAACTGAGTAACTTGGGGGGATTAGATCGGGCCCCCTCTCGCTCTACTCATACCAGTATCATAGTACCCTTTGGCATAGTTCCTTATAGTCTAAAATGTTTATTTTTCACAAGAGTAGGAAGCCCCGCAATAAAGCAGGGCATCAAAAAATTAGTTGAAACTCTTATTGTTCCTCTCCACGGAAATCTTTAGTAAAAGGCGAAAGATTTATACGATCTGAAGAGAAACAAGAGTGTACTGACTGTGAGAGGGGTGAGAGCCGGAGCCCATTCTCCGCTCTAACTCCTTCTGTTAGGGTGCACGGATACACGTTTATAAGTACACACCAATTCATATAATTACATTGCACCAGACATAAACACAGAGTCTTTACATTGTCTGCTAGTTGCACTGCGAAGTTTTGAGCGCAATACAAGAATAAATGGTTTAATATTCGGTAATCGCCGCACGCACGCAATGCATTATGGGGCCTTGGCCACGCCTCTACTTCTTGAACACGGTTTCTGCTATTAAAATGCTATTTTCTCATCGATACAACTTCTGATGGTTGTGTGACGTTTGGATGGATCAGTTGTGTTCATTGTTTTCTTAAGACTTAATTATAACGCTGTTTGTCCACGTATGTGCTCAAACTGTAACGTAAGGCGGCGCTTAACGCTACAAAGATAAAACGCATCAAGAGAGTACTCGCCTTACGTTCCCGCCTTAGCGAAAACTTTATTTAATGCTAATATCTTTACATTAAATATCATCACATTTCTTTTTCGGGAACATTGTTCGCTTTTCTTTCCACACAGTGAGAGCAAATGCGGAATTTAAACGAGTGAAAATGTGTTTTGTAGTCGCACATGCGTAGAAGTAGTAGTAGTAGTAGTACGACAAAGGCGGAAGTTACTTCCTGGTTAACAAGCTGCGATAGTACGTTATTAACTTAACTTACGTGTTTCCATACACTAGCTGTGTATGACAACATAAATATTCCTGGTCTATAGTCCATCTTAAACACAACTGTTTGTATGTGTGTGTGTGTGTGTGTAAAATATTTCTACTGAATGGAGATCAGTAATGCTCTTGGTCCATACACTCTTTGTAACCGCTTCAGTCCTGTACTATCACGTTAAGTTACTGTACGCATTGACACTATAAGTTACGTTATATACGACTGTCAGCTTGTTAGCGTCGTTGTTTTCACTGATGTTTGCTCCTGGACAGTTCCCAGATAACCTTTATAACAAGCTAACAGGCGGGTGAGCAGTTTAATAAAGGCATGGCTGTCTCGTAGCTGCAGGTTGTACATGAATGCTTTATGGTGGCTGTGAATATATGAATGTCTTCTTGTTCTCTATAGTCTGTCACTCGTATGTATTTGATATAAGTTAGTCTGAAGGATTAACCCACAGTGTGGAAACCATTAGCCCTCCTCTCGTCTTAGCATCAACTTCCATCTAAGGTAAGACTATTAAAGTCACAGTTGGAAGGCGGTCCTCCATGCTAGCTAGCTCCTGTGCTCACTTTCAGCTTTCACCGAACATGCAGTTCACTGACATTTGTTGGATAATTAGAAAATAAAGTTTACTGTTTACAGAAACCGACATTGTTGGTCGTTTCTCACCACACTGTAACGTTACCTACATCTTTTTAGTCTCGCGGTTGGTCGCCGGTGCTCGTCGTCCTCAGAGAGCTCATGTGTTTGACACAGCTGATCTGGGATCGGCTTCAACTCTTGTAACGAAGGACAACAGCTGATAGCCGTCACTGATATCTGACCCACGATCAGTTTCAAACCTGAATACTGCCTCCTCTGTAAAAGGGGATGTTGCCGTTGATCCCCTCACTGGTCTAAGCGGTCATGTCTGCCACCGTGCGGATGGGAGTGTTATTACACTACAATTCATTCTATGTATTATATTCAAGTTGTATGTATTTTTTTAATGTATGAAAGTTTTATATATTTAGAAAACATGCTAATCTTCAGACATCTGTTGGAGCTGAAACATACTGTTCAGTTGTTATTTAACTAACTATGACTCACCTGTGTAGCTTTAGAACAGTAACCTACAGTAATGCAACTGCTGCTCTGGTATCTGCAAAGGTACGTGTAAACAAAACAGTGCAGTTGTCTTATATAGACCCTCACCAACACTGACTGCAACACACTTAACAGGATATTCACTTTATAGCAAACAGCAAACTGTCGAGTACAATCACCACCTCCATTAGTTAACAAGTACTGAATATAAAGTGCTTAACAGTTTGTATTTACTGCAGAGCTGTTGTATTGCAGGGTAAGGTGCTTTGTCCTCCCCCTGCATGAGCGTAAAGTGCATGGCTGAATCATCAAACAGTTTTATCCCACATTGAAACACATGACACTGGCATTGTTTGAGTAGAAAATCAACAAAGAGGCAAGATTTTTTTTAACAAAATGTTTGCTTTATTTTTTCTGTTTTTTTTATCCAGGACAACTCATTCAAGGATAATCAAGGAGAAATAAGCACTACTGTTTTTATTAGAATTTTTTTTTCTGTTTTTACATTTTGTCAGAGATGGATGGTGAATTTTATCAGAATTGGTCAAAGTAAAACAAAAAATAATAAATGAATATATAATAACAATACATTAATAATTAATTCAATACAATGAAGTGTGGCGTCAATGATAGAATAACAATGGCCCAGAAAACGTAGGGTTGTTATTGTTTTCACTGCTTCTTCTGTGGTACTGCAATAATCACCAGCACTAACTCAACTCAATCAACAACAGTAGAGGAAGAAATGGAGCGCACCCACAAAGTTCTGCACCCCGGCCTCCCAAAGAGGAAACACTTTTTTTTATTTAAATAATATTTTATCAAAGCTTCTGTTTGTATCTTCATAAAATGTTTCTAAAACGTATCTGTCTTCTTTAAACTTTCTCTCTTTTTTTTGCATTTTTGATTCATTTTCCTTTTCAGAGATTTTTCATTAGTTTTTTGTCTCCGTTTTACCACGGTGTTTCCGTTTTTGCAAGTGTGGTAACCTATGTGTTTTTAAGTATCTGTATCCGTGTGTGTGTGTGTGTGTCCTTTACTGTGGCTTGTTGGAACAACTTTGAGTTGTTTAAGTGCTCATGTGAATGCAAAGCCTGCACGTATGAAGCATGATGATGTGTTTTGATGAGTTTTTAAACATGTATGGAGTGTGTGTGTATTTTATGTCCTTACACTGTGTTACCTGTATCAAGGTCATCGCAGCAAAGACATTCATACTGAGAGGTTGAAGCTGGCTCAATCAACAATGTGTGTGTGTGTGTGTGTATATGTATGTGTATGTGTGTGTGTGTGTGTGTATCTACAAAGTGAGCTTATCAAGGAGTGTGTTGAGCTAGTATGTGCACGAGGGTGAGCAGACTAAGTGAAGTGGCCGTCTCTCAGTGCCTACATAGGTGTCAGTGTACATGTATGTGTGTGTGTGACAGTGTGTTCATACTGTGTGGGCATTTATGTGCTTGCAGGTTAGCCAATTTCTCATGTGTTCGCACAGGTGGGTATAGCTAACAATGAGTCTGTATCGCCACTGCATGATGTGAGAGAGGACATATGTCTGTGTGTGTGTGTGTGTGTGCGTGCGTGTGTGTAATAGAAGGCACGGAGGGTGGTGTGGGAGGCTCAGTCTCTCAGGTCCATACTGGAGCCGAACAGGGCAACCAGCTGCTCCTCATAGTGGGCGATGTTCCTCTTCATGATCTCCTTACAGGAGCCCAGGAGGCGCTCAAACGCCTGCACGTCTATTACTGCACAGAGAGAGAGAGAGAGAGAGAGAGAGAGAGAGAGAGAGAGAGAGAGAGAGAGAGAGAGAGAAAGAGAGAGAGAGATAAGGTGCGTCTGTTTAAAGTCATCTCAGATGCTCGAACAGTCCACTGGTCTCATTGTTATCGGTTTTAAGAATATTAACTGCTCAGGTTTTCCTCTTTGAGAACTGAGGCAACAATGCAACAACAAGTTAATTGGACATTCCCGTTCCCATCTTAAATGTCCTTACAAGGCCCCAGAGGAACTTTTATAGCCGCAACGGAAAAGGGACAATTTTTTTTTCTCTGCTTCAAAGCCGAGCAGCTGCCCTATACGGGCTGTTGTGCTGTTAGTACAGTCAATAGAAAGTACACTGAGAGACAAGACAGGTGAGGCAGTGTGTGCATGGTTAATATTGAGGGGGAGGAGAACATAGGAAAGTACAAAGAGAGTGACTGACACTACAACTATGAAAAAAATAGCAGGGAGGAGAGATGTGACAGAGCAACACAAGCGGCTGTTAAAAATCCTGTGTTCATTTTCAAAAGTGAAGAGCTGCTCATCTCACTGTAGAGCCGGAATTAGTGCACCCACATTGAGAGCAAAATAATTACTGAGCAGCCTTTATATTCACAAAAAAATACAAGGTGATGACAGGCGAGATGAAGAGAACTCAAATGCCACTCGATATCTCATGACAAACTGCTTCCAACGGTTCAATTAGTGGAACATTAATACCACAGACATTTTTGTCAGGTTGAGGGGTTTAAATATTGCTTATTAACTTGTTTTTAATTTCACATAAAGTTTTAATTTTACATAAAGTTTGAACTATATACTGGTAATTTATTGACTCTTTTAAACTGTAGCTTCATAAAGAACTGAGTGAGCAATCTCACTGAGAATGAACTGGCTGAAAGAAACACAGAACAAAAACTTATGTCACAGAACAATTTGAAACATTATATAGTCACATAAAAATGTTTGCATAGGTGTTTAAGATGCAGGTGTCACATTCCTTAACATTGGTGGAAACCTAATGTTAAAACAAAGCTACCTCATGTACACATTATCGTTGTTCACATCAGTGCTGACAAATGCGTTTAATGAGTGTATTTCGTCTTACCCAAAAGCTTGACATCGCCCACTGCGTAGGCTGAGGCGGCCCGGGGCTTGTTAGTGACCAAGGCCAGCTCCCCAAAGTAATGACCCCTGCTACAGCGTGTTATCTCCACCTCCGCATTGTCTGCATGGTCTGCCTTTGTCTGCAGGGAGGAGAGGAGAGGAGAGGAGAGGAGAGGAGAGATTAAAAGGTTAGGAACCATTGAGGACCTCTTTTTTTTTTTTTTCCTTCCCCCAACGAGAAGCACTCAGCGGATGAGTAGACAATTGTGATTCCCGCTGTTGCTAAGCAAAACCAGGAAACACTTTTGCACTCTGTGGGTTGTCATTGTCTAAATGTTCTACACAGAGAGTACCTGGTAGAAGAATATAATCAGCTTCTATATGGGTGCATATTCCTGCACCATTGAAGGTGGTTTTTTAAAAAAATATTTATCAGCCTCTTAGAGTGGCTGAATCTTTTCTGCCTTTCATTTATGTGATCTGGCCTTTTCTTTTAACCATTGTGGTCTTACATTACAGCTGAACTGATATAAAAGTGACTGCTGGAAACAGAGCAGAACTGACGGAATAAAATGTATTCACCTACATGGGTCTGGGAGTGAGATAAATTCAGCCTCACAGTAAAATCCTTAAAAGGGAACATATGTAAGATTCTGAAGCATTTTACTAATTCTTTTTATGTATTAAGAATTTAAAGTACCTTCTCGCTCAGTGTTCCTGCAGTGTGCAACACTAGCCAACATTAGCTTTTAAATGGCGTTCTCTGACGCAAAACACCACCACACCCACCACAACAGGGTCCAACACGTTGTCCAAAGTCAAAGCTAACATAACTGCAAAGCTTGTGATATACATTGTGGTATTGTGGTTTTAACTGGCTAATGTTAGCTTGCTTGCTAAAGCAGACAAATTGCTCGCTGGCTATCATAGTTACACATAGAATCTTTGAATTCAAATGCAGAGTGGTGAAATATAGAAATAAAGAAGGTGAGGACGAGTATCTTACTTTACTCTTCATCATGATCTTGACCTCCCCGGATTCTACAACATAGAAGCAGTCAGCCTTCTCTCCCTGAGGAAAAACAACAGACAACTTGTAAATGCCTTTAAAAGTAGTTCTGTGCGATGTATGAAACCATATCAGCCATTTCCATGTCTTACCTGTGTGATGATGCGCTCACCATCTGAGAACTGTTTCGCTCCTAATACATCCACTATCTTCATCCTCTCTGTTGCCTGGACAGAAAATGGGGTGGGCAGGGAGGTCAAGAGAAATAATGAGAGAAACAGTGGGAGCAGAGGTAATTATATCACTGACAATGCTTGCAGATTATAGCCATGTAAACTCCTTTTATGCCAGGCTTTCCTCTGTTAGTCCATTCATCCTCGTTACTGTGCTTGGCAATTCATTACACTTTTGTGTTCTGTACATTTTTAAGCATAGTGGTGCAAAAAAGTGCAGTAGCATGTTTGGCCAAAACATTTATTTTTAGCTATCAACTGAACTAAATATATAGCTTTTTAGTGAATGTAGAACAGAACTTTTTGCATCATAAATTGGCGGGTGTGCTGCTGTTAGCTAGGTGGCTAGCTTCACAGGTGATGCTGCTGCATCTACTGTTTAGTGGGACACTGAAAAAGACTACACTGAAGGAGAGGGGGGAGGGAAAGAGCAAAAAACGTCAGAAGAACAACTACTAAACTTACCTCCAGTGATTTGAGTAAGGGCACAGATTCAATGAAACACTCGTACATCCTCCTCTTCTTGGCGTTGTTCTTCACAATGAGTCTACGAAAAGTGGCGCGGTCCTAGGGAAAACAAACTCGAGTAAACAAACACCTCCTGAAGGCAGATTCTCTCAGACTGAGTGACCGTTGCCTGTCCTCCTCTGCTCGGCCACAGGGAGGAGCTGCAGCAACATAAACCATCAGAGCAGAGCACCGGCTCCATTCATAGATAACACAACTCCATTCTTAACATGTCTGTGCATCACAGCTCAATGTACTGTATTTAACAGAAACTGTACCTAATTGCCTTACTATGCACTCTTTAGAGACAACTAGAGGGAACAAGAGTTTAAAATTGAGCTTTAAGACTTAAAGCTAACATTGCAGTTAGAAATGTACTGACATTAAAAATAAAACAACCTACTAGAATACTTTACTCGAACTTTAACTCATGATGAATATTAAATACTGTAATAATGCATCAGAGTATAACAAATCCCATTTAAAATCTACAATTGACCCTGGTTTTGCTATTTCTGTGTATGTTTGTCCGTATGTTCTTACCAGTCCCCATAGCGCCCCCTCCTGGGTGGCAACGATGGTGGCAGCACGTGGCGTGTTGTACATGAGTGCCAGCTCCCCGAAGCTGCCCTTATTGTTATACTGACCCACGCATTTTCCCAATACCACTATGTCATAAATACCCCTGCAGAGAGAGACAGAGGGAGAGAGAAAGTTAGGGAAAGACAACAAAAAATAAACAGCTAACAGGATAAACTGAAAAGAGACATAAATCCAACACAGAAAAACAGAAGCTAGAATGACTTTGATTTACTTAATTGAAAGATAAGTTTTGTTTATTGACCTACTGACTGGTTTAAATAGACATCTAATTACAGATTATCTGTAGCCCCTGGACAGGACCCTGTGTTAGTTTGGCACACAGGGTGAGCAATTCATTGACTGTGTTTGTGTGGGTGCAGTAGTGTGTATAACCGTGTTCAAGTTCATGTTATTCATACAAGTTCTTAACTGTGACCACACGTAAAGGTGAGAGAGATTTAGCTTATCTGTGAACATCGTTGTATTATCTGCATGTACCGTATCAAAAAACATTTGCCGCGTTTTTTTTTATGTTTCTGACCGACAGTAGTACTACAGCTCTGTCTCCCCCTCCCTCCCCCCTCTCTCGTTCTGTATGAGGATTAAACCTGGGGAGGGTAATTTGCAGCGTTGTTGCTCGGCAGGATTAACCAGTCATTTTGTAAGATAGCCTGTCCTCCCATTGGCTGCGTAGTGGGGCTAAAACCTTAGTCACTGGTTGAGTATTAACTTAGCCTGACTGGATTACCATGACGATGAGGACGATGGTCACTTGTGTGTGTCGACTACTTGAGCACAGCAGAGCAAGGCGATCTACGCACTGTTTAAAATACCATGCTGCTAGCTCTCTGTAAAAGAAACTGAGCAGGTGTGACAACTGTAATCACTGAAACAAATGGTCTTGAGCCAAGGAGGACAGATGTAGAAGAAAAATCCAAGATTCATTTAATGACCATTTTTACTTCTTGGTAAAACAGACAACTCAGCCATGATCAATTAATACCCTGAAGAAGTGTTTAAGAGCCGGAGGACAAATGGATTTTCTTTCCTGCACTCAAAGGATGTGTGCATAACAAGAATTTTCTCTGCTTAGCCGACCCTTGGGTGTGCCTTTACGGACTTTCAACCTCTTAACATAGAAGATGTAACATCTCAATATTCACAAATATAAAAAAAGACATCTGCCTCAGGGGGACTGAGCTTCACTGTGATTAGTAAACAAGTAAAACACTTCAGTGTTTTATTTTTTCGGCATCTTATTGCCTTTAATGGATAGTGACAGCGGAAGAACGACAGGAAATGGGGGGGGGGAGAGAGAGAGAGAGAGAGTAGATGACACACAACAGGAGACCACAGGTCGGATTTGAACTCTGGGCCGCTGCAGCAGAGACTCAGCTTTAGTACGGGCACCAGCTGTACCAGGTGAGCTATCAGGGCGCCCCAAAACGTTTCAGTGTTATTGTAAAAATGCTGGTAGTTCATTATTACCTTAATAATGTGAAGACTGGATCACGTGATGATTTTTAAAAAATACATTAACATAAACAAATTAACTTCAAACACAGATCAGCCATTCAGAACTGAGGACTACAATGAATCCCTTTCACATCACACGTCACCCTTCCTATTATATATTTACTCCTTGTCCCTCAGGGCTTCTGAGTAATTTTCTGTTGCTTCCTGTCTTCAAGGCTTCAGAAGAATATTGTTTAGGTCTGTTTGCGTATGTGTGCTATGTGATATGCTAACAGGAATGAAGTAGAGACGTATACATATGGTTTAATTACACAATAAAAAGTTAAAATAGGAAATGTTTAAACAATGTGACTCTGGCCTGTTTTCTTTCCTGCTTTTCTTTTTTGGATTCTATTTATCCCTCCATCTCTGTGTGTGTTGTTGCTCACACCCCACCCTGCTGGTGACATTAGCTACCACCTACGCTTTTTACAGGCCAGGGAAAACCCCGGGATAGTATATGACCAGGCAGGCGTGCTGCTCTTAAAGGTCATTGCATGTTTCTTGTCCAGGGAGCATGCTGTGTTAGAAAGTGAGTATGCAGATGGAAAGATAGCACACAACAACAAGTGGAACCGAACCACTGTGCTGAACTGATATGTGCCATGCCAGGAATGAATAGAGGCCTGGGTGGGATAAACAAGGACCAGCCATCGGCCAAACACTGGTCGGTCTGTTCTCTCTTTGTTGGCAGAGGTTAAAAACCGTCATCTCGAGGTATTTATCTACACCAAGTAATCACTTGGACAAGTGAAGTAATATAAATGACTGTGGCTGGTCAAGAAAGAAATGTTGATAGCTCTTAGTGCAGTGCAGTCAAAGTTGACTTATTTAATGGAGGAATGAGTAGGATTTGTTTGTTGTGGTTCAAACATTCAAAGTTGGCCTCTCCTCCCCGGCTCAACGGCTCCTCTTGGATGTATGCCTATGATCTGGCACCTGGTCACTTCGTTTTTAGAGTCCTGCCTTCACACCCTGCGACTGTTATTGGCTGGGAGCTCTACACCCACTGCCTAAAGGTTGATGCCCAGAAGCATCCCAAAAACAGCTAAATAAGAAAATACAGACAGAGGCCTGGGTCTGTGCAGATACAGACACCTCCACATACTTTTAGTCATAAGTGATGATGGAGAGGGATTATTTTTGTATCAATCTATACATTGTTTTCAGGAAAATCCTACTCATTCTGCCTTTAAAAATAATAAATTCATCATAAAAACCTACTATGTTTTCATTTTACACACCACAAGGACCTGGGAATTTTATTGTAGCAAATTAACACAATCACCTGCAGCTTGATGCATAATTACAGTTTTCCAGTCAAAAATGTGTTATTCATCACACCAAGTGTACAATAGGGAAAACTATGTTCCTACAACCTAACACTGTATTCTAGCCCAGGCAACAACAAAACATGTTCTGTATACTGCCTGTGTACACAGCACCAGATTACATTAGCAATATAGCAGGGAAATTACACACAGCCCTCATAGGTACTGTGTACATGAACATACGATCATAGTCATAAACTACAGAACACAACTGTAAAGACCAGCAAAATGGTCACACTGGTGTACGTCTTTATGGTTTTTAGTGGTCCACACTATTCAAATAGTCAGATTCAACTGTATGGTATTTTGTTGAGGCTATAATTAATGGTGTTTATTTCGTTTCAGGTGTTTCAAAAATCCTTGCTTCTCTCTGTGTATGTAAAGATATATTCCACACAAGGCGGTTTGACAACCCCACCACAAAGTACAGCCTCAAACAAAATAACAGAGCTGAGTCAACACACAAACGGCTGGAGTGGTAAAAAACTATACAGGTCTTTACATAATACAAGTGATTCAATTCTGTCTAGTCAAGGATAATAAATAGATATGTATCAAACACACAAAATGGGCATACAGGCCGTCATCATTGCTCACCTTTTTTTCAGTAACTGTACTCTGTCATCTCTAGCCTTTCTGTTATCTAAGTTGGCAGCACTTGAATAAACAAATATACCCAAATTTACCGACCTAACACAAATGCCTGCCTCTTACCTCTCTATGACGTAGAAGTTGTCTCCATCGTCACCCTGGTCGATGACATGGTCCTGGGGCTGAACCCTCAGCTCAAACATGGCGTCCAGCACCTGTGAGAACTGCTCCTGGATGGGAGATGAAGGATGTTTGACACAGATGTGCAGAAACATTGTGCAACAGTGGAAATGTGTATGTGGAATTTAACTAGCAGCTCAAAATGGCTTCTAGCTCATGTGAGTTCTGCTCCTGAAGGGAGACCAGATTAAATTGAATTATCCCAGCAGGGAAAACTGTGTGAGAAAGTGCACAATGGAAAGAAGAGGGAAAATTTCATGACACTTTCTTCATGTTTTATCAGGATATGCAATCTTAGGACAATATTGTTGTCTCTGGGGTTTGAGTCCTACATGATGTCTTAGATTTATAGTCGTAAATGCCAAGTGCTACATGGTTCACAATGGGAAAAGATATAGGTTTTTAAAAATATCCGATTCATTTTAAGTGCATCTTCTCAGCCAAAACAAACATGGATAAATCAAGTATAGTGACACCACACAGACATGTGATTTCTGGATTTGCTTTTTGGAGAAGCCAAGTAGCAACAAAAATCCAGCACATAATCAAAATGCCATAACATTTGACTTTAGGTTTCTAGCCAATAAGACAAGCAGATTAAGCCGAGTAGAGATTGTATTGGTTCATGATACAACATGCAAAGGTGTTTAACAAGTACTTCTTTGTCCCTTTTCTCTGCAGTTCATGTAAGGAACTGTATTTCTATCTTCTAACTAAAATGTTTTTGTACAAATGTATCATCTGACCTGCCACAAGAGCAGCTGCCCTTAAGTGTGGTTCCTGAGGTTTTTTTTATGAAACAAAGGCATTTTCCTGGCTGTTGAAGCTTTAGGTTGTGGCGCTCTCATATTGCATTGCACTATTTTATAAAAGGTGTTTCTCACATTTTCATATGAAGATGAGGCGTTAAAATATTAGAAGCACCTTCTGCAGGACTTTATTTATTTATTTATTTTTTCTTTACAGCTGTACCAAATTCTACTTTTAACTGTCCAAGACTTAAACATTGTCCCAAATGGGAGTGAGTAAATATAGTTTAATAACTTTGTTTCATTCACTCGGATCACTTCATAAACTCACTCTAGTCCGCCATTTCATTATTCTTTCATCATTGGTTGAGTTTAATTTGATTTAAAAGAGCTTTTAAAAAGAGTTATTAAATTTGTTTGCTAGTTGCTTTTTTCTAAGGAAGTTTCAGAGTTGGCAACTCTGGTCTATTTCTACGATTGATTTTTGGTATGTAAGCATGTGTGTGATGTAGCATAGAGCTTGTGCTTCTGCCACTTCACATTTCTCAAATTTGAATACTGAACAATTGAAATGATATATATTCGCATAAATATAATAATTTCATTTGTATTGAATAATTGAATTGAATGACCCAGACACAGTATCTTTGTGTCCTAAGAGCTAATTTTATATTCCCTGAGACAAAGGGAGAATTTTGAGCGACGGCCTTCATTATAATGTAGTCCATTAAACCACTGCTAAAGAGGATGCTTTAAGTTGGGCTTTTCTTTCATTTGTCACCCATCTGTACGTTAATAGCTCTGTGCATTGATTTGTTTGCGTGTGTGCACGTCTCTTTTTGGGTTTTTGAATTTACCTGATCTAGTGTTTTGAAGAGTAGGATGTCTCGGCAGGCCTCCTGCAGTCTGCAGCGCTGTTCATCTGTTTTTGGGTGAACCACTCTGGGCTCCGTGTCCTCGTCGTCATCGTCTGGGTTGAACGCCTCCGCACACACTGGAGGGAAGACATGGAAACTCACTTTACATTTTATGTGATTACATTCTAATTAGACAGAGAAAACAATTCCGGTAATAAAGTTTTCTATAGACACAAGTGTCATTAAAAATGTACTTAAATAACCTTGACAAAAAAAAAAAAAAAAGCCAGCCAACAGTTTGCAGGCAGCTCTGTACTACCACTATACTTGTGGATAGGGAACAAGTAATACTAAATTTTCATTGTTGGTCTTTTACATTTATGTAATGACAGTGACAGTATGTGTAATGTCAGTAATGACTTTGGAATCAACATTAGTTACAAAAAAATGTGACAGTTAAACCATATCTTGACACAACATTGACACAAGATGCAACAGATGAAAGTTTTCAACACACACACACACACACACACACACACACACACACACACACACACACACACACACACACACACACACACACACACACACAGGCCTATTGCGATATGTGATAAATCAATTAATCGCACGATAAATAAAATGAGCTCGATAATTGTTTTCGGCCGCGATAGTTTCCATTTGCATGCTTGTTTGTTTTCCTCGTCTCTCTCTCTACCAAAGAGACTGGATGACCACTCCGGTGCAACGGTGACCCCTCTTGGTTCCTTAGCGTAACGAGGAGTGAACCCTCCTGTCAGTCACTTGTCAGCTGCATGATCTCTGTGCGGGGAGGCGGGACTCCTGGCGTAGCCTACCACAGAGTACAGCAAAAGAGCCGCGTGAGGAGTATAGCAAGAGAAAACGCTAGTTGAGAGTTGGAGGGAAACATGGATTTGGTTTCAAAGCCAAATGCATGCATATGCACCTAAAACATAATCATCCGATGCAGTTTTCCCAGCTGGGAAAAAAACTACTACAGATGGGCCGTCTCCGTCTTCCCGACAGTGCACAATCACTGGGGTGTTTAGTCGACAAACAAAGTACAAACAGGACAGTGCAAAATGGTGTTCACTCACAGACAGTGTAGTTCGCTTCATTGCTAAAGAGATGCTGCCCTTTAGTATCGTCAAAAAGCCGGCAGTGTGTGGTTTTTAATTTCCATTTTATTTATTGTTTTCGTATGTGTTGGGTTTTTATTCAAGTGCATTTTTGTTAACAGAGACTGAGAGTCCATTTTATTTATTGTTTTTGGTTGTTTTGTTCATTTCTAGTGGATATTTAAAATGTCTTCCAGTTCCAGTACTACATATTATTTAGAAATAAAAGTTTATTGATCTTTGGAAAGGTGTACCTGCATTTCTTATGCCATTATCATTATATTAAATGAAAATGGTCCTGGAACAACAATATTATCGTTTATCGCAATCATTTCCAGCTAAATTTGTTATCGTGACAGCCCACACACAGACACAGACACAGACACACAGACACACACACACACAGACACACACACACTATACAGGGAAACGTAAGATGTTACACAAGCAGAGGGGAGGATAGGCGATGGCCTGCAGGAGACATCACTACTGCAGGATACAGAAGGAGCCCAGAAGTGAGGAAATGACACATGCGCAGAGACATGTTTTACCACACTGGATGACAAACACTGACAAGGTCATTTCAAATTGTCACTTTGTATCTGTACTTCCTCCAACTCGACAGAGACACACTCCACTTCTCACATGACATTTATCACAAAACGCATGGAAGTCGCTATGCGTGTATGTGTGCAATCATGAGTACAACGTCTTATCTCTCAGCATTCATACCAATCATGTTTGGAACAGTGTGACCTGTGGAGTGTCAACGTGTTTACTCCTTTAGTTGAGCTTGATTCAGGTAAATACAATGGACCAAGTAAAAAGCGGTTAAAGTGTGAGCCGCAGTGCTCTGCCAAGCACAATGTGTTGGGGTAATTAGGAGTGAGAACATAATCTCAATCGATGACAAGTTACAACCCCAAAACACATGGCGTTTATTGGTACAAAAACACAGATGTTAGCATAAATATTCAGCTTAGTGTGTTCGTCATTGGTATGAATGCCATTAAAAATCAGATAAGAGAAAGTGCAGGCAGGTCCGTCATGCTTAACTTAAGTTGCAGGAATCAGATTAGTTTCCATGCTGCCAAAATGTCTATCTATCCCTGGCCGGGTGACAGGATATCAAAACAGTGGCCAAAAACATGCTTTCGTTTACAAGCCGTAGTTCACTTGTAAACAGGGCAGTGTGATCAAAGCTAATGCAAATATGTAATAAAGTCATTATTCACACACTGTTTTTGGCCAAAGAAAATAAACCGTAGATGCGATTGCAGCCTTATGTTTCTCATGTGAGAACACACTGATTGCTAATGACGCTGATGCTGAATGTGGTGTACCTGTCTCGAGACGAGGAAAACAGATTCTTCCTCCGTCAATAACCATTCACCCTTCTGTTACCTTCTACTGACCCATCACAAGTTTAGCTAAAAACAACATCTGGATAAAAAAAAAGGACCTAGACAGCATGTGACGTTCGTCTGAGTTTGAATATTCTGTGTGGATACACATGACTCTACCCTGAAGAACTGGCAAAGTAACCAAATATATATATATATATAATTGGAAAATAAATAACTGAACGTTAATAGTGAACTACTTGTGCAATATTAAAAATAATCATGCTACAATGCAACCTCTTGTTCATATGGGAAATAAGCTATATTATATAATGAATCAATGAACATGTTGATTTGATTGTTTTCTCAGTAGAACATTTATTTTTGGAAATGCTGAGAGAAGTTAAATGTTAAATAACTGAAACTTAAAAACACCCTGAAAATCTTGCTGCTGATGCAGAGGTGTAGTGGTACTGGATTACCGCATTATAATCTAAGGTGTTTGTAAACTATTTGCTTCACCATATATGTAAATGAGGTGGGCAAATATTACAAACACCTGTCAATATACCACCACTACCTACGGTTTAAAAAATACTGCTTAATTGAATTACTAACAACATGGTTTTAAGCCGTATTCTCAACAATAACTGAATTTTAAATAGTAACTAGTTAGAGTAACCAGGCTGGTTACTATAACTAGTTACACCTTAGATTATAATGCGGTAATCCAGTACCACTACAATCTTTAAATGAACACTTCTTCGTGTGCCAACAATAATTAAAAATGATATGTCAAAAAAAATTAAAAAATATCGCAAACGCTTTTGAAAGTTTAGTTTTAGGTGGAAAAGTTGGTGTATCGATAAAAGCAAAATATGACAAAGTGCAATAGAAACAGACTTAAGGGGAATAAATCATGACGTACATGAACAAACAAAACTTTGGATCTACTGAAGAGACAAAAAATTTCATCAGCGACAACCGTTTATCTCGATGAACCGACTCCTAATAATCCAACAACGGTAGTCGGCAGAAGAATACATTAACATTTTCTTTTGCCAATTTCCTCTATTTATTTATTTTTCAAATGTCTCTCCCTGAGAAAACACCAAAGACAAAACACCTGCAAAAGACTAACTAACTGACAAAGGACCTTTGAAGTAACATCTCTGGGAAACATGATGAGCATCACAGTGACGCTCTATCTTTGTTGTTGTATTACCACAACTTCTCTTCAGGGCTCCAAAAGGATCATTTACGCCTTACAACATTACCACTACAAAGAAGATCTACTTGTACCACACAACATTATTGTCAATAACGAAACGTCAAACCACTTTGTTTACCATCTAGTAACAACAAGGAACTCTATACAACTGGATGTTACAGCTACAAAAAAAGTTTTAAAAAAAGTTGACGACTTGCACAAATTAACACCAGGTACTCTACAACCAACTTTAACGGCGCTGCTGTATCGACAGCAGGGTCAACAGTGACAGTAGGACAGCAGTAAAGATAAACATCGGCTCACACACCCAGAGCCTAATCAAAGTGCAGCGCTCTGTGACGGCTGACGACATTCAATTACTCATATGTAAACACTAGACGGGTACGACCAAGCGTGAGAAAACAAGAGCAGCGTACACACCAGACCACAGACGCCAACACGAGAGAGAGAGAGAGAGAGAGAGAGAGAGAGAGAGAGAGAGAGAGAGAGAGAGAGAGAGAGAGAGACAGACAGACAGAACAGACAGACCACAGTGATGCTTTTTTAACACTGTTGTACATGCATGACATACACTAATGCACTCATTATGAAAACAGTGCCTGAACAGTGTTTGACATCCATGACAGAGACAGACACAAATCAGCCAGTCCAACACTTGGCCTCAACATGCATGACACGCACAATAACGCACACACAAGCTGCTGGTGAGCCACTTAGGCGGTGATGTATGCAATGTTGTCCCTGGTGTGGATTACACTTAAGGGACATGACGTCAAACACACACAGACACAGACATAGACACAGACACACATCGTACCTGACACTCTCCTGTTGAATCTGCTGGGTGGTGGAGCTGTGGAGAGAGAGAGAGAGAGAGGTGAAATTAACATCATTGTTTTTACATAATGACATTTAATACGATTTTGTGATTGCTTTGAAATCCTCATTACCATTATCTGCTCTGAACAGACGGTGTTCATAGCAATAACTGAAGTGAGAGAAGGGGATTTAGAAAAAGGAAAAAGGGACGAAAAGGCAGACAGTGAGTCAGTGTGACAGTCGGCATTGGAGAAAGAGAGAAAGATGCAGACAGTCAAACAGATAAAGGCAACAAGAGGTGAAGGGATAAAAAGTAGGACACGATCAAAGATACAGGCGGATGTGAAGAAAAACAGAGAGAGAGACAGAGCGTAACCAGGAAAGAAGACGTGAGCTAAGAGATGAATTGAAAGTATTTTCAGTATTGCAAAGGTAATATTTTCTTCATACACATGAATGCTACTGTGAGTAGTGGCTACAGCCTCCAGCGTTATCAACACACACACACACACGCACACGCACACACCCAGACACACACCTCTTGCAAATAGCAGTATAATTTTCATGACTGCAAATTGAAAACTAGTAAAACAAAACCTGATCAAACTCAGCAGCAATAATCACACAATGATTGCCTGAGGCCAAACAGATGTGAGAGGATTAACAAATAACTTAATAAGAGGCCTCATAGTTACATGTTTACAAGTAAAATATTCATAAAGAATCATGTATTAGAGAGAAAGGTCGAAAGGGTAATGACAGTTGTGTTCCAGCAGCTTCCATAATATATAATCAATTTGGCTGTCTGAACCAGCAACACATTTCTTTCCACAAATATTGACAGGAACCCTATCTTTATTTTTGAGGCCAGCGACTGCCGTGTTTCTGTGTTCATTACAAATGGACAAAGAGGTTTGCGGTTTGTTTACGTCTTGACTTGACAAGCAGACTGCCAATGTAGCAACGCAGTTTAGATGCACAGATGCTTTTGGGACACTGTTAACGTTCCTGATCCACAAGGATGGCACATCTGATGTCTGTCTGCTTTAAAATTCAGTATTCAAGGACTCACAACAGCAGGCGCCTGTGCAACTGAAGTGTTTCCTTACACAAAACACAGAACCAAGAGAGCTGTTGAGTGACTGACCCTGATCTCTGACACCCTTGTAGATCTCTGCCAGAGAGATTATTTCAATGTACTGGGGAGAAATAGATATAAACTAAAATATAGTAGTAAAGTAAAATATTGTCAAATCTATTATGTCAAGCCCTACTGCAGGCTCTTTCAGACCTTGCATCTAGGTCTGACCCTGTAATTAAAGAATTAAATGTCTTTCGTAACAAAACCATAGCTAATCACACTGTTTAGCTTGTTCAGAAAGCAAACACTGTACCAGTCAATGTGTTTATATTCACATTAATGCTCACATATTATACAAGATGTTGGCCCACAAGAACACCACGTGCCTCTTTCACTAGGCCAGATGAGTGAGATGCAAACGAATAGGTGAGAGACACTGATATTAGCCAGTAAAAAATAGCACATAGCCTAAATCTATTATCCTGTTATGAGAGTAATGGTTCTATCAAAATAATATTTAATATAATAACAATCCTTGTATACAGAGGTGTTTGCAATCAGGATATTAAGCTGATTAACAGCCTAATCCAAATCCACTCCTCACAATAACACAACTAATTCTTAAACATGTTAAATTACCAGCATACCAGTGCAAACAAATCTAATTGGTATATGCATTTTTATTCTTTAGATTATTGCGAAACCCGTCTTAGTCTCTGAGCACAGGCCAAGACACCAGCCTCTTGCCTGCAAGCTTTCCACAGACAAGGCTCCAGGCAGGGGCTGGGGAGACCCTCGGGCAAGGGGTCTTTGGCCGGTTTACAAGGGTAGTTTACTACTAGTAAAAGGTGGTAGGCTCCATGTATGTAAAAGCACACATTGTAAATACATAAATATCAGTTTTAATTGTTTATGTCAGCAATCATTACACGTTTCAGCACTTTTATTAAATGGTTGTCATTCTGTGATTAAACATTCTTTCTGCGCAACATGTTGCCAGATGATGATACAGAACCCAGTTACCCAATGTTTGTAACAACATCAAGGCAAACGTAGCAACTTCCTGTGCTGGACAGAGGATGCTTCCTGGAAATTTCTAAACAGCAGCAGTAATCCAGTTTAATTTGAGGTCACGATTTCAGTGCTGTACACTTGACATGGCCAATATGGCCCCTAAAATAATACGCATGTGAGTGTGTATGTACAGTATGTGTGGTAGCCCAGTCTCAGTGGGTGTATGCCTGCATTCTGTGTGTATGGATTGTGGCCTTGTGCAGCATTTGAGGGCAGTATAGGGGCACTGTGACCTTGTGAAGGTGCAAATGTGCGTAACAGGGTGTTATAATTTACGCACACAGAGAGGGTGAGGTCAGGGTCCTAAACACCTGCTTTGTAACACAGGGCTGTTACTAGCCAGCATGGACATTGCTCACTGCTGCCACACACACACACCCACACGCACAGTGTGTGTCCATTGCTACCTTATTACCATCCTGTCAGAGCCCATTAGATCTAGACTGTGAAGACGGGAGCCTGGGGGAAACTCACACACACACAGCACTTTCCCCCGGTCACCTGGGGAGATGGACAGAGTTTAACACTCTACTCTCCGTGGAGATCATTCTTACTATCATTCAGCACAGATCAAGCAACAGGATAGTGTCAGCTACTGCTGCACTGACATTTGTGGCATCTGCAAGTGAATTCTTTTCAATAAAGGCTTGTCTCTCTTTTTAGGAAATTACCTGGTTGAAAGGGATTTTATTTTTTATAGCACATAGTAAAAAGAGTGACTTCTGCATTTTTAAACTCTATTTGTATGCATGTGTTAACTCTCACATACATACCACACATTCCCTACCAGAACTCTCATTCTGCCTGCCCACATACTAAGCTTTAATGCGGTTTATACACAGGGTCACAATTTACAACACGACAAGTGCCAAATGAGTTACAACCCGAAAAGTGCCAAACACCAAATAAACTTGTCCTTGGTAGATAAGGATTTCCTTGCAGGCTACAGTACACTGACGGTCTGACCATTAAACAATCAAAACAAAGCAAAACCAAGGCCATATTGAACAAGCTCCTATGAGATTGACATAAAAACATCATACGAGTACAGATACAAAAGACACTTACATTTATTCTGAACAGCATCTTTTATTGAGTATAGCTTTTTTATTTACAATCTAGGAGATTAAACATCACCTGTTGCATGTTTATATAATGTGTTTGTATCTAATGGCCATATTTGTGTACTGACGTCTATTCAATCTTCTAAGCAGCTTTCAAGATTGTTGAATTAGACCACCTTCTAAGTGGGTTGCAGTGATGTCTCTCAGTGGTCGACCCATGATGACTACCTTCTCCCCCTCAAACAAGTTTGTGGTCTTAGACACTTAAATGGAAATCCTCATGTCTGTTTTGAAAAGTATCTGAGTGTTCAGCTCTCAGTACTTTACGTTTGAAGTTTAGTTTCTCTCCTACGTCCCTGTTTGAGATGGGTTTATCACCAAATTTGGGAAGTTTAGATCAATCTGGAGCTTTCTTAACCACCGCTGCCCTCTCTGCCTTTAAAAGACACACCTTTAAGCGTGTTGTCCTGTTGTCATGGAGATGCAAAAGATGTGCAAAGTCAAACCGAGTCAGACTAAGCCAGTACGTTAAGACAACTCATGCAAGCCATGCTTTTTTTTTTTTTTTTTTTTTACAGATACAGAATGTATACCAAAACTGAAAAAGTACGAAGGTTCACGTTTCATGTATAGTACCTTTAATCAATGTTTTTCACTAGTTTGCACTTAATGATGATGGAGGACATTAATAATTCAATCATTTGATTGAGGAAATAAAGTGTTATTAGTCTTCCCCCTTTTGAGGCAAGGATGTGACATTTGCATGTGATGAGTTGCATCATAAAATAAAAGGAAAAGAAAATTCACAGTGGTAAAATGAATGGGTAGCAACAGAACAGTCCAATAATCTGCAACATGTCTTTAAGTATGCATCTGCGGCCATGTCTCATGAAAAAACTAGAGCTGAACTGAGAGCTGAACTTTTAACTACTCAATTGATTTCTAAAGGATGTAAACAATCTCTAAACCATGTTTGGTTGTCTGCCAACAAGACTGGCAGACAAACCTACCAGCCACAGCCAAAATGGAGTATGAAATGAGTAGCAACTGAGTCCATTCTTTGACCTGTCTCCCTTAGTCTCTCTTTCACTTCAATCCCATTCAAGTATTTGTAGGGTATAGCCAACACTGTGGCAGTGCTAACAGACATCCTTGTGGTGATTACAATCACAATGTGACTGTTAAAAATACTATAAATGAACATCAAATACAGATTTAATTCTTAATCAGACTTCTTGTGCACATAGAGGATCTTAGCCTCTTCCTTTTCATTTGTGTCAATTCCAACCGTCTTCCTACAAAAGGAATATGGTGTAAGTAGTAGTAATACACTCCCATGAGTTCAACACTATTCTCAGTTTCTCGTGCTCCGTTCTCTCTGTCATTTATTGTATATCTCGCCCCCTCAGCTGTCTCAAAGGAATAGACCTTCCTCCTCCATATTGCTTCCAAAGCTTCACGACTCCTCTGCCTCCCTCCGTCTTCTGTTTTGCATCAGAGTCTGGTTTATCTCCTTAACCCCAAGACATTGGAGTCGAGTTGTTGGGGATTGTAACAATGGCAAAAACATTTTGTGGTGCATTGTCCGAGACATTTTCTAATTTAATGTTTTCAACATCCAAATAACAGTAGTTAATAGATACTAGCGTCCTGCTCAATACTGGTGCATAGTAAGGTTGTTTACTCAACTTAACTGTTGTTTACTCATGTTCAGCTACAAAATGCTACTCATACTGGATTTTTTGGTTGACTTGTTGTTTACTTATGTAGGGACGGTTCAGTATGTAGAGCCAATGTGCAATGAACAACAATACCAAAGCAATGACTAGACTAGGCAACAATTACAGAAATACCTCTAATTTCTAATGACCAATGACAGTTTATGTCTTTGAATAAAGACTGAACTGAGGCTTCGTTCAAAATAGCAATCAAATTAGCTATTTTTATACTTTCCATGTGCTTTGTGGTACTCTACGCAAATGCCCAGCTGAGCTGTGTGTTGCCAAAATTATGACTGTTATGTCTAGTAAATTACATTTTATTTATAAATGTTTATGGCTACGCAAATGAGATTCAGTCAAGAGCCTCTGCTACCAGATTAGAGCTGTAGACCTGACGTTGACCTCCCTGTCCCTAGCACAGAAAGATAAATGAGAGTATGGAAAGATTTGATACGAGTTCAGCACAAAAAAAACCCAATAACATTTCAATGGGAAAGCAGAATCATGTGTCCTAAAACATATACACAGCAACATCCTTTAACATCACTGAACCTTCCATCCATTAGTCATCACTTATCTATTCCTTGATGCTAATTCCCAAAGAGCCCTATTTAAACCAAACCTTTTATCCTCTTTTACTGCTGAAACATGTTTTTACAG
The DNA here is from genome assembly GCF_905237075.1 of Dicentrarchus labrax. Lineage (NCBI taxonomy): Eukaryota > Metazoa > Chordata > Actinopteri > Moronidae > Dicentrarchus > Dicentrarchus labrax. The sequence continues at coordinate 20,463,927 of NW_026136715.1, forward strand.
TATGTATTCTTTCATGTGAAGTTTTTTTCCTGTGTATATTCCATCAACCTTTCCCTTTAAACAAAGATCACAGTACAAGTGTACTAGTCCTTCAGAACTACGGTGAAAATAGGTTAAGGCACAGACCATGAACCGAGTCGTCCCTGGTGTGTGCAGCCGGATAGGGACCATTGTTAATTCCTATTTCTCTCTCTTCCCCCCCTCCCTCATTTCCTGTCATCTCGCAAATAAAATGGGGGCCAGAAGAAAGGCAACATTCAACATGTGATTAATTATCTATCCAAGCAGCTGATTTTTCATAAATATTAGCTAAAAACAACGGTTGCCTGAAAGGTAGGAAAATACATTCATCCATTTTTTATCTTTAGGAAATGGTGACCACCAGAGTCCTTTAAAGAGGTCATTCACAGAAATCACGATAAAGCCACATGGGAAAATAATGAGAATCATAATTTCAGCGACCTCTTTTTTTACCTTCCCTTAATTCCACTTTTTTTTTATTTCCTTCAACACAATGCCCCTCCCCTCCAAAAGTCTATTATTTGCAACATAACCACCTACCAGGAGGACACATTCCAAACTGCTTAAAATGATTTGTTTTGATCCCAGTCAAACTCATGAACAGGTCAGATCGCTGCAGGTACCGCAGGAAAGAGGCACAAAGACCAACAAAAACTCATACACAGACACACACAATTGAAGTATTACACATAGACCCAAGCAAAGCAGGTCATGCATGGGGAAACTGATTTGTTGTGTTTCAGTGAAAAGGTGTAAAACCACTTATCTTACTGCTAATTGTTATACTTGGTTCTAGTCAATACTTTCCTCTGTATGTACATTTCTAGATCATTGTTGGTGTTTGATGTTCGGCTCTTCTTATTTATACTCTATATTGTTAGGTAACCTACATTACTTACATAGTTAAAGTATGCAGTGGTTGTGGGGCTATTCTTGCTTTGGTTCCACATTTGTCCCTGTTTAGACTCAAGACTCAGGTTACCTCAAAAGGTTGTAGCTCTCTGTACCCAAACACATACTGTAGTAGTAAAGTCAATCACCTGAACACATTTGCCCAATGTTTGTGGGGAAATAAATAAAAATCAAGAACACAGGGTAAAAACTACGAGTTTGTTTTGGGTGGCATTTTAAACCCAAAGCAAAAATAAGCAAGCTAATATGAAAATGAATCATGTATCGTCTCCAACAGTCACATAAAAGAAAGTTGTGTCTGTCAAGAGCAGGTGGACATAAAAATAAAAAAAGTGTGTGCACGTGCTTTAGTGTGTTTCGATGTGTGGGTGCGTAAGTCTGAGTGTGCAATGTGTGAAGTGCTCTCCCTACAGTCATGTGGCTTGGGGGGCTGGGGGGGTGGTGGTGGTGAGGGTGGCTGTATCAAGTGTACGCCTGAAGTTGCCTTGGCAACCTAACACAAAGAAGATCTCATCACCATAACAACTCTACCCCGTTCACCCTCCCTCCTTCCCCTTCTCGGCCACCATCCACCCCCCCCTTCTCCTCTATCCAAGTGGCAGATCACCCATCCATCCACCCCCCCACCCCCCACGTTCTCTTTCCATCTCTCTCCATCCCTCCCTATACACCCACTCACTGCTATAACAGCATTAACAGATGGAGAGAAGAGAGAGATAGAGGGGGACAGAAAAAGATAGAGAAGGGAGGACAGAGGGAGAACCAGAGGGGGAGGGAAAAAAAGACAGACCAGAAGGGGTGACAGAGAGAGATCTATTGCAATGTGTAAAAAGAAATAGAAATGTGAGAAAAAGAAAGACAGAATAGCAAATGCCAATATGATGGTAGTAATGAGTAGTAAGCTTATGTACATGCCTACTGAGGTAGAAAAAGAAAAGAGAGATACATTTAAAAAAAATGGAAAGAAAGAAGGAGAGGAAGCCAACTAGCGAGAGATTTGTTATGTGTGTATATACAGTTTACAGAAAGAGGCGAATAAACAGTCACACCAAGGATAAGAAGATAACTATAGTATGTGATAACTGGTGATTCAGAAAAACATGCAGAGAAACAATCACAAAGGAAGAGAGAGAGAGAGATAATCATTGAGGCAGGGAGAGAGAAAGCAAGAGAGAAAGCCCACTGAGTGAATAAGTGAAGAACAGAAGAAAAAATAAAAAGGGAGCAATTCATCTGTCCCTGCCTGGTGTTTTCCATTGATTTCTTACAGTCATTCTCAGTGTGTGACTGTCTGTCTGCTTGGCCCGTCAATACATCAGCCAGTTAGCTGGAGGGGAGACCAAAGCATCAATATGGCCACTTCGCCTCAGACACTTCAAATTTCAATATTTTACCCTTTTTTTTTTAAAATGGCTACAGAGTGGTTGGACTGGGAAGATGGATGAGACCGACGGGAACAGACGAAGAAAAACACATGACAAAAACAGATCCGGTGACACAGTTGGTAAGGATTAAATGAACCCTAACCTAAACTGCGGAAGCAATCTCTGGCTTTCAAGTGGGATAGTTAAAGGAAAATAGGCGACATAAACTAAGTTCGGACAGGTCTGTTATTTGTCCGCCCACCTGTTGCTGCTCACACCTCCTGGTTTCCCTCTTACCACTCTGCTTCCTGGAATAGAAACAGTAAAAAAGACAAGTCTGTCCGTTACATTAAGCACTTTGGCAGTGAGTCAACCACCATTTGGAGCCTTTAATCTATTCAACAGAATGAATTTGGCAGAATAAAAAAGTGACAGGGGCTGGATCATGTTTGGGGATGGGTGTGCTATTGGCAGTTTTTCAGCCCATCACTGAAAATAGTCATGTAGACTATGAAAGGTGCGCGTCTATTCATTAAATGTAGAAGATTAAGCTGTTTGACTTCCCAATAAAAAAAATTTCAATACACACACAGTTGCGAGAATAATTCCTTTTAGACGGCAAATATCATAAACACAAGCCTGTGAGAAGTGGAGGCACTCTCCCATTGCTTCAGCAGCTGACTCAGTGACATTTCTGCCACCTAAATGGCCAATTTGTGTCCATTTGCAGCATCAGGGGGCAGCTGACAAGTTCTCCAGTCATTTATTGTTCTTCCATCTTTCCCTGATTCTCAGACACAGTCCAGAGCACAGTGGTATCTTTTATTTACTGATAGAGATGATGAGATTTACTTGACTTATTTACTGAGTTTTTGCCTGCAAGAATTGTAGTTTCATATCTGTGACTTTTTGCATAGCAAATATAACATAAATGTTGCCCCATGGAATAGCTCAACAGGTTGCCCAACAATCTATTAATTTCCGTCATTTTGCTGCTGGTGGGATGAAGCAAACAATTTACAAGTATTCCTTTTTATCCTTTTAACTTGTATTTTGTTGTGTGATGTTTAACAATTCAAAGACTAAATGATAATGAAATTGCAGTGAGACAGTCACTTATCTCTGTTATCTCTCTCACTTCCTCCACCTATTCCCCTTTCCCTCCCCTTACCTACAGTATCTCCCCATGCACCCTCCTACAATTCTCTTCCTCAGCACCCTCCACCATTTGTTCCATCTCTTCCATCCTCCCACTGCCTCTCCATCTCTTTCCTCCTTTCCTCTCAGCCTCTCTCCTCCTCCTCTCAAGGTCTGATTGATAGCAGCAGGGTCAAATGTGGAGCAGGGAGCTTCCCTCACATGGTGCCTCTCCTCCAGAGCAAGCAGTCTCAGACGTCACTGTCAGCCTCTGCTGGCCCACACACACACACACACACACACACACACACACACACACACACACACACACACACACACACACACACACACACACACACACACACACACACACACACACACACACACACACACACACACACACACACACACACACACACACACACACACACACACACACACACACACACACACACACACACACAAGCTTAATCACGTAAGGCTGGAAAAGACCAATATATACATACAGTACATGTGCACATGTGAAACCTCTGACACGCACACAAACACAGGAGATGGGAGACACACAACTGGAAAGCTCAAAAAGCAGACTCAATAAAGCACATCATCAGCTCCAGTCTCCTACTGCACACCCACGTATACATAGAAACCCCTCCAGAATCACGCCTTCAAAACGCACACATGCAGCTTGTTATTACAGAGGCAAGAGGATTTGGAGGCATTGTTTCCTCGATTATATCAAACAGTGGCTGACTGATGTAAACATGATAAACAAAAATAATACAGTTAATCATTTATTGAAATTATCAGCAGTGGCATTACTTTCTGACACTCTCCAATAGCTTTTGTTGCCAGCAATCTGATCAGTACCTTGCCTTCTCCTAACTTTGAGCCACTGTTTTGTGATCATGATCTGTTATCAATAAAGTCTTTCGTCTTTCCAAGTCTCTCGCCTCATTCTTTCCTGTTTCATCTCTCCACAAGACCCATGCCAAAATGAACAAACGTAAATCCTATCCCTGCATGTCCTCCTCCCCAGAAAAGATATATGTAGTCAGGCTTTATGTCAGCAGTCAATGCGTGCTGAAGTGCTGACCTAAGCACCATTACCTCCAAGCTCCACAGCTTACACTACAGAACCAAGCTAATGGTGGAACTGCAATAAAAAAAACACAATGTCTGCAATACATTACAAGTTATACAAATTTGCACACAATTGTATCAACCAATCTACTTTTTCTTTCTTTAAACAACACTGTGCACCCCAAAATTCAGACTGAATGCAGGTATGGGGAATGTGGACAAAATAAGAAATAGTAAAATTATCTCACCCAAAGTGAATGATTGTAAAAGACACCTCTAAAGTGCATCTCTAAATGTTGTTCTTATATAATGCTGATATTGCATACGTATGTGGCTCGTCATTTTCAGTTTAAGATAATTATCACTGAAATATACATGTCTTTAAAAAGGAGCAGATCAGATTTCAGATGAAATGGATTTTCACTCAGATTTATTGTCCCTAGTGAAGGAATTAGGCATCATTTAGATATGTTTCTATTTTGCAATAAAACAAACAAACAAAAAATAACAGCCAATGTCTTTAAAATAAAAGTTTCCATTGTCAAACCATACATTAAATATGTCACATGGTTATATCACCCTGACAGATCAGTTCTGAAGCCATCAGCTAAACTCTGAACAATTGAAGTACTACTACACTAATGTTAAGATAGAGACACAATTTCACACGTCTGAAGTAGTAGTGGTATCCAAAGAGAGGAGGCAGACAGTAGATAATAAACATTAAGACAATAACGACATCTTTTGTGTCATTACAGGTCAAATATGTAGTGCAATGCAGGTTTCAGGCCTGCTGATGTATCACGTCTGCTGGCTGTGATGCGTCATACCAGAGCCAAATTATGAGTGTCAAACAACAACAACAACAATTTGCCTCCAGCAAATTGGGGCCAATATTTTGAGTGGCACACACTCAAAATACTGAATATTAAGCTGTATTTTGAACATCAATAGGATTATGTTTTGTAGTGGAATTCCCCTTTATTACAATCACAAGAAGCCAATATGTTTCATCTGTAATGGCTGTTTCCTGCCAGCAGCTGTTTGTATCATATGAGAGTCAGCTGGGAAAATAGATGACATATCATTGGAGCTGACTGTTAAGAAATAATACATTGTCATGTGGGTGGCAGTAGAACAGGGGTTGCAGACAGCAAGCTTCAGACCTTATTCTAACCAGTTCAAATCCTGAAACAAGCAGGGAATGTAATGGCAAGTAACTTTGAGACAGCTTAGAGTAAGGCACTAACTTCAGTGGAGCTCCTTGAAGGACTGCGGTTATACTGCGTTGCTGGTTGACTACTTCATATCAAATGTTGAAGAGCTGATCGGCTACTAATTTCCAAAATACTGTAGCTTCAAATCTGAGTTGATTTGATAGCTGGAGGACTACATAAGAAAGCAAAATAAGCAACTTTTATCTGTTTGTATCATGACAAAACACCCATAAATCAGGCTGTTCTAAAATTTGAGAGAAAACATTTCAGTAGCACAGAAGCAAAAATGGGAAAGAATCCTGGTGAAAAGAAGGAGCAATGCAGCACTAAGTGGGTAAAGGTAGTGGAGTAATGTACTATAAATAAAATCTTAACATGCACCTCTGAGCAGGATTTAGTGGACTACATGGTCTTGAGACAAAGACAGTGTAGCTAGATATGATCAGGTACTGTGATCAGTAAAGATGCTTTTTGACAAGTGCCAATATTTTACAACTTCAGACTTGGGTCAAGGAGAAACACCTCTGACACTGCAGTACACTATGTCTCTCATAATGACACCCATTTCTGTTTAACAGGATGAACTGGTTAAGTAGTAGACCATTATTAGGTTTTACTTTACACTCCCTGCACAATCAGTTAAATCAATAGGAGTGGAGATCTATCACTCTCTCACTGTGACACATACATGCAGACACATGTAGCTGAACATGTAAGCAAAAGCCAAGCATGATATATGGAGCATAAACATGAGGAGCACATACAGTACATATGAGTTAAATGAGCAAGTCCGTACCAATCATCGGTTTCTCAGCTCTGTGATTTATGGTAGTGAGAACTTGTTTGAATGTTGAATTTATTACACAGAAGTTCTAAACAAACAGAGATATGAGGCTACAAGATATTAGCAACATTGGGGAAGGGAAATATATAAATATACAAATGTATACACACATACATAAATAATATCTGCACTTCACTATATATACCAAAATTGCAAAACATAAACAAAAGGCATGCCCACAAAAAATACACACTTGAGATGTACACGCGTGGTCCATTACATTATTATTATAAATAATAACTTCTCTCAGTATTGGAACACTTTTTTGTCCATTTTTCCAGTCTAGGTTTTTCTTCTCCTCCATCATGCTGCCTTTGCCTAGTCAAACACTTTTACGACACAAAAACACTTTTTTTTTTATCTTACTCCATTTTCTTTGTGTTGCGCTTGCAGCAGTTCCCTCTCATTTCCTTTTTTTTTTGTTTTGTTTGTTTTCTTGTTTGCTGTAACCTTTGTGCATCTTTTCTGTCTCATTATTTCTCTACTATCAGTCTATACCTTCCTCTTCCTATGTCATCAAGCTTCCACCATTATTCTCACGCTCTGCTGTTTTAGTCCCCGTTTCCCACCATGCAATTCCCTTCTCACTCTCTTTACCTTTCCCATTATCTAACTCTGTCCATTTCCCTCCCACACTGTCTCTTGTTCTCTCTCATTCTCTCTCACACATTCTTTCTCTCCCCTTGCCCCATATCTGACTCACTCCCTTTCCTAGTATCTCCCCCTCTCTCTCTCCCTCGCTCTCTCTCCCCATCTACTGCGCTCTTCAGAGGGCTTAAGCCCTTAAAAGGAAGTAGCCATGTCCTGCTTTAGCTGCACTGGTGTTAAGCCTTTCCCAGCATCACCAGGCTTTCTGATGCACCTTAACCCCTTAAAGCCTGAATTGACCGGACAACCTTTTCTACTTACATCCCTGTCTAAGCTTCAGCATGTCACAAACACAGGATGACATATACAGCAGAAATTAGACAGAAGTAATACTATGATCAAAGCATCTGCAGTAGCCCAACTTCCCCAATAACTCACCAATAACTACATGAGCGGCTAGGTTTGTTTCTGACTACGAAGAGCCAGATTTTCTGTTGTGGGCTACTATAGAAACATGACAGTTAAACATGGCGGACTCTGTGAAAGAGGACCCGTTCCCTCTATAGATAAAGACATCTGATTACAAGGTAACAAAAACACAACAATTCTTATTTTCAAGTGATTATACATGAATGAAAACACACCAATGAATATATTATTCAATGATTTCTGCCTGTAGATCCTACAATGTTACCCACTAGACCTTCAAAAGATAATTACCAAACTCAGGGAAGGAAACTCAATCAACTTGTCTGTGGTTTATCATCAACTGATGAATTTACCTCGCCTTTAATACACCAATTAGTACATTGTTTACCATGTGGCCCAAGCACATAATAATAAACTCACACAGAAATATGACTAATTATACATACTATGGTTAACTCAAAAGATAGACAAGCAATTCAGGCTCACTAAATAAACTATGCTTACTTCGATTACGCCCTTTACGAATAGCATAGTCTGATTAAGGTGTTTAAATTACTTAAGTAAGTTTGCGTCAGTACTAAGTTATCGCACTTTTCAATAGATAAATTCCGCAGGTTATACAGCCCACACATTATCAGTCCAACGGCTACCAATTTATGCTTTGGTAGCAGCAGTAATGGCAGTACAGGCATGCATATGCCCTTTAGCAGAAGCTTTTTCAAAGTATCTCAGAGCACCATGAGTAAGTGCTTATTTAGTACTCATGGAAATCCCCCCCATGACCCTGGTTGTGTTAACACTACGCCTTTCCCATTAACTCACAGAGACCACCAATAGTTTCAGTTAAAGAAGCAGAAGTGACTTTTTTACAAATACGGTGTGATATTTTTCAATTACTGAACACATCAAACAAATAAGCTATGCTGCATTGAAGCAAGACAAAAGAGCTTTCAGGGTCAACTTAATTCTCTAGTGGTTACTTACCCCATTAATTCCTGACTCGACTGTTCCACTTTCCTACAGAGGGCATGCTGCTCTAACAGTGAACCCAGTAAGGTCACAGTTCATTGAGGTCTGCAGATCTTAAGGTCTGTTCAGAAGAGCATTGAAAGACTGCACTATTTCATTGTCTTTTGATAAAAGAGGCTCATGACAAAAACTGCAGTAATGTAGAATTTCAGTTTTGTTTTGTATGCTTGACGTACAGTTCTGATGCCAGTCCCAAAAAATTTTTGAAAAAGAGTTGGTGAAGGAAAAACTATACAGCTGTATACCAGCTCTCAGATTATTCCCGTGTGCTATAATTTCTGAAAGAGTGAAACAAGGCATTTATTCAGAACTGATACACCGTGCAACTGTAGCAGCTATGACCTACGACTATGGGAGAGACCAATCTACAGTAAATAACTGACTGTAGATTGTTTACGGCTTGTTTTTCCCAGACTTCTTTTCTCATGGGGGGAGCAGTAAGCAGTTTGGAACACAGAAGAGAACCAGCAGGCACTGATCATCAATGATCATTGCTTCATGCTTACGTCAAAACTGGTGCACAGTGTAAGGTGAACTTGTGCCAGTAAATATGGAGCTATACTTTCAAACTGTGAAAATATCCCAAATGTCCATCTTTGCTGAGGTTTTAAGTCCACTATGTTATCAGTGACAGCTGGTAGGCTTATGAACCTGCAGGACCTGAGGAATGCTACCGGCCACCTGTAGAATGTGACATAGCAGAATGTGGGAGAAAGGAATCTTTTTTTCTGACCTTATCTTTATGAAACTAGATGCTGTAGGTTTTCTGCAACATTTTCAGTGTCAGACCCAACAAATCATTTATCTCTCTACCCAAAGAGCTTGTTTCATCAAAACATACTGCCTCTTTTGCCATGAAGAGAATGCAAAAGAGATGGGCTTGTAATTATTTTAGGGTCCTGACACAGTTTAACACATTAAGACCAGATGCAACATTTGCGTGTATATGAGATGAGACCCTGGAGACATTTCATGGACCAGTATTATCCCAGTCGCCTGGGATGTAGCATATCCTGTGTGTGGCAAAGGCAAACTGAAAGACATTATTAATTACAATGACTCAGGCCCCAATATCTGGGGCTCCACTGACAAGGACAGCAATGTTTTCATATCCCCAGGATGAGGCCCAACTTATTCACATTGCTTCCCTGGGTTAAAGATTTTACAAACGCACAGGCTAGAAACTGAATGGCATTAACACCCAGTACTTCACAATATCAGCATGAAGTCCTGTGTGGTGGTAAAAACGTAAAACTGCAGAATAACATTAGCGGCCAGCCTGCGGGTAGGAGAGCACAACACGCTGCCATCAAACCACTGGGGTGTAACGTAAACAAGGCCAATCTGGTCTGCCATTACGTGACCATTTACAGTCACAAAAGAACTCCAAACGTCCACATTCTCAAGCCCGTGTTTAGAGTTAGGTCATTAAATGCAATACTATTTGACTTGGAGTTTGTGAGCACCACTTGCTGCGCATGGAAACTAAGAATGTACACTTGTATGCTTACTTTAAATCTGACTGCAGCCATAAAAGACAAAACAGTAACCCTTTGCCCGGTACTTCAGTCTGGTCAGCAGGTCAAACTTTGTGTGTGTCATGTTAATTAGGTTTTAAGTAACTAGTCTAGTACAGGAAGATGAAGCAGTTTATACAATATACAACTATAAATATACAAAAAAAAGTCTCTCTCTCTCTCTCTCTCTCTCTCTCTCTCTCTCTCTCTCTCTCTATATATATATATATATAAAAATAATAAGAGGGTTACACAAACAGACATTATCAGAACGGCGATATGAAAGTCTGTCATATCAAGGCTATGCAAATATACTGATAAAGATACTTCTTAAAGAGCGTGGGGGGGCTGTGAACTACGAGTGACCTCCCAACTTTCTTTATCTGAATAATGATTAAGCGAGGCCACTGCCCATCACTGTCACTTCCAGCAGCAATTGGCTGAGAATAGTTTCAATGTCAGTGGTTTCTATGGTGACCATGGCTGTGCCAGTTTAGGGCACTATGTTAAACCCACAATCTTCTTTAAAAGGTAGGTTTTTTTTGCCTTTTCACTGGCTGGTAAATAGTGAAAACTGCTGGTGGGTTTTTGGGATCCATCATCAACTGCAAGAAAAGACCACCGCTATGTCCATCCCAATCTAACCCACATTATCTGACATTCAATGAGAAGAGAAACATTTTCATGTTAGTGTGTATTTAGCATGACATCTCAAACAAATTACAGACACATTTTAATAACATTTGTTGAAAAAAATAGGCCATATTGTAGGCCATACAAGGATCCAGATCCATTTGGCCTAAACCATGTGTACTAGTTGCAGTGTTTTACAGCAATTTTGTTTTTTTACATGTGTGCTCGACTATTCAGTCATCGAGTTAACATGATATCTGAGGCAGGGTGTGATACAACCACCAGCGACATGCTGGTCTTTGTCTGTTCAGCTGTCTGCTCTAACAGCCAATTTGGCAGGTAACCAACCATCATCCCTTTTCTAAAACGCGTACGAGATGGGGCTTGGATGCGCTTTTGTTTCGCAACACAGTCACAGGTCAAAGTTCATTTATTGCCCTGGTCTAAGGTTACTCTTGACAGGTGACGTCAAAAAGTGCAACGAATGAATCACCATTCCCCAAGTATGAGACATATATCTCAACATATTGCAGACATGAAATCAAATTAAATCCCATTAAAGCCAAAATGTTTAGACTTTTTAAAGATAGAATCATTTTCCAGACATCTTTTTTAAAAGATACAACCTAAATTAATTTTGATTTTAACTGCACAGTCCTGCGACCTACCAGCACCTGACTGCTGTTGGCTGGGCATGGGAAGTTTCCTTTTATAAAAAGTCTGTCATCACATACCACACCAGAACCAGGCCATTGTCACCTTCATGCAATTCATCTCTCCATCCTGGGATTCAGTCTGCTTCACAAGGCTGGTTTTCTAGAAATCTCTAAAGTACTTAATTGGAATTAATCAATTAAATTTTTTCCTTCACACATAAATCCAATGCATAGTCATGTTTTGCTGTGCAGACACTTGAGGGACACAGTGATAACCGCAGTTGGTGTGAGTAACTGGCTGGCCGATTCATTTTCAGTGCCTGCAAGTTTGACAAACCTCCAACCAACCTATCCACCTGGGGCGCGTCTTCTCACCTGTCTATCTGCCTGCATGTCTCTCGTTAACTCTTTGAAGTAAACGAGTGGGTATCCAAGCACGTTAGGAAAGATTCCAAAAATGAACAGCCACTTTTCACAGTTTACAAGACAAACATAGTTTTTGGAATACCTCTTGACAATATCTAGATCCTGTCTGCCAAAGTGGCTGAAAGGCTAGACAAAACCAGCAGTCAAAGTCAAAATTAACAGCGTTTGGCTGGTATTTCATGTTGGCTCTAACCCCATAGTTTCTCTCTCATTCAGTCTCTTCTCATTCAAGTTTCTCTTCTTTTTCTACACGTCTCCCCCCTGTTAAATCTCTCTTTCTTACCGTGCCAAAGACGGTTCTGCTAAACCGCCCTTATAACCCCTTCTCTCTCTCTCTAAGCCATCTTGTCTAATGAGATTGGACCTGTACATCGAGACTGACACATGCAGAGTGAGGGTGATGGGGATTGAGAGGAGGAGAGAGTAGGTTCAGAGGAAGTAGGATAAGAGAGTGATCCCTGACATATGACAACAGACTGAAAGACAGATTAAATACAAAGATATGGTTGTCAATGCTTTGGAACGGTTGAGATCTAAACGTGTCTGAAGGCTGAATTGGGGGAAAAAAACTGTGAAAGAGAAAGACAGATCATGTTTTGTCTTTCTGTCACTCATGACTCATGCAACCAACCCCATAATGGAGGACAAATCGAACGCGTTACGGTGACCTTTCTTCACCAGCTTTTCTAGTGCAAGTTTAGGGTTGAAAAATTGTGTAAAAAAAAAAAAGTCTCGAAACCTTGGCCAATTCACTCTTATCTCCCATTGCTAGGTTGGGAAACACTGACAAATAAGAACTGTGGGTGGCAAGTTTATCTACTCCTAGAGCCATGATGTTGAGTAACCAACCATTGTTTAATTTAAAAAGATCTGGTGGCTTGATAAAGCAGGATATAGCGCTGATACATGTAAATCCAATCACTGACTATATTTACACTGCCTGCAATGATCCAACTATTTATCTTATTCCAAACAGACCTATTTGGAAGCTGTATGGTTTTCTTAAAGAACTATTCCATTCATATTCATGCTCATGAGCATAGCCTGATAAATAAGGCCACCATCTCCACATTACATTACATTACAACATCTCAGTTTCCTCCAGTATTAAGCTTCAAACTTATGTTGCAATCATTTTTTTTCTACTGTGGTTTACCCTTCATGCAAATTATGCAAAACCACTGCTCCAAGCTGCTTTTTAAAAAACAGCATATACATGAGTAGATTCATCTGGGAGCCGGAGTTTAAAGATGGTTGCCCCAAGAAAAGACACAAAACTTGGAAAATGGCCACACAGGAAGCATGTTTGTAGAGAATTAAATAATGGCAAAGAGTGCTTGTAAATGACAAAACAATGGAAGATATATGGAGGGATGTGTGTTTTCGCAAGGGGACATCTCTGGCATGCATTGTAAAACAGTTAGACTGCCGGATGTGTGGCTTAACGCTGTGAAACCGCAAACACAAAATATTTCCTTACTTGGGCTTAAGTGTCACCCTAATAGGGTTAATACTACAATATTGTTGTGGCTGGTGGATGTGAAATCAAAACTAATAACTCGATGCCATTTGTAAAAAAGGATAGTTTAGAGAAAAAAGAAATCTGTTTGCTTGTCGGGAATGACTGAGGATCTTAAACTCTCTTCTCAAGTCCCCGTTACTAATGTGGAGCCTGTCACAACATTGATCGCCTGTGGACTGATTCCCACATCCTCTGTAATTTGACCACTTTCAACCCAGCTCATCCCCCTCCTTCTCTGTCTTATTGTTTTGTGTTTCTTTTAATTGATTCTCTCTTCATGTGTATATCTCCCTCCCTAACTTTGTTCCTATCCCATGCCCTTCTCTCTTCAACCCAAGTGTACTCCCACGTCTCTCCTGAGGGAAGCACCAACACATGGGAGTTACTTCCAGTACCAGTATTGTCACAGTATTATTTCAGCCCAATGTGAGGCAATATCTGGCCAACGGTGGAATTTGCATTTTTATAGTCTTATCTTCTGTAAGTATTTAATTTAATGCAGGAATCAAATCAGCAATGGAATAAAATATATTATTTTCATTATATTATATTTGAATAAAATACTAAAATGCAAAAAGCCTCTGTTGTATCTGAATTTATTGACTGAAACAAAAGTTCAAATTAGTAATAGCCGATATGCTGATATCCAGTTTTAAAATACTGAATTTTCTTTAAAAGAACATCTTCCACTGCCAACCATCGTCCTCCCTCCTCTCCCTCAATCCCCACCCACAAATGCGCCTCTGTTTTTTCACTCCCTCCTCTCCCTCTCTCTCTGTACAAAGAGGAACAGGGCTCAATTTAGGTCCATGGCCACTGAGTGTTTGTCTTTAAACATCACCCACTTGTACAAGGCTTTGATGCAAAATGCTTTGTTGCAGATGTCCACCTGAATGTAGTATTGAATTCAGGTTTCTCCTCAAATATTGTGCACTCTGACTCCTCACATTTTCCCAAACTATTTCACTGTCAGATATGACCAGTAATGTTTTATTTTTGGGACATGTGGCTTTTATCCCCTGTCCCTGTTCTTGCCTACTAGCAATGCAGTCAGAGGTGAGAGGTTACATAATGGCTTGTAAAATCACAATAACAACATAAAGAGAGAAAGGAAGCGTAACACATCTACTCTAATCTAGATGACTCGGAGTAGGAGGTTTAAAAATATACATAAATGTTTTGGGTTATGTTTTGAGACAGTCATTCAGACAATCGCCTGGTTCAATAGGTGGTACGTCAGTGAAGGCTTTACAAGGAATGGTGAGGCAGTGGTCAGGCAACATTATGACATAGAGGACAGTGTGTGTTGGAGAAAGGGGGCACGTGAACTCCAAACAGGGATAGCGGATTAGGATGTACAGTCACTGACTAAAGGCCTGCCAACCCCCTCCATTTCCTAATTTTTCTGCTATGCCACTAAAGATGGCTTGAGGACAGAGAATGAGGAAGTACCAAAGTTCAAATGATGTCTATCAGCAAATGCAAGCAAACCAGGTTGTACCACAGCCTGCTCTGTCCCTGCCTCACCTGTCATTTCTCCTTTCTTATGATGAGTTTTGTCCTCCCTTTTGTTTAGTTTTTTCCATTTCAATTTGTTATTTCTTGGCTCAGATATCTATACTGATTTTTGTTTTTCCTTTTGTCCGGTTCTGTCTCTGTATTCTTGCAAAAGAAGACCAGCTTGCCACTATAGCATTCTAATAGGATCCTAATGACAAACAAACAAAATATGGTTCTCTGTTTATGTTTCTTTGTCAACCACAAACATGTCCTAGAGGATGCACAGACACGCCACCTTACATGAAGATAAAGATTAAGACGGCTATAGGTGGACACACACTTTGCCTAATTTGCACAGGACTTAAAGTGTGTGTCTTTGTGACTTAAACTGTGACCTATGAATTGCCAAACAGATTTCCTCATTTGCTGTGTTGCACTGTTTCAACTGTGTTTTGCTGCTGTTTTTCTAACACTTGTCTTATAATAAACTGATATAGACACAGAAAGAAAATTACACAAAGAACATAGAGTCATGTAAAGAAATATGCTGACAGATATACATGTAGAGAAAAAAAAGACAAAGGAGGTGGAGAAACAGGTATACAGAGAAACAGAGCGATAAGGAATAAGATTACAGAGAAATTCAAAGAGACTCAAAAAGATAAGAAAGGCAAAAGATGACAGGGCAGGTAGGCAGGAAGGTAGACAAACCAGCAGACTGGCTTTCAAAGAAATGACGGGAAAAACAGAAAGACAATGAGACTAACTGTAAAATAAAGAGGATGATCAACAGGTAGAGAAAATAAACATACATGTACTTAACAGATAAAAAAATGTAAGGAAAAGGAGACACACACAGCAGGACAGAGAGCAAGCTCAGAAAACAGACATACAGGCAAGACAGTCAAATGGGCACAGAGCCAGAATGTGTGTTGATAAAAATAAATGGGCAGGCAGAGAGAAAGAAAGACAAGATCTAAAAGGATAAGTCAGGGAGACAGACAGGTACTGTATTAAAAAACAGTCAGAAAGCCAGACTGAGTAGCATGAGACGTCTGAGGGCTTTTCCACTTAGTGCCGTCAGTCAGCCTGTCCAGCAGGTCTGTGTAGGGATGCTAGGCTGCATTAGATTTGCCCGCAGGATAAAAGCACACTGGACACACACTGCAGCCTGCTAATCAGGTCACCTGTTGCACACTGCACTGAGACCTGCCACACTTGCACACTGCACTGAGACCTGCCACACACACAAACACACACACAATGTGCATGCATGTACTACCTCTCCCTTGAATACAGACATGTCAGCTCTGCTTATTGCATTAATTACCTGCTCCTACAGGGGCTCCGTGTAATGTCCATTCATCACACACAACTGAAAGGAAAATGTCACAGAACAAAATCTGATTTGAGTAAAGAACGACGCACGTGTGAATTCGAATAGAATAGGATGCAATGAGAACAGACCAGAAAAGAAAAAATCTCTTTGCCCTTTATCTATTATGCCAGTCATAAGTTATTGCTTCTACTAAACATGCAGCCTAATCATTACTTTACTGGTATGGTAAAGGGTAAATCAGTGAGAGAAATGACAGTGAGAGGCAAAACATCAGGGGGTAAAGGGAGGGGCAGGGAGAGGGAGTCAGGGTGACAGAAACAAACGAAGAGAGGAGCGATGAGCGGTTACAGAGCAAGGCAGGACACAGAGAGAGGTCAGAGAGGCAGAATTTCACCGTGTTATGCGTGTTCTTGCCCCGAGCCACATTGACCCCGGGCTCAACAACAACCAAACATATTAATCTGCTCCACACACAAACACATTGTGGTCTGTGTTACACGGACGTACTCACATGTTTGTTGACGCATGTGGTCTACGCAGACTTATAAATTTGGAGCCACGCACGGACCCTCACAAACATGGGTAGACCCTCGTGGACACGGAAACTATAAGTAACACTTGATAGGTCATCGACCGATGCACACGTTGATAATGGTGGACACAAGTAAACCCACTGGTTTCTCAAAAATGTTTAAATCAACAAGAGTAATATAAAACTAAGTATATTTTAGTGTAAAGTAAAGAAGACAGATGTTTCCTGTATGTTCTCTTTAGTACCTAAAGACACGTACAGAGGCAATTAAGACTGAGGATATGTGGATAACAACTTTCTTCAATTTACTTGAGATAAAAAAACAAAATTTTTTAATCACTGAAAAAAGTTATGAAAAGAACAGATGGTGGATTGATTCACCAGACAGCCTTACACCTAAAAACCACAGCAACTGAATTAAATGGTGTATATCCCCTATATTGTACTGTATATCAGATCATTTAAGGCCTTAAACCTAGTTTACATTTTAAAATGTATCTAGGACTTGTAGACACCCTGCTTGGAAAGTTGCCTATGTATCATAGCATCTCTTCAATGTTATAGTTGGTTTGGTTGTGTTCATCAGGCAGTGAACATGAACAGAACAACTTTCAGTCAATCTGGGAAAATATGCACTTACTGGTGCAAGAGGGCTGCTGCGTGAAAAAGAAACACTTGGCTGGTTTCTGTTGATGTTATGCATCTTCCCAAGACATCTGCTTTCAAAATACCAGCACTTATAAATAATCAACACAACACACCTAGGTAAGATTTTGAAAATACTGGTCAAATTAAAGCATTCTGGGGGTAAATCTTCCAAAGTTCAGTGAAACATTTTCCATTCATCTGTGGTGAAAACTGCACTCCACTCCAGGACGAATAAGAGCTAAGCTTAAAGTCTGTTATGTAGTCATGTATCCAGGTAATCTAGCTACAAAGCTTTGTTATGTTGAGTTAGTATGAGCTGATTTTTATTTCTAAAAGACTCTCAGCCTCTCTCTCTCAATCACTTTTTCATATAGCCTCTGCTCTATCCCTGCTGTCTTTCTTATAAAAACACATTTAATTCACTTCCATTATCATCCCTGGGACTTATCTGTCCCTCCATCTATCTTTTAATAAAAAGCCCCACTCATTCCAGTCACAGAGGCATCCATTTTTCCCCTCCTGTTTCTCTCAGTATACACGCACTGCCAGACTGACAGTATACTGGCCAACTTGAAAAAGAAAAAAAACATACACATTTTAGGACACATATTTGTATTGCACCTATTTTTTTTGCATAAAGCCTGTTCGTAGCTTTATCTACCTCTGTACTTCAAGTAAATGCTGACTAAAATGGAAAGGTCACACATTTTACCTGGATTTAACCGGTAAGTTTAAGTTTAAAGAAGACAGCAGGTTAGCCTGATATTTAGAGCACTTATTTTAATCAACTAGATTTATTACTAAATTTCTAGCAGAGGCCATCATTTAATCTCTAAGTCAATTGTTCAGCAAAATACAGCAGCTCTGAATTAAACGTTTATTTCTATCCGTCAATGTACCATTTCTTAACTGAAGCTCAGCCTACACAGAAAGGGTTACTTAAAAATCGCCTGACATCACTATTTATGATGGAGGTACAACAGTTTGTATTCAAAACAATATCTTCTTTTGTTAAGAAGCTTAGGCCTGTGTCGTGATCCTGTTGTGGATTTAGGCAGTAAGAGTTAGGAAAACAAAGCACATAAAATAGGACGTCATGTTTTAGTATAGTATACTGTACAATCCATGGGAACACATTACAGGCTATCTAACACATTTACATTTTCGGCATTTAGCCGGAACACTCACACACAGTGATTTCCTGCAGCGCAAAGGAAAGGTTAAGAGCACACTGGTGAATCATCATAACTGTAAGTAGCCTGATAAAAGACAATAACAAGAGTGTCAAGAATTTTTACATTCAACAGATAAAGATCATGTTCATGTTACAAAACTAGCATTTCACCTTGAAGCTCTCTAGAATTTAAAACAAATTTAGACTTAATAATAACAACAGGTCAAATAATAGCCATTTTTCTTAATCAAGGGATCAAAATCCAAAATGAGGCATTGGCCTACTTCTAGTGGGTCCCCGCATGACAAAGCAGCACTTTGTTTTAATATGATGTACTCTAAAAAGGTTCTCGTAAGTCCTCAGCTGAAATACTTTTCAAACCTCTAAAAGAGTGTGCCAAAATCAGATCTTGGAGAATGTACTCAATGTCAGTGCTAGAAATCTGACATGACATGTAAAACAATATTTTATCATTTGAAACCAAGTTTTCTTTTTTTGAACACTGGGTATTTTTTTTACTGATAGTGTACAGTAGACAGCTGAGAGCAGAATTGAGATAACATCCAACACATGGCCCAGACCGTACTCGAATCAGGGAGGTTGTTATTACATGGTCAGCATCTTAAAACTATAGGGCACCAGAACACCCAATAAAACTGTACTACTGATATGCTTCACTAAGTTGCATACAGAGGAATGCCCTTTGTATTCTAGCATTATAGGTCCAAGTACTGTGCCTGTAATGTGTGTCTTATTGTCTGGAGATTGTTTAGTTTGCAAAGGTTGAAACTATTACAACCAGGTTGGGAATGTGTCATCTGTGGAAATAACTAAGAATATCCATCCCTGCTTTGCAATCCCGAGTTTAAAAAGTTATTTTGGTGTTTTCTTCACAAGACTGTTTTGGACCATGTGCCGTTGAACTAGTAGCACTATAGTACTCTTTATACCTATAGGCTACAACAGTGGTCAGGAAAGAGCACATGATGTCTTTCATTATACAGGCTTGTGTTGTTCCCCACAGAAATGAATGTCCCTTGGGGGCAGTGTACACAAGCCTGGCTGGATAATCTACTGTCATGGAAGTCATGTGTGTGACCCACAGCACTGAGGTCAAAACTTCTACCTTAGAGCACAACAGTATCAGCTCCCTGTCCTTTATTGCCACCTTGGATGAGGTGTGGACAATGCTTAACAACTGATCGCTAATCAGAATGTACTAGGAAGAATTGCTTCATGCCGTCACTAGGCTGGAATTTGAACGGGCGTAAAATCAAGTCATAACACATCTGTTCGCCTTCATAAGCATGCACGTACGCATACACACAAAGACATAAAATGTGCACACACATACACAGCGCTTCCTCAACTGAGGTCACAGCTGTTTGACAGCAGCCAAACCCCACTTGTATGCGCATAGAAACAGAATCTGTAATCCCCCTTTTACCCTGAGCCAGCTTGTACCAGTCTACAAGGTTGGCCAATAGTACTTTCAGCAGAGATGAACATTTGTATATGGGGCACAATAAATATGGTTAACTTATCAAACTGAGTAAAACAAAAACTAAAGTTTAAAATAAAGAATACTGTCCAAGTTGCAGGAAATAAGACAAATACCAAAATTCACAAGGCTGTTTACTATTTTACACAGCAGGCCTAGATGCTATACTCCACCAATGATACTGACAGCAAAGAAACGGCGAGCCATAAACACTCTTAGGACTGGCTTTTGGCATTTCCACACACACAAAAAAAAACCTGGAATTCTGTCATTATCTTAAAAAAATTTTTACCAGTACATCAGTGAATTTTAGAAGCTACACCTATGACAGATTCACAGATCGTTACAATGGATAAACTCATTGAGAAAACACAGAACCCCCATTCACAAGGTAACAGCTTCAGAGCACACTGATGTGATCTAGGCCATGCTGCTCTCAGCAGCACAGTGGAGAACTCAGCTATGGAGCCGCTTACATCTTCTGCCAGTCAGTCAAACACAGGGGATTTATGTGAAAAAGACATGGCATCACTTTTACTTAACTATGATAGTTAGAGCTACAAAGCATATATATAGTTACATAGTTCATGAACTCTTGAATTTAAACCCTTATACTATGGCTCAGAAAAGACATGTATGTGTGGACCTATTTCAGTTTCTGGTAGCACAGTCTTAGCTTTCAAACCATATCTTCTTAAAATAGTACCAGTATCAACAGGAACGAAGGTCTGTCTAGTCTTTTTCTGAAACAATTTTTTTTCAAATGAAACCTTTAAAGGCCTTGAAATTTGATAGTTCAAATTAAAACATATATATTCTTTTAGACCCTTTTAGACAGGCAGATAATGAGAAAGGAGAAGACCTAGATTAAATGAGTGGCAGATGAGGGCTGCCTAGCTCAACTGTCTGCTCAATGGGATTTTCTAGGTGTAAGTGTGTGTATGTAAAGAAAGAAATCTGTCTCTAAGGGAGAGATGAGAAAGATTCTGACTACATCAGTGACAAGTCTTCAAGTTTCACCTTCACTTTCTAAACACATACATACGCTTGTTTTCACTCTGTGCCATCTCACTCGCTGCTCAACGCAACAGCAGACAATCACAACAACAAAACATCAACTTACGCTCAAAGTCAGAATCATCATCTTCGTCATCCTCTCCGTTGGACTCTGTTTGCATTGGCTCCCCATCAAACATCACTCCTTTCCCTGTCTTTCCACCAGCACTGGCCCCATCCTGACTTCTGGTGTCCCGCAAACGGGTGAAGTACTGTACTGCAAAATCCACCAGGTCTGACGGCCTTTGTCGCAGCACCTCCACAGTGTAGCCCTGCAGCAGTTCTGTCAACCCCACCGGTATCTCAATACTCATGGCTGTGCGTGGCTCAGTGGCGGCGTTTGCTATCTATCTGCAGAAGGAGAGAAAAGCAGTCAGAAGTGGACTTGGAACAAAGTCACTTGTGATTTTAGTACTGTGCTGTGATGTGATTAAGGAATGCCTAATTGTTGATTTGCACAGCTGACTTTGACTTTTACTTTAACAGTACACTGTGTGCAGACTGAACATGTTAAGTGGAAGATGATGACAGCTCTTAATGGTAACTGGAATGTACCGGGACCGCCTGGATAACTGAAGAAGTAACCATCAGGTCAGAGAGCTGAACAGACACTGCACTGCCATTTATAAGCAAGGTAGTGTAATTCCGTACATGAAGTGTGGCTGTGACATTGTCACTGAGCGGCCACTTTATCTAGGGTTGTGCCAGGGAACACACAGTTCCCGCAGCTGCACCAAACAGATAGGAGCCTAACATTTCTTATGGGGGGAAACAGATAACCAATGACATTCGCTAGGTTTGACAACAGTGCTGCTTTCCATCGTCAGAAAATGAACTGTTAACTTGGGTGGGTGGCCGGCTGGAACTAGCTAGCAAAGCAGCTAAGTAGCTAATACTCCCAACTGGTTGACTGTGCTGCTCGGTCAAACAAACAGACGAGCTTACCACTTCACTAGCTGAAGTCATCTCACTTAGATGTACAGGAATGGGCGCAGAGATCGTAGCCGAGCTGCGTTTCAAGTGCAGTCTCACTTCCAACCCATCAGGCATTTGCTATCTTGCTAGCTAGTGTGCCACCTTCAAGGAAGCCTCTGTCGTTAGCTTACGCTATAGTATGGCGCACTGGCTGGAGGAGCTAGCGTTAAGCCACAGATAAAGCTAAGTGGCTGGCTGGATAACCGATGCCATGCAAGCACAGCAAGTTGTACAGGACCGGTAAGCCGTTTGCTAAGCTAACGTAACTTAACGTTACCCAAACGGTGTCACTTACGTGAAATTCTTTCTCCCCGGCTAAACTAGCCAGTCCCCTCCTTCTCGGTGTCTTCCTTGTTGTCTCTTATTTCGCCTCTTCTTTTTAGCCAGTCTCTTTGCCAGTGTAGCGACCGTATCCCTCCACAGAAGACACTCGTCCAACGTTAAAGCCAGCAATTAATTTGTACGTCGGAGTCACCTAACTAACGTATAGGGAGCTTTACTTTAGCTTGCCCGCCAGCGGTAGCGCGATGCTGGCTAAGTTGAGAGGAAAAAGCACTCGACTTCACCGCTGCAGCTTCTTTACGACGTCCACGCACTTGGTGAGGGTGGGACTTGCTGTGGCAGTAGCGAGAGGTGGCTAGCTGGCAGGCTAACTGGCTGACCTGCTAACTACTTGTTAGCAACTGCCTGTTTTCTTTTGGCAACTGCCTAGCGACTCCACTCTCCTCAAGACACAAGTAAGTCAGCTGCTGCAGCCAGGTGACAGATCCTAAGCTCAGCGTTTACAGCGTTGCGCCACACCGCCGTTAAGTACAACCCGAAGTACCGACGAAACCTCTTTTTTTGGTGTTATTCCAGCAGTATGACGGCTAATTACAACGAGAGAAGCCTGCAAAAAATGATTGAAAACACGTTTCTTCCCTCCCGGCGAGGTACTCCACAGCTCTACACGCACGAATGAACCGCTGGCTCTAGCAAGCGTGAGGAGGCGTGGTTAGTGAGCAGTAAGCGTTTGACATTGATTGACAGAAAGCTCGGCCAATCAGCGTAGAGGCTTAGTATACACCAGCCAATTGGATGTAGTCATGTAAGTAGAGGCGGGACACAATTTGTACACCCAGAATAGGACCACACCCACAGAAGTGGCTGTGGATTTGGTAGAGATAGCTAGAAATATTAGATCATAAGAAAAAATATAAGAGCTCCTTGGAATAAAAACAAATTGTGATGTTATATAGAAAACAAAATATATATAACTGACATGTAAAAGGGGAAATGCCAAACTTTTATTGCACTTTAACCTGAGGAACCCATCACTTCAGCACAAGTGTTTTATTATATGACTGAATCATAACAAGTATCGATCCTCGATCATTGATACGGCTGCAAATCTGCAACAAAATGCCTTTCTTAAAAACCTTTCTATTGCATGTAAAAAGATTAAAACCCTCTTTTCTTCTGTGCTATTCCTTTCCTTGCCCTCATCACTCGCTCCCTCCCTTCCCTAACCTGCCATCCGTCCATCATCCTTTCCTTCCCTCCGTCCAGACTTTCAGCACACCAGACAGCACACTCTGATCTTATACTCTGAACTTATATATCGTGCAACCTTCGTGTAACCCTCTAAATCGCATTTCATCAGAGTAAATTCATCAGTCTGTTTTTCTTTCTATTTTTGTACACACAGCTTCAGTGCATTACTACTGATGATTCTTCCCCTTATCTCTTCGTGCTCTTGTTTACGTTGTTTGAATCCGGTCCAATCTCACCCCCTGCTGATATGAGCCAGTCCAAGTGGAGCGGGGTCACTAAGGTTGGATCTATACCTTTTCTGAGAGGTTTGCTAAGCACCACCACAGTCCATGTAGCATCTCCTCTCTTCCATTTCCATTCCTCAGCTGTCACAAAGGTAAAGCCGTTACCATGGCCACAGGGAGCCCGGATTTAATTCCTCGAACCGGTTTCTGATTGGCTTAGGTCTTTGTTTCCAACAAACACAGAGGAAAAACAGACCTTCAGGCTCCCTCTGCTGGGAGGACATACTTTAGAAATAACACACTCCTTAAAAAAAAACCACACACACACAAAAAGTTTGCAACCAATCCCAAACCATTCTTTCCCCCCCAAAACAAATCGAACTCCTCCACCAAAATAGACCAACAGTATGACATTTCTCAGTTTCACAGGGTGGATGATGGAGGTTGATTACACTGCTGAAGTCAATTAGCTTGTGAACCATACTGTTCTCCCTTGTCATGAATAATCACCACTGTATGTGCTGTATGCAACTTAGCCCGGGATAAGACTTATGTCTGTGTTTCCCCCCCCATGGGAGTGCATTTTTCTGTGGAAGAATTTCCCAGTGGACCCACAGGAACATGTTCAAGTGGCAGCACAACCTTTACTGAAAGTGACGGATGAATATTCACATTTACAGTTGGGACTCTTGGTCTTGGCTTTCCAAGAAGTGCCATCCTTTGGGAGTTGCTGCTAATGTGGCTCCAGCAATCTCCAAAAATGTCTCAAGGAGAGCTGCTAACCTACATTTTTAGAGAGAGAGGGAAGGAGAGAGAAAATGGGGCAGAAGAGAAAAAAAGAAAGCAGGGGAGATAGAGATAGTGAATAAGATACTGTGTGTGTGTGTGTGTGTGTGTGTACAGTGTGTACTATAATGTGGATGTGAGTATATACCGTGTGACTTTTAGTATCCACTCCAAACGTATCAGTCTTAAACTGCTGACATGCAGCCAGCTTTCTCTTCAGTTGTTATCAGGTGTTACCGATCTACATCTACGTGTTGGGAGATTTACTGAGAGAAAACAGAGTGATGATGAGTACTGTAACATATGCTTGCAGTGATGTAGCTGTCTGGCTTGTAAGCCTTGTTGCTCTTCACTCTGCCTCACCTGTGTGCAGTCACTCTTCAAGGAGCCAAATAAAAGCAGTAATGACTCAAGAAGTAAAAAAATAAATAAAATAAAAAGCCATGTTCAGAGCAGTGATGGAAGAAAACTCCACAAAAGATAAATACAGAGGACTGTGTGTTATCCAAACCAGTACTTTGGAAACAACTGCTAGGTATCAAAATGTTTAGAAAGATTTTATTACTCTAGGATCTCAGTGTTTGGACACTTAGAGTTAAGTCAGGTAAAATTTATGAGACTGAAAAGTTTGAGTTCCAAGCCCAAAAAAAACCCTGCAAGAAGAAATATAAATCTTCAGCTGAATCCTTGCTTCATTCATGCCCTGCATGTGTGTATACTGATCTGGAAACAGAGCTCTAACACTACATTCATACAATCTAGGTCCTGGGCCTTCGTCAATGAATTGTGTGATGCAATACTCCCACCTACTGGCTCAAGTGTGCTTTTTTTTTTTTTTTTTACATCTCTCAGACAACCAACTCGACTGCCTAAATGATCTGAACCATCTGTGTAATGTTATCCTGCATTGTTCTTCAGTTTTTTGATGAAACACAAGTGTCACACCCATCTTACTCTGCCGTATGTATTACTGCATGAACATGTTTTCACAGTTCATTTTACCTGCAGCAGGAGGTGAATCATTGAGTGGCTGGTCTGCTCCCACAAAGTAAGCCATTAATAATAGTTTCGTATAATATTACTTAAATGACTTATCTGGAAATGATGAAAACAAAGAACTTGTTTCCATGTGTGTTATTAATCTGTGAAAGTATTCCAGTCAGGCTGTACAGTTAAACAGTCATATAGTTTATTCTGTAAGAGTTTATGAACATTATGAACATTCTAGTAACAAGTAGTTTGACTTTCAGTGATTCAGAAGTTATTCCATTATTACATGTTTTATACATCTTATATACAATATTTTGTCACACTTGAATAAAATTGTCCAATGCAGATACTTATTATGACGTGACTACGCTGCATCAGTGAAAAGTAAAAAAAAAAAAAAAAAAGAAAAAGCCAATGTTTATTATATAAATCTGAGTTAAATTAAGGTTTTAACATCTACATTTTGTCACCTGATAGTTAAATATCAGCACTGGGCTTTTCAACTAAAGTGTCATAAAGTATACAGCAAACTGTTAAAACAAACAACACATTACTTTACAGGGAAGACTCAAGAATGTGATGTTTCAATATAACGTTATGTGGTCCACTATGTGCTGCCTATACACAACTCCAATTGACTTGACACTTTACG
Organism: Dicentrarchus labrax; assembly: GCF_905237075.1. Classification (NCBI taxonomy): domain Eukaryota; kingdom Metazoa; phylum Chordata; class Actinopteri; family Moronidae; genus Dicentrarchus; species Dicentrarchus labrax. The sequence goes on from NW_026136715.1 coordinate 20,490,215, forward strand.
TCAACATGTGATCATGTTAGGGTTTGATTTACATTGTTTTCCAATAATATAATGAAAAAAAAACATTATTTTCTCCATTACATTTATACTGTATAGAATGAGCATTGCTTTTCCTGTCAATAATTCATACGTCTTTCTAGTTTCTACATCACATAGCTGAGTTTGCCGCTACAGCTGACTGACGATGCATTTAAGAATCTCCAAGACAATTAAGATGTAGATCTTTACCTGTAACTATGGCCAGTATTTGTTCGTGCAAAAACTGCAGAGTAACTGCACAGTACAAGTACTGTAATGACAAACCATGTCTGTTCTGCCAAAAATACAGAAACCAACTGCTAATATTTCAGAGCTATTATTCTATAGTTTTTTCTTTAATTAAACACAAATCATAGTTTCAACATTGAAACACCAAATAAAAAGTACAGCTACAGGCTTTTTTCAGGGTGGTCCAAAAAGTTATCTATCATTGAGTCAACATTTGAAAACAATTGGCATTTTCCCAGTATCTCAACATGCACAAATAAGGACAAGGACAAATAATGAAATCATTCAGGACAGAACAGTCTTGATATACACAGAAAAACATATATATATATTTTTTTGTAATATAAATCCTTTTGTTAATATCATGGGATGAACTGAACGTCCTGTTAACTGTTAGGAACCATTAGGAAAAAAACAGATTTTATAGTCATTATACTATTATAGCAACCCAAGTAGTGCAAATCCTTGTCTTTATTGTACATATGTATTGTGTTTCTTGATACTGTGGGTGTCTTTAGGCAGACTAAAACAAAACAGGTGTTTAAAGTAGCTGGGAGGTATTTATGACCTGTATCTCAGCCTACACGGAAAAATTTAGAAACTGTTTTTGACCCAAATCTGCTTAGACCTCTGATTGGACAGAAATTCAGACAGAAAGACATTAATCGAAAGAGACAGACAGGAGGAAGACAAGCAGACAGACACAATTACTGAACCAGAAACCAGAAACAGATGTGACGACAGACAGACAGAAAACCAGAGCAACGGAATAACAGAATAACAGCACAGTTCATCTATATCAAAACACATACGCACACAAACACACTCAGATACACATTCGTCATAATAATAAGGCACAAACAACACAAGACCACAATCCAAAAATAATCGTAAAATATATATTACGATAAAAATCTCTTTAAATTGGGGGGAATTCTTAGTCAAATGAATCCAAGGCTTATTTTTCTCAGAAAAATGCTGCTGTTAGGAGAAAACCTGATACTTGCAATTTAGTCCTCAAACATATTTTGACCAAATTGTCTTTTATCTGAGACGTAACAGAAGGTTTTATGAATGGAGAGCGCTACATTAAGTCTCTCACTCATATCCATGTCAGTAATTTAAAAAAAGTAAGTTCCTGAAAAGTACATTTGGGAAAGAAGTACAAGAGTTTCCCAAACTTGTAGCAATATAACACCCTGCTTGGTTAGATCCTGTCACAAAACAAAGACATTTTAAGATCAGATGGTTTAAACATTCATTGTTCTGTGGCAAACTGCAACAAAACTTGAGTTTTTTATCAACAGAACGCCGACTTAAACAGACAGTAGTAAAATACTCTCTGTGCAAAACCATGTCAGAAGCACTGTCATACATTTTTGGGATTACTGACTGTACATACAAACAACCTTGAACCAGGTTCCATCTCAAAAAGTATTATAGAGCTTCATGTAGCCGAGCATCAACAGTAGAAACTACATAATATGACTGATTTATGGTATAAAAAGTGCCTTGTGATGATGTGTAATCAATATATAGTAGCATACATAAAATTAATTCCTATAAATACTCTAGACAAGATAAATAAAAGATTTGTAAAATATCTTGATTTCTGTACTATTCTAAGAGTTGTTAGCAATGCTATGCTATTAAACAGTGTACTACAATTATGTTCAGTAATCAAGCAGTCTGGCCATTAGAAATAAATCTTATCAATCAACATTGTTAATAAAAGCAGCAAGATTTGAATTGGGGTTTGTTCCAAAATGCAAAATCAACCATTTCAAATGACTGAAATTAAAACATTTTATAGTGTGTAATTGAAGTTCTCAGGGGAGGAAATGGTGACACTTTAACAACCTGGATCATCAGTATTTTAGAGACATGATGAACTTAAGGTTTATTTTTTCATGCATTTACAGCATTTTGGAGAAGACCTGTTCAATTCTTGCTGTACACTTGAGCACTGACCCGAAACTTCCTGCAAACTCTGCACTGAATCTTTCCAGTGCAGTTTAATCTCATAAAATTACAGAAAGACTGCCCTGTGCCCTTTAGTCCTCTATCATATATAACAGCTCTTTTCTTAGAAACAGTCATAAAGTCAAGATAAAAAACACAAAAACAAAACAATGGCCCCATTGACAAAACTGCAGGCCAATTGAATTTCGCTTGGTTAGATTAGATTCAGCGGTTTCCTGCCTTCATTTATTTCTCTCTCTAACTTAACATGGATCTTCTGTCCTAAATAAAAAAGATATTAACAGTCAAGTGAATTATTACATATTAACAGAGCAATGCATCTGTACATGGCTATCTCTCAGTATGGCAAACCTGCATACGATTCATGCTTGTAGAAGTAAACTAGCCAGCATAAAAAGATACCGGCATGGACAGGGGAGGCTTACAGTACAAGGCTTTCCACTGATTTTTAATCAAGACAAGGGATGGATGGGGGCAAAAATGCACAAAAAGAAACATTTTGGTCCGAAAATCTCTAAGAAAATCATTCTTTGCTAAAATGTTAATAGTGTGTTTTCAGTACAAACAACAGAGCAGCCTGATTTGAATTCAGTGAGTGTTTGCAGCTCTTATTATTCACTGTGAACTGATGACAATAATTGTGTGCTTTCTTATCTCCATGCTCACACAAAAGGGAATCCTCAGAGCAGCAAAATGGACAACCAGCTCTGAAACCAACGTCTGTTGTGCGTCCTGCACCATTAACAAACATTTTTACCGGCTGATGTCTCTGGAAAAAAAAAAAAAAAACCCCTGCTGCCATGGTTACTGACAGCTTCTCTCCTGTCTTTTTCTCTCCCTTCTCCTCTCACTCATTCTTCACCTCTCTCCGCCCCCATAGCTAACGATAGCAGTAATATGCACTCATGTAGTCTTACAGGTAGAGCTTTTGAAATGTACTGTTACATAGCAGGGGTGCTATTAGGAGTTTGAATACAACTGGGACTCTGTAGCCTTTGTGTGCACTGTGCCTGCTGCAGCCCAATCAGGGATCCATTGTGTTTGAAGTGCTTGTGATATAAAGCCCTGCAGTTGTGGTTGAGGTTAAGGGTCTGATTCCCACTGGGACTGATGAACACATTACACCTCAAGCTATGGCTTGATCTAACCTGATATTTGGTCTGGTAAAATGTCTTCTGATGCCTGAGAAAACAGATAACTCCCTTCTTTCTCTCTTGTTTCCCTTTTATTTGTTTTTAAATGAATTTCTATGTTGTTTAGATCTTATGTATGCATTGTAGGCATTATGCAAAGAACTCTGAGTTGCATTTTGTGAAGGGATGTTATAAACTTGCCGTGCTTCGCTTTTCTTCTGATCTCAGTTCGTTAATGTCTAATATTTGAATGCAACCCAGTAGGTTCACTCCGTACCAAGATCAGAGAACAGTTTGCAAACATCAGAAACAATTGAGATAAAAATAGTAAAATATATCAGAGCTGGAAAGTGTCTGCAGAGCATGTCGGCAGGCGAGCAATTTTTGGTTGCACTCTTGCATACACTCTCAAAAGTGTCAGCTTTTTGAGTTCCTGAAGCCATTTAGTGTGTAAGATACAGCATAAAGCTGAGCAGTCTGTGGCAGGTTACATGATGTTTTCCCTGTTATATGATTGGCAATTATGACCTCTATTTGCTCTATGACCAATTATAGAACAAGAAAAAAACAACAGTAACAGATGTAATGTAACCTGTTGCTGTTCTGATAATTGACCACTAGGGACAGTGTGGATGGCTGGCAGTACAAGTCCTTTGAATCTGTAGTAGAACAAGGGGCTCTGTGATGGACAGAACAAAGAGCGCTGGTCACCACAGCAACTTAAAAAAAAGGTGGCGAAACAGGGTGACACAGGGTGAGAGAGGGAGAGTGAGACAGGGTAAGAGTGAGGAAATAGAAGGTTAAACAGACAGAGCAGGCATGAGGCCAGAAATTCATCTCATTCTATCAGTCTAACTGAGATCACCCTGGTTACTACATATGTAAAATGGAATTTTTAAAAAAATCTACTGTGCCGCTGGCCTGCTGCCGTGGTTACACGTGAGTTACGGTCACCGTGGATACCGCTCTGTGCTTCCCTTACTCTCTCTGCATGAGTTCCTTTGAACTCCGGCTGATAAAGAAAAAGCCCCTAAAAAGCCAGGGTCTCTCTCCAAGCACTGCACACTAGCTGTACTTTCTATAGGACATGCATGATGTCTGAAGTCAACAGACAGAGACACTTGCTGTACGTCTGAGTTTTGCCACAAAGATAGAAACCTTTGATGCCTTTCCATGTTTAGAGTCGGGGGTGGGCTGAGAACTGCTGCAGAAACGTTTTCATGCTTGAGGTGGAAAACACTTAGCGATACCTGCTAATTATAGTCTAACCTGACAATATAAAAAGGTAACTCAGCGTGTGTCTGTGTAGATTATAATTACCAGCTACCGAAAATATAGGCTACCATGACGTTATTGCTATTTGAAACTGGGTTTTGAGAGCACTGTGAGTGTACTTTGAAAACACATAAAGAAAAAGTGAAACATGAACTTGACCCCTGCTTCAGCCACTGTTAATGTAAATGGAGCTGCACTTTTCCTGTTTGCTAGTTGGCCGGCACAAAACAGGCATCCTGGGCTGTACACTGAATTTTAGAAATACGTTTTTCAGTAGAGAACACGTCACTATACTGTCCTCAATGGTAGCAATTGCCCTGAATGTATTTATTATTTAAAGTGGGTGATTTTTTAACATTAAAATACATGGGCCCTATGCTAGATTGCTGTGGGTTTTAGGTGCAGTCCTCAATGGTGCTTTTGAATCCAAAAGTTTATTTCTCAGTAATACCACTTTCTGAAATGCAATCCCTCTACAGGACATCCTGTTTTTCTCAAAACAATCATGACTGCGGCATTGTTCTGAGATAGGAACTGGATTCCCGCTGTGGCCTGCAGCCATATTACTTTAAGGTGGTTTAGATGAAAAGTGTCCACCAAATGGCAGATGTGAACAGAGGAGAGCTACTCTTTTGTCCACAGTAACAGAGTGATGTGTCCCTTTCATTCTCCATCTGGGTCCCTGTCTGCAGTCTGAGCTTAATGAAGTTATGGCTCAGGAGAAAGCCTCTAACAGTGAAGTCAACTATGACCCTAAAGGTCAAAGGTCACATAGAGGGGAGACCTTTTGACCTTCACCCTCTCCTCCTAATTCCCACCTGCAGAGCGAGATGGAGCAGTTTCACCTGGTTAATTTGCGTCCTTTTCATTCTCCTACTCTCTTAAATAGACCCACTGAAAGACGTATATTACATTACACGGAAAGTCATTGTGTCCATTGGTCCCTCAGTTAATAGGTGGACATGGTGTTCTCCTTTGACTATAAAAGGAAAATAAATACAATATCACTTCATAGGTGGTAAAAAAAAATACACAAGATTTTAAATATTTGGCCAGGATCCTTCACACAATTCACTTAATTTGTAAAATAACATGCCAAATGAAAACTATTAGGACTAGATTTAAAATTAGAACTACTAAATTTAGATGGATAAGACAAGATCTCCATATTTAATGTATCACTGCCAAAAAAAAGATCAGGAGAGGAGAGGATTTGTAGTATATACACAGAGTCACATGTGCTTACAGTTTAAGTTTCAATGTGACTCTACAAGAGCTGCCTGCATCTAAAGTGGTATTTTAGGTTATTTGTAAAACAATCATGGAGGAGGCAAAAGAGGCGGAGGAGATTTGGAAGAGAGTGTGTGACAGTTTCTCCTGAGCTGTCAAATCTGAACCAGGAATAGAAACTGCTTCCAGGCAAGCACTAACAAAACAGTCTCACTGAAAACTTGTATTCACTCATATTGTCTATTACACATCTACTGACACTGTGAAGGCAGTGAAGCAGTGTGAGGGCCTAGCTATCCAGAATTCACCCTGAGCTCCAGCTGATCCGGACCTCTGACCTGTCTGTGAATGGTGGATGAACAAAAAGGAAATGCCCTTTGCAGATCAATATTGTATAACATTACTTTTGTCATTACTACTATCTGGCCTGTGTGTATAAACATGGAGATGCAAACTTCATTATTGCACTTTGAACCCCAGCATATTGTAGCTTAAACTTTACTTTAATTGAGCTTTGCTTTAGTGAGGCGCACTTAGAGGTGGAAGTGGTTTCTGACCCCCATCATCCAATTTAAATCAGTGTAACTTGGGCTATTTGATAGGTACACAGGAGAAGTGGATATATAGTAGAGCAATATATGCCCGGAGGATAAAGTCAGTAAACTTTTTATACAGAGAAAATAGTCTATATGCCCTGGTGTATTTCCCAGACCAGAGAGTGTAATAGTATTGTTATGCCTGACTGGAGAGTGAGCAGGCCTCTTGGGACGAGGCTGGCAGTTGCCTGGGAGAGCTGACCGGGATTGTCCAAGTTAAGAGTCTAGGAGCCTTGCGGTTCTGGTGATGTTGTGGCGGGGAGGCGCTCTGTGATCCAGCTGGTCACCTCCTTCAACACAGACTCAGCTACCTCTGGGAGGTCGTGGTGGAGGGCATGGTAGCCTCCCTCGTAGACCTGAACAGGAGCAATAAGAGAGAGTGTCAAAGAGATGGGATGCGCAAAAGGTGCAACAGATAAGTTGTTCGTTTGAGCTGAAAAAAAGGTCTAAGCCATTTAGAAAACACCAAATAAATTGTAAGTCTCCGGCCTCTTTTAAACAAACTGCAGTCCAGATTGTCAGGAGTTCAGACAAATGTATCATGCTTAGCGACACACACAGGGAAATACTATAAAATAAATTAAACAGATGCGTTTCTGTGATCAGCTGATTTCCAGATACTATTTGTTCTGATCTGGAAAAACAGTCATCTCTTTCATAAGACATGTGATAAAGCAGTCCCTGCACCTCATGAGTCCCATAATGCAGCTAGAAAAAAAGGACATCCACAAAGATAAGAAGCAAGCAGGAACTCACTTTAACTCTTTTTTTTCTCGTTTTGCCTCATGCATTTAACCATGTGATAAAAGAGTGGGTGGACTTCCTTTTTTACAAATTCACATCCTTCTGCAGAGGAGGAAGAATTTATAGAAGTCAAAGAGGCTCCAGTCGGTCTGTCATTGAATGCATCCTGCTGCAGTCAGCTCTAGGTGTGGGTGAAAGTTTTAGCTGTTTTTATTTAATAATGGTTTTAAACTATGTTAGGCACTGACCTTTTGCCCCTTAAAATGAATATATTGAACTGGATTTTCAGGTATCAAAGGCAACAGTACATTTCTTTAAAGTTGCAGTTTCTGTATTAGTCACCCAAACTTTTAGCTGTGCCCTTGAACTGTAGCAACTTCTCATACAGCCAATGAAGACAAATGGAGTTTTAACAAAAGGAACAGTGTGAACAAAATGAGTGGCTGCTTGATACAAGTCATATATCATATATAACTTCATATAAAGATTTTTTTTAAATCACCAAAATCATTGACATAACATTTGCCGTGAGCCCAAACCATACCCACCTTGATTTTCTTGTCAGAGCTGGGAGCATTCTCGTGCATCATCTTGGAGCCTCTGATGTCGCAGAGCTTGTCAGCGTCACCGTGCAGGAGCAAGAAGGGCCAGCTGATAGATGGGATCTCCCTCTCGATACGTGCCGCCGCCCCCATCAGCTGCATGCCGAACGACACCCGCATGCCGCCGTGAAAGTTCAGCTCATCGGCATCGTACGCCTCCACCTGGAAGGAGAGAGAGAAAGGAATGAGTTATCACATATGTCCAGGGGTGGCATTCAAAGCATATATTGATATATGTGATTGTTTCCATGCCACCCTCTGGCTACCCCATGAATATTTCTCTAGATCCACCCCTGCAGGGCAGATGTTAAGTTCCTTTTTCTTTTGTTGCTCTTCTGTTTCTTTGAGTTCATTTTGACCCTTTTGTTAAACACAGAATCAACTCAACAGGGCAGAAATTTCCTGTCTGAGAGGTTATTTATCCTCTGATAATGAAAGGATACTCATCTAATCAAAAACTGCATGCTTTTCAAATTTCTTAATGTAGCCATAGCAACTACACTTTGGCAGGACATATTTTGTTGGACAGTTAGAAAGTGGTAGTGTAAGGCCAGTATGATTTGTATTAAGCATCTATATATAACAAGCACAATACATTTAGTGGATTAATCCAAATATGGAAGAAAGTCAAGAGCAGGAGTGCTTAAATGGGAGAAAAGAGGGCCATGAAAATGAGAAAACTCCTGGGAAAAACCCCTGAGGGATGACAAGTTGGAGTGAGGATGATAAATAAATGGATGGGCTTTTATGGAAAGAAAAATAAGAGGCAGAGGAAAGATTAAGTAGATGCAATACTTAACATCAGTACACACCCTGTTTCTTTGACATTAAACATGAATACTTTCAAGTTCCATACATGCCTGCACATAAGTCACACACACTCCCATTACTCTTCAGCTTATATGTAAACACAGCTGACGGCCCACTCTAACAGAAGCAGCTTTTCTCAGGACACATGCATTGCTGCTTTGAATAATGAATGACTGTAAGCTGTGCTGTGACACAACACAACCTGTTCAGCAGCTCAGAGGAGTCGTGACACCCAGAAACACGAGGCGAGAGAATTCCTTCAAAACTGAGATAAACATCAAGTCACAAAAAGGCAGTTGGAATAAATTACATATTAAAAATCATCAGAAAACTGTACTGAAACTATCAAAATAAAAGTGCTTGTTCTGCCGAAATATGGCCCCTGACTCTGCCAGATGGTTTGTTAAACAGAACACAGGATTCTTGTGTGATCTTGTGATTTTGTGATCTCACAAGCCCAGCTGCCTCGCAGGGTAAGCAGCTGGTCAAGGTAGATCTTGTTTAAACTACGACAGTGGTTCCCAATATAGGGGTCAGGTCCCCTGCAAAGGGTCACAAGATAAATCTGAGGGGTTGTGACGGTATCAGAAAAAAAAACATACATACATTTAAATAAACTTTTTGGACAATTTTGCAAAAGTTATTAGTTACTGTGGGCAATACACTAATGTACGATACATCTAGTGCTGCTGTGGTGATATCAATGAATGAAATCTTATGTTGAACTACAAATTAAAATCTACACCCTACAGTAGGTAACCACTGTATTCCCTTTACTCATAACCCTTTACATCCAGTATACATTTAGTTGTACTATGACGAAACATTGTCAGGAACTGTTGTTACATGCCATCTTTCTCTGCTGTTAAAAAGAAATCTTTAACATATTTTTTTCTTTCAGCTATTGTATGTGTCTATTGAATCTATTGTCTTATCTTTTATTGTACCTGGGAGATGTGATGACACTACTTCCTCCAACAGACTGTGAGAAGCAGAAGCAGGATGTGGGATCCTATTGTTACTGCAGACTGTTCCTGAAAGGCCAGCTTTGGTATGTCAATAAAAATGCGTATGTTCACACACAACCCCAACAGTAAAACAACCACAGAACACGTCCACAGGCACACACAGAGGTGTGCAGACATGCCTGCGTGTGTGTTTTTGTCTCTTCTGTGGTTCATCTTCATGTTATACAAGAAATGTGGGTGCATGAACACACGTACACAACCAAACACAAGCTAAACTACACAATCTTGTCTTGTTGAGACCTTGTGAACCCTTTGTCCTGTAGATGACACAATACTTACAACTGTTTTTATAATTACAAATAACACAATGCAACTAACCGCGTATTACACACAAACTTGGCAAGATAAGACAAACCATTTGAGGTTTGGAAAGGATTCAAAGTATGTATTGTATCCATCCTAGGACTGTACTAAATAGTTGGAGCATGACATTTTGCAAATTGCTACCTTTAGACCTTGTGAATTCTATTTTCAGCTATGCTCATACATGATATTTCAATCACAAATTCCAATACAGCTCTCCCAGCCAATTGCACACCCACCAACATTTGTCTCTCACCTGCTTCTTGTCCCGTGAGACCCATTTGGACTCAATTGAGCCCAGACTGAGGCTGGGCAGCATGTGGTTCAAGACCTTCGCCAGAAAAACCTGCAAACAGCGAAAAAACAAAACACACCAAAGCGTTTCAGTTTATTTTCACACATCAACACCTCCCTGAAGAATGTTTCTATCTCTCTCTTTTTTTCTCGCCATCTGCCTAGTGTTACAAAGAGAAACAGTCATGAAATTGTGAGTGTCTTCTGTATAATTCACCTTTTTGCACCCAGTGTGTTTCTACTGTATGTTTCAGTGCAGGATTAAAAAAAACACATTTCTTCTTGTTAAAACAGGCTAATAATTAGAAAAACATCTTTCTCCTCCTGTGCAGATTTTGACACCAGCCTTGTTTGGCATTGAAAATTGTACACACTTGTATCTGTGATTCAGTAAGAGACAGCTAATGCTGCTCAAGTGGTACTTACACTGATTCTTGAAACACACAAAATAAAAGGTTTCAGTATTATAGTCATCACCCACGGCAGGGCCGCGCGGAGTAAGGTGACTGACTCCTGGGTTAACTGAGTACTTAACTGAATAGTGTGACTTAATTAGGAAGGAAAGGAGAGAGTAAAAGTGAAGAGCAGCGGAGAGAATGAGGGCACATTATGTGGTACCTTGAACGGTGTGGCCGAGTCTGGGTTCATCTGGACCATCGGAGCAATCAGAACCACTCCGGAAAAATCACTGGGTCTCTCACAGGCCGTCAGAATGGAGATAGCACCACCCTGAGCAAGAAAGAGCAGAACATTTCAAACAAAACACTTTCTTACAGAAGGGTAGACAACTTATTTAACAGACTTTAATTAACAAAGACTCGATCATGGACATCTCATTTTACTAAATCCATGTCATAAGCTCTTAAGCTGGCCATTGTTATTTGTACTGTGAGGTGACCATAGTAAGCATCAGCTGGTAGTACCAACTGAGAGTCATGTGACCTGATATCGGCATTTCGGCAGCCTTTCAGTTGTTAATATATATTGCATAAAAAAAAGTAGCATGATTTGAATGCTACACTTAACATTATCACATGGGAGGAATGTATCTGACACTTGGACAGAGCAGCTTGGGCAATGGCAAAATTTATTTGACCTTCTTGATCTTCAAAGGTAAAAGCAGCCAATAGTGAAGAATAAAGTAGTCCAATGACCCAGTCTGATGATGGAGAATTACAAAGAAAAGAAATAACAAAAGAGCACATTAAAGCAATTTGAAGAGTTAAAAATGGAAGGATGACGTGTTTCAACGAAGAGTACGAAGATAATACGTAGCAGAAGACAGGGAACGTCTTCTCTCCTCTAACAGGAGAGGTAAGGTCTTCGCAAAGTAGGTGAGAGGTTCTGATGCGAGGAGCAGTGGGAAAACTTCTCAGAGGTCAAGGCGAACATAAAACAGCCCGTCTTTTGTTTAGACGGGCGTGAATTTCCACCCCGGTCTTTTGTTGCTGTTGCTCTACACAGACTGGGGGAGAAATGCGAATGCAAACCCACGACCCTTAGGGGCACGATGAGCGCTGTATGGCTGCGGCAAAGAGCTGCACAAGGCCACACCTTGGCACCCATGCTGACATTTAGGATTGTGATTTAAATCCTGTGATGTAGGGCCATGATAATTAGCAGCTCTGTGGCGGCCAAGACTCAAATCAATTTGCCATGGTTTGTCGTGGTTTCTGTTCTCATATGCAACAAGTGCAAGTGTCAGACAGACACACACACACACACGATCACAGGGATTCTGTATGGGTGAATCTGTCCTTCTCTCTCTCTCTCTCTCTCTCTCTCTCTCTCTCTCTCTCTCTGGAGACTAATTGGCTTCAACTTTGTTTATGTGAGCGTTCTTTGTCCCTCGTGTGAATATTCATCAGGCTGGGGCCAATGACAGGCTCACTTCATGAAAGGAGGCACTAAAAGACAAAACATTTCCCACCAGAAAATCTCAGTTTCTAAAGCACACACTCACTCACTGCCGCCTGCATGCATATGCCCACACAGAGTTCTTCTCATTTTCTTTACACACACATTCCAGCACACACTTAAAGACAAGCTTAAATTAAAACATTCATGTGTAAACACCATGGATGTTACTCGATCAAATGGTGAAATTTCTCTTGGATGATTCAAGCTGCCCAAACCGGCTGGACATTTGCTTTCCGGTTAAATATAACATTCAGGGTCATGCCTTTTCACATACACACGCACACATGTTTTGTCTAGTGGGCTCCAATGATAGAGAGAGATAAGTTTAAATAGAGAAGAGAAGAGAAAGAGAGAGTGAGAAAGAGGGAGGATTGGGACAGAGGAGCTCTTTAAGAAGCTGATTGGAGGCCTCTGTACACGTTCTCTCTCTGAACTTTGCTTGATAGGATGAATACAGCTATTGTATGTTGTCTGTCCTCCGACAGTGGGTGGACTTCAACTGTCAAAAATTGCCTGAGGAGCTAACATACTGACATTATATAGACTGTACAGCTACAGACTGACATTAAATAGACTGTACAGCTTCATACTGGCATTTTATCGACTATATACAACTAACATACTGGCATTGCAAGGTCTAAATAGTGAATCCACTGACATTATGTTAACTTAACGTCTAATACATGGACATTATATGAACTAGGTAATAGTACTGTTAAACAGGCTGGGAATGTGAGGGGATGGCAGATGACCCTACCAGGTTGCATACAGGAATCCCTAAATAATGAGGAATCCTTGATTGGTTTATGTACAGTGAATGTGTCTAGATTCAATTTAGTGGCAGTGCAGCTAAATTAAACAATATGTCAGTGAAGGTTTGATTTAATCATACCAAATAACAGTGTCCAGAGAAATATAACATTTGTTGTACAAAATGTGACACTGTTCATCTGAAAGCCGTCGTCAGTTTCCCCAATAAAATGTCAGAAATGAAGAAGCCTTTTTGTTGGACAGCAGTTATGTTCAATGAGAAAATCCAGTGATTTTGATTCATCTCTTTCTGATTGAACAAAAGATCAAATAATTCACAAGAAAGTAGACAACCGTAGACAGGACAAAGTGGGAGAGTGAAGAGGTTACGCACAAAAACGTGGCAAGTGAAATATGGTTTAGTGTAAGAAGATACTGAATAGTGAGTAATAGATACAGGGAGAGATGGAGGGTTGAAAAGCTGAACAAATACACTGATGGCCCTAAAGGCTAAATAGAGACAAACCATTACATAAAACTCTGGCACTAAGGAAGTAGGACAAATGAGCCTTGGCCAGAAGTACTGTCGGAGAAGGAGAGAAAAGAGGAAGAGTGAGAAGGAGCCAGACCTGAAGACATTTGTCAGCATTCCCATGAGCTGACACAACACTGACAAACTGCTCCAATTCTTGAATTACTGCTTAACCAAAGAAGGTGAACTGTGAAATAATCAGTGTGTTGTACCTGACACAGAAGCTACAAATGTGTACGTGCAACCGATTCTTCCTTAGGACATGATAAACTGTGTCTTCACATCTGCATGCAGTGCTTATAGAAAATTACTGAAGAAGAAAAGAAAAAGAAAAGAAGACAAAGATCTTACAGCTAGTGGCTCTGTGAGGCTGTAGGCACAGCGGTGCTTTGAGCTAGATGCTAGCGTCAGTATGCTAACATGCTCACAATGACAACGCTTACATGGCATTTCTTTGAGTTTTACTTAAATGTATCTACTATGCAGTGCCCTCACAAATACCACAGTGGAATGAATAAAGTAGTTTAAATGGCTTGTACACTACTTTCGGCCCACAATACCACAATACAACATATTTTATAGACACAAAATTACAGTTTAAGCAACACCTGTCAGCAAAGACAGAAAATTCCAATGATTAATTGTTAATTGTGTTAATTGTTGTTAATTGACACTATTAGGTGTCTATTACGTTGGAAGAAGTGAAAAAGTGATATCTATAATGTCTAATATCTTAATTTAGTGTGTAAGCATGCTAATATTTTCTAATTAGAGGAATGTTTTGCAGGTATTTGGTCAGTATTGGACACATTAACCCCAAGTCATTCTAATCCATCCAATAGTTGTTGACATATTTCACTCTGGACTAAAGTGGTAGGCCGACCAACAGACCCACAATGCAATGCCACTAGCCTGGCTGATATAATAATAAACTAAAATAATAAACCCATTTAAATCTACACAAATATTATATAAAATATATATTTAAATCTCATCCTTGTTTCAATTTGTGTGAAAGTGGTGCTGGTGATGTGTTAAGAGTGGGACTTCTTTCTTCACTAAATCGCTCTGCTAACTGCTGCACAGTCTCCTCAGGATATTATCACTGGAGCAGCATCTCTGCACATGCTGTAGAGCCCACAGGTGGTTTCCATTGTTTTGTAGTTTTTGCGTCATCCCGGCCCTGTTTAACAGCCCTGTCTCATATGAACGCACGAGCAGAGGAACAGACTAATAGAAACAGGATGAGGAATAACAACACTGGGAAGCTGGAGAATGAGGCCTGTAAAAACATAGTGGAAAAACATTTGATTTGGGTTGGGTTTCCCAAACGTTATGTGTTGGTTTTATTATTTATGTTTCCAAGGAAAGGAGAGTAGAGGAAAGGAGAAAAGGAGGACAGAAGATTTTTGAAGGGAGGATAAAATGAAATTAAAGCAAAACAAATGAAAGGAAGAAAACAGGAAGGCACGGTGGAGGAAAGACATGACAGGAAATGAAAGCAGATGATGGTAGGACAGGTGGACTGGCTTACATGACGGCACAGAATGAAGATGAACAGATGGAGGGATGGAGAGAAGGTAGGAAAAAACAGACAGAGAAAGGAGGGAAGAGGGGATGAGAAACTGTGACTTGGGTCAGCTCTGCCTTAATATTTACAGACTCTGATGTCTAAACAGGCGCTTAGCCTCCATCTGGGATCCCACAGTTTAATTTACACAAAACTATTTGCATCTGTGCTCCTACAACCTCGGATTGTTTTGAACGCAGCCCCAGTCTTTATATAAATACAGTTCTGCTGCCTAGTAAAGCATGAGCCATAAAAGGGGTTGTAAAAACAGACTCCTGAATTAAATGGAGTGTTGTTTAAAGCATCTAAAAGCCCAACTGATGCTGTTTAATGTGACATCATTTACAAGGAGAAGTAGTGTCTTGAATGAAGGAGAGTTTGATTTAAAACACACAGCCTGAAGCCTCCATAGCAGAAAAAAATATTTGGGTATATAACGATGTTGAACGTGACTTTGTGCAGTGTCTTTTCACAAATCATTAAACAATCATTAAACAATGAGGTTCTCTCACTCTCTAAGCAGCCATCAATCCTGCAGATACAAAGTCATTTATTAAATCTAATGGTAGTAATGTAACGGTATGTGGCAAGACGCTACGCATATATGAACTGAAGATTAAAATTGGTGAGATGAAAAAAAAAGCGAATATGAATTGTTCTGCACAGTTTATACCCTACCTCAGAAATAAGAAAGGATTTTTTAATTTGATGAAGATATATTTAGTAGTCTTTTGTCTGAGAAATAAAGGAAATCCTTTTTTTTTGGTCTTAAATCTCATTTTGTCAAAAAAAAAACAACAACTCACTTTTAAAACTATAAGTATTAGTAAGTCATTAATGAGTTAGCAAATCATTAAAAAAGGGTTATTTCACAATACACTATCATTTCTAGTCACGCAGCCCCCATTGGGATCTCACTAGATTAGGGCAACAAAGGAGACAGGGGCTTTATTTTTTATTTTTTTTACCTTTGCTTGTTAAAGTGGTTCTGACAGAGATCATTTTCAGGGTGATTGGTGAAATTGGCACGCAATTTTCTTCTAACACTTTGGGTTTGAGAAAACAGAATGTCCTTGCTCTTTTGATAGCAAGATTACGAGTTCCTGTAGGGACTGATGAGCTGTTAACAAGTGTATCTTGTTCAAGCAGTTCTTTTCAGGTAAGGGGGTTTCTCCCTGATAAATAACAAAAGCTCATTATAAAGACAAAGCTAGTGTTATGCTGAGGGAGTACATACACCAGGAAAAGGTATTTCTCGCCCAACCCAAACATTGTTCTTATTAAGGACTTATTAAGCATTAATTAATGATTTATTAACATTACTTTATAACATATAAACCTTGTATAAATGTTAGGTTACTAAATATACAAGGATCGCCCTGAGGGTAAACAGTCAATGTCTTGAACTTATAAAGGATTCAGTCTGTGAAAAAAAAAGTACTTTTACTGCCAACATTTCCATAACAGGCACAAATAGAAATATACTGTATTTTCAAACAATGTAGATCAAATTTTTCCACAAAGCTCGTCACATCTGCTGTAAAAACCCTTTTTTCTGTGGAATCCCGCGTGCCCACTGAATCACTGCTGTGCTGCGAGATAACAAGGCTCCGCGCTTCTCGTGGCAGAACAGTTCTGTAATGAATTTGCATTCATCCTGTGTTCCCTGCTTGAAAGGAGTCTTCCAGCTGTGAGCAGCTAAAAGACTAAAAACAGTGTATTTGTGTTGAAATGTCTCTCGCTTACACAGGTGGTGCTGACTTCCCTCTATTGAAATAATGACTTGTTTTGTGACAGTGATGTTAGCTTCTACCTTATATAACATGTGCCCATATTGCACTGCAGACATGCAAACATGTGTATGTTCTGTATGAATAAAGATGTAAGCTTGTTCATTCAACAAAATCCACTTCATGGGAGTACATATTGACTCGACCTACAGAACACTGACAGTAATCACTTATTATATAACTCATCACTACTGTTTGTGTTCTGCTAGCTGTACTAAGAGTTAGTGGGTCACAGAGCACAACAGTGAGAGACAGAGCTGTTGAATGCAGCTTTGTGAAAACTGAATAAACTGATTAGTTAAAAATAGTTCCCTGGCTGGTCTGGATGCTTTTTGTGTCCAGGAGTTATGTAATTTTTCTCAATGAGAATTCTAGTCCGACAGTCTATAGATTTCACAGAGCCACATGTAAGACTCTTCAAAGACTTTCTGATGCAGTCTGCATTACATTTAACACCATTCCCAAGAAAGCTTTTTTTTTTTAGACTGATAGAAGCTCTGATGCAATTAAAGGGAAGATCAAGCACATGGGAAATTAATAATGTATTTAATATGTTTTTGTATTTGAAGCTGTTTTGAATTTTCACTGCAAACAGCAGCCTATGCAGCACACAATACTACAGTACAGAGATAGCCTGGGAACCAGATGACTCTGCTGAGCTTGTGATGCCATCCTGCTGAGGCCAGGCTAGTACGGGGGAGACTCGAAGTGATTGGCTTAGGTTAGGGGGAACTGCTAGCCTGTGAAATGTTAAAAAGACAATTTGTGGTTTTAGTTGGAGTTGGTTGCAGTTACATGTTGGAAGTATTTCTCAAACAGTACTTCTGTGTTGAGTGCCTTTGGCTGTAGCGCTGGTTGCCTGGCAACATCATTGTGACAACAGTACTCAAGAAGGAGAAGCCTGACTGCCGTTGTCCACCAAGAGATAGTTACAATAATTTTGATAATGGATTCATTGTTAATAGGGCAAAAATGCCAAACATTTGCTTCTCATTTGATACTTTTCTCTACTTGTATTTGTGTAAATTGATTATCTTTCAGCTTTGGACTCTTTTGAAAATGACAGCTTGGGCTGTGGGTAATTTTTTTAATGCAGAAGTTAAACCATTTGGGAAATACACTAAATGCTTTGTCACAGAGAGTTAGATGAGAAGATTGATACAACTCTTTCCAGTCTTTGTGCTAACCTAAGCTAAAAAAACACTAGCTGTAGCTGCATATTTATTAGAAAGACATGAGAATGGTCGATCTCCTATGTAACTCTTAAGCAAAGAAGCATGGCTCACAAAATGTCGAACTATTCCTTTAAAGCTGATTACTGAATCAGTTAATTGAAAAATAATTGATGGAATCATTAGTAATGAAAATAATCCTTACATTGTTCTCTCTGAAGAAAACGACTTGGTAACAATATGGTAAATACAACAGATGTCTAATACCTATAAAAATCTGATATTTTCAGAAAAAATGAGGATAAAGGTGAATAATAACACACAGACACTGTCACAGAAGGTCATTGGAACATTACACAGATTCCTGGACTGGCCTGGGAAAGTGAGCACCCTCTCTCCTCTGTGTCAACAAATACATCCACGTTGCCCTTGAGCAGGTCACTGAACCTGTAACTGCTCTGTTGGAGGTTTTTGGTAAGCCAGCAACAGCAGCTGCAGGGTGTGCAGAATCTGTGTCACTGTGCAAAAGGTAGGCAGGTGTCTTCTGAGAAGAGCCAACTTAGCAAACCTTCCCTGAACTGTTTGCATGAATGGTGGAATTTGTCTGTCACACAGGATTAATGTGTCTGGTGGTAAGACCAAGACACAGCAAGTAAAATTAAAAGTAGGGTGTTAAAGTCTTTCACAGCATTATACAGTTCCTTCTTGAAAGTGCCATTAATATTAAAGTGCCCTGATTCTATTGTTATTCTGCTCTCTCAATCCAGATTTCATTCAGATTTCATTTCATCAGAGCAGAACACCATGCACTATTTTGGAACATAAAACCACTGCATAGAAAGAAGAGTGCATGCCATTTCTTTCATTTGAATGTCACAGTGTCACAGAAAACCTCTTAACACTGATCGTGGTATTTTTCCTTCCTGTGCTTGAACAGGGCTTGCCCTTCAATTTCATGCAGCTGTCTCTGTCTTTCTGTGTGTGTCAAGCACACTGTACCTGGAGCTCTGAAACAGCATTCATATATATTCACACCAAACAAAACAGGAAAACAAACCTAGACATTAATGGGAGTTGCACTCTATGAGCTCTTTTTTGAAATACAATAATGTGATTAAAATAAAACAAAAGCCAAAATACTGCATGGGAAGTGGCTTACCATGGAGTGCCCCACGATGAAGACGGGCAGGTCAGGGTAGCGAGACTTCATCAGGTCAATGTGTTGCAGGGAGTCTCTGATGTAAACCTGGAAATCTTTGATGTTCATCCTGTCTCCTTCGCTCTGTCCGTGGCCAACTGTGGAGGGAACGAGGGAAGACGAAGAAGAGAGCGGGGTGCTGCTATAAGATCTTTGCACACTCAGTAATTTCGGGATTTGAGATTTTGTAATACTTAATAATTTAATATCTAAAGGAAGCAAAACGTAATTTCTGTGGCCAACGAAAAAATGTATTCAAATATTCAAGGCCTTCCTTGAATCACAGCCACAACTTACTTAGCAGGCTATAGGCCTGCCATAGTCAGAGAATAATAAAAAACAAAGCAGACAATACAAAGGAATACCTTACTTCTTAAAAGACAAAAACATGTTTCTTTTTAGGATTTTCTGAAAGGAATATATGGGACACTTTTTCTGAAGAGCTTTCCTAAAGAGTTCCTACCCACCAGATGGATTTTAAAATACTTCCAGTATTTGGTATTACACACAAAACACTGTTGTGTCTTTTTTCAGTAAGATATGTCCTGCTTTGAGGACATTCTCTCCCAGAGGTGGCGATTTCCAAACACTGATCCATCCTCCTCTTTTAAAAAAACCCTTAGATCAGTTGATGAACAACAGGAAGTAGCTTCAATTGGGGACAGATGGAGAGAGAGACAGCAGTGAGGATGAGTAGGGTTGAAGTAGCAGAGAGGGGAGGGATGTGTGAATGAGGAAATGAGAAAGGGGAGGGAAAAGTGAGAAGGGAAGGAGGGATGAGGGTGAAGGTATAAGGGAGAGAGTGCAAAGGAGAATGAGGATGAAAGGAGGGAGCAGGAGAGGAGAAAATATGAGGAGGTACATCCCAATTTTACTTAATGCAACCACGTTTCCATTACTTACGTCTTTTCCTTCTTTTTAGACAAAGTGTAAATTATGTAAATATATCTCACCTTACGCTATGTTTCTACCAGACAAATGGAAATGACAATACTTAATTAAAATGTGTTTATTGCTGAAAGTCAACCAACCCCCTCCTCTCCCTGACTAATATTATTATTCATAATTAAAAGGGGAAATAAAAGATCACAAAGAGACAAATCTCAGACCAATAGATCCACTGTTTTAGAGGAAGTTTTGAGCTGATTCTGTTATTTGTCTCTCCACTGTATAAAATCGTAGTCAGCTGCAGCATCCAATCACTAACAGAGTTCCAGTAAAGGGGTGTATTAGTCTGGGAAAAGGCTCCTCGAATGTTTCTCATGTCATGTCTGCTCAGAGATCCCTCCTAAATCCTCAGAGCAAAAATAAGAGACTCCTACTGATGGTGGACCAGAAGGAGAGGAGTGGTTGGAGGAAAAGAACAGAATGAGAAGCGGAAGAAGAAGAAGAAGAAGAAGAAGAAGAAGAAGAAGAAGAAGAAGAAGAAGAAGAAGAAGAAGTGAGTGGAGAGAATAGATGGATGAGAAGTGAAGTCAAGCGGAAATGGACGGAAGGTGGGGGAAGACAGGAGAAAGAAATGTGACTGACAGATGGAGAGGAAGAAAAATATATGAATATGTATGTGTGTATGCATTCATATATTGTGTGTGTGTTCTCCTCGAGCTTTCTGCAGCAGTGGCTGAGAGGTGAGGCGGGTTGCCATGGCGACCATTGAACCAATAACACCACCGAGCTCCTAAATATTCACAACACGAGCAGCTCACACCTTCTCGCTCTGTGATATTAAGTATGTGTGTACTTATATATACTGTACGTGTGTGCAGGATATATGAGGATGTCCTCACGCTATATGTTTGTCTCCTCATTAATACTGAAGCTATCATCACAGCGTGGAAATCAATGTCCAATAACAGAGCACCTCAAACTTCAGATCGATGCACACTATATCCCCTACCCAGATCAATGACCGCACACTCCACTGAATCCACATCTTTTGTTATTACGCTTGATCAAGCACACACACACACACACACACACACACACACACACACACACACACACACACACACACACACACACACACGGTCAGATATTCACACATGAGCACACTGAGCCATTCAATCCGACACACAAAGACATATAAATACTGCACACAGAACCACAGCTGTATGATTGGAAGAGCTGCAACAAACAAAAAGCAGTCCTGATATACATACATCTCTTATTTTCTTGGTAATGAGTTAATTGATCATAATATGAAGCCAGCTGTAAAGGTGTCAAGTAAGAGGACTAATCCATGTTGTAATTTTCTAAATACAATCACCATATCTGCTGCAGGAATAACATCAGTTGTGCTTGATTATTACATTGACATTATTACACTGATTTTACTGGTGACCAGAGCAACATAATGTCTCATAGAACCATTAAGGAATTATGGTATGACAGAGTTTGGGCAGCAACTAATGATTATTTTAATTATCAATGAACTACATTGTACAAGATGAAATATACATTAAGTTGTGGTACTGCTGTAAGAGTGTTTTTTATGGGTGTTTGTTACACAACTCAACAGTGCTTGGTGTATATAATGGTACAAATTGTGTGTTTATTGTGTGGGAAATTGTATCTCTTTTACCTTTTATGCTGACCTTTTAATATCTGAAATAAATATTATCTCTTGGGGAAGATGCTTTAATTCAGTCAGAGCTGTAGGAAAAATCATCTTCACACAGGCCGAAGAATTCAGAAACTTTGCAAGCACTGATCTAATTAAAAATAAAACTTCCATTATTTTCCCATAATGTAATGAGAAGACAAACACAATTTGAGCCTTATCAAACAGCATTCAGCTGTTCCTGTCTATTCCTCTGTTATAAGAGCCTCTCACAAACAATCCTTTATTCATATTTCACCACTGCCTGATAATAAAATTGTGAAATATGTTTATTTTTTTATACACATATCAAGTGACATGATATGCATACATTACTGCATCCACATTCTACAAAGGGAAAAATGATGTGAGTCAGCTGCTGTTAAATCTTGACTTAATTAACCACCACTATGCCAGATTTGGAGGTTGTTAAATATGTGCAGTATGTGCCAGTTGGAAGAAACCTCTGGTCTGTGCAGGGTGTGAAAGAAAAAGACCTAAAAGTCCTACAATTAGAGCGAAATACATGAGAGATAGAAGCAAGTGTTACAGAGAAAGAATAAGTGAAAGATATTAACTGCTGTGTGTGTGTGTGTGTTTGTGTGTGTGTGTGTGTGTGTGTGTGTGTGTGTGTGTGTGTGTGTGTGTGTGTGTGTGTGTGTGTGTGTGTGTGTGTGTGTGTGCATGAGCACGATGGATAAAAATCTAATGTCTACAGGGACTTGTTCCAGTTCAGTGTGACATTTGACAACGGCTCGTGTGTGAGCAGCCTCCGTCATCCTCATCATTCACTCTCTTTTTTATTATCTCTGCTCTCTTTATTGAGATCTCTACCTCTGTAAACATTTCTACTAGGGATGTCCGATAATATCCGCCCTCCGATATTATCGGCCGATATTCACAAAAAAATGTAATATCGGGGATTATCGGTATCGGGTTTTTATAACCGATGTTTGTTCTGTAGGCTTCAGCATTTCCGAGCCTACATGAACGCAGCATGGGACGTTTACCGGCGCACGTTAGATGACGTATAACAACAACAACTACACTAGACTGGTTGGTTGCTAACCGTGGCTAACAAGCAAACAATTTAAAGTTGAATGATTTTAATATTAACAAGAACACATTAACCAAAGCTAGCATTAATACAATGAAAGTTGTTCTCTTATTTTGCACAGACAGTGTTTACATTTGGAAAGCCATGTTGCATTTATGTATACATCCAGTGGGGCATCACAATAAAACTAGGCATAATGTGTTAATTCCACAATAGGAGATATGTTATGTTGTTACATAGTTTGGTGTAAAAAGCCTGCATATATCGGTATCAGGTGATATCGGTATCAGAAATTGAGAGTTGGACAATATTGGAATATTGGATATCGGCAGAAAAGCCAATATCGAGCATCCCTAATTTCTACACTTACTTAGAGACTTGATTTATTTGTCTTCTCATCCTTTGTGACTCTCTTTCCTGTTTGTCTGTAGAAGAGTTTATCGAACACACATGCTGATCTTTGACAGCGAGGCTCTGCTGCACAGTCACATGAGTTGACAAATTCCTTCTGTATCTAAACCTGGTACCGCCATAAAGAGTCTGCTATTTCAGCCTTTAAAGCCGATTGAGACACTGTATGACACTGCAGCTTACAAATGTGTTCTTGAACAAGGTGTTAAAGGTCCGGTGTGTAACATTTAGGAGGCTACATTGGCAGAAATCAAATATAATATTCATAGGCATATTTCCATGAATGTATAATCAACTGAATATAGCAAGCATTATATATTTGTTACCCTAGAATGAGCTGTTTTTATCTACAGACGCCGCAGGTCGTCCATGTTGAATCACCACTGCTTCTACAGTAGCCCAGAAGGGACAAACCAAACACTGGCTTGAGATAGATGCATTCATGTTCTTTAGAACAGTTAACAGTGTGACTGGTCCGTCTGGTTTTCCCAGTGCTGAGGGGTCAGTACGATAGAGTTTCACTGAAACAGTGCAGGAACTTTCATTCACACTTGGCAAACCAAACCTTGTGAAGTTTTGCTTGATAGTGCATTACAAGCACACCACCTACACAGAGGCCCCGCAGCAGAACAATAGAGCAGTTCATCATATTCACATGGTGTCCATTTTCCTCTGACGTCATGCTCAGGGTGGGAAGCTCAAATGTTGTACTGCTGTGTTCCAGTTTACAAGTCATATAAAAGTGGAGAATTCTCACAAATTGTTGAATTATTTCACTGCTTTCCGATTGATCAGCAGCTGAAAAGACAACGGATAGTGAAAATCTGGAGGGACATTGAAATATGGCCCTCCATATTTTCACTATCCAAATGATAATAATGCAACCTGGAACACAGCCATTTGACATTTGAGCTTCCCACCCTGAGCATGACATCAAAAGAAAATGGCCACTATGTGAATATTGTGAAGGTACCACTGAGCCTAATTCATTTCCCCTAATCGGCTATTCTCGCTGAACAATTAACAAGCACTGTAATCAGACAGGATGATGTGCTTTCTTTGAAGCTATTCTGTGTTTGAATTACTGAGGACAACCATTAGTGTAGGTGTAAATGTATGCATGCATTAATGTAATGTAATGTGTGTTTGGTGACTCACCGTGGTCGTGTGCAAATACCAGCAGGGACAGCTCTTTCAGCCTCTGTGCAACCTCATCGTATGGCCCACAATGCTCCCCTGCCCCATGAGCAATAAACACCAGAGCCCTGAGAGGAGGAGAGGAGAGGAGAGGAGAGGAAAGAGTTCATTCAAGTGTTCACAAAAACAGACCTACACTTGGCCTCCTTTTAAATCTCTCACACACACAAACAACAAATGATAGCAATTTTATCCGCGGGAGCATCATCTTTCCTTGATTTATCAGACAGTTCTAGTTGAGGTAAATCTTGAAGATTTTTCGCTTTATTGTAGAGACACGAAGGGGAGGAGGGCTGTGAGATGGAGGAACTGATGTGATGGAGACACGCTTAAAGCAGAAATGTATATGGAAGGAAAAAAGACAAACAATCTGATGCAATGATAATCTGAAAAAAATCACACAATGACAGGCTGTTCTGTGATTTTCAGATTTTTTTTCTGGTAAAATATATATAGGCTATATAGCAGCACATCATTGCTCTGACTTGTGTGTGCGTGTGTGAGAGACAGGGATTAAGTGGCAGGAAAAAGATGAGACTGTTTTCAGAGATAGCAGCTATCATCCATCTGTCCGTCTATCTGCCTCACACATCACTCCCTGCCCAACTCAAAACAGATTCAGAACACAATACACAGAAAACAGCTTTGACATTCCTGCTCTTTTTTCATGGAACATTCATATCGCTGACCTAAAACTATGTAAACGATGGTTTGGTTTTCTAAGAGTAATGGAGATTGTATGCAAATATTTCTTCAGAACAGCACATCCAGTGGCTCAGTTTCCATCTGAGTGCTTTTTTAAAAAGTGATTTATTCACTCAGTAGGGCTGCGTGGAAATAAACACTTCAAATGTCCTGACGTTTTCCTGCTGGTTTGAGGCAGAATCATTTTGTCAATGAGGGAATTATACAGTAAACTGCACTGGAACTTAATTTCTCACATAAATGACATGGTGAAAGACTCGTTATTTGCATTTTTTGGAGTTGCGTTTGTTGATGTAGAGAAGCTGTGTTTTATGTTCAGCAGGCCAATTTCAGACATATCTCTATGCAAAGCTGGCTTTCAAAGAGGTTTTAGGTGTTCATGCAGTATTTTAAAACAGATACAGATAATTAAAGCAGCTATCTATATTTTTATGATGACAATATTAAAAGACAATGTTGGCTGTGACATTTTACGTACATGTCACCCTGAACCCTTCCTTCCCCATCCTCATAAATCTTATTTAAACAATGTGACAATGAAAGGAGTCATTTGTGATGACCCTACAGAGAATTATCACCTAAATCCGCAGTTCCCGCTTGGCTTTCCGGAGTTTTATAGTGAGTTTTCATTGTTTATCTGTCAGGCAGCAACTTTACTGTTTTGATTCATTCTCACCTCTCTCATAGCATTGTTTACAGTCACCAAGAACAGAGCTAAAAGAGAGTGAATACTGGACTTACATGCAACCAGTGACCAGGAATATGACTCCAAACGAATGCTAATGTTGCTCTGTGTCTGCTGGATATGTAAATAAGTGTTGTCTAACAAGTTCACTATAACCTAAAAGGTGATCATATGTTAATGTTGTGTACGCCGCTTAGTTATTGCAACACCATATCGGGTTTTGAATGTCATATATTGCTATATGTTGCTGGTCGATACAGTAGACGTACTATTGAAAATAAGAAATGGGTAAATGACATTTAAAAGCTATATAATTTATGAAATTGAAAGGACATTTTAAATTAAATTATGTCATGTAACCAGCCCTTGTGGTTGACTCTAGTTGGACAATTAGGTCCTTGTCTACCTTTACTTTGAGGCCTCATTACACATCCTATTACATGCAATCAGCGATTTGTTAAACATGCATGAGGTAAAAGCTAAAACTGACACTAAATGTCACAAACACGCTCTTTTCACTAGGTACACTCATTATGTAAAACGGGATATTCCCTTGTTAATTTTCACCTAACATCCATTTCAGTCTGGGTAGAAAGATGATGACAGAGAGAGAAGAGAGGTTAAGAAGGTATCCTGCAGTGTGTATCAAGTATATTCTTAACTTCATGCTTACTTAGAAAGAGATACCTTTCGCTAATTAATGCACCTGCTGTAAGACAAGGTTTTCTAAGGTTTTATTTCTTCTGTTGGTGCATATTAAGCAGCGGAGCAGCAGTAAAACGCTCCAGTGTTCTTTCAGCAGTGCTGAGAAGCCTCTGAGAGCTTCAATCAGCAGCAGCAGACAATTAGCCCAAATGTATTCAGCGACAGAGGAAGAGGGAGTGGAGTGAAACAGAGTGAAAGTGAGCGAGAGAGTGAGGCGGGGTATGGAAGAGTAGAATAAGAGTAGCTGTTCATCAGGCTTTATTAGCAAATTGCTCTGATTTCACTCGCTGCTCTTTCCCTCCTCTAAGAAAGCCATCGCCTCGGGCTAAGACTTCCTCTGCACTTGTTGGCACAGAACGAATATCTGTATACGTGTGTGTGTGTGTGTGAGTGTGTGAAAGAGTGTCTTTGTATGGGCACAATGTTCTGTAACACATGCTGAGGGGCAGCAGGGAATTAATGGGGCTAATCTGGGTTCTTTGTAAAGACGACTGTACAGCATACACACTGTACACTCCACTGAAACCAGAGCTGTAATGTGACATTTGTAATTTGCCACCTTACTTTCTCTAAGATTCTCTCCATCACTCATTCTCTAAATACCTCTTCGGTGTGCATAATAATCTCTTTTTCTTCTTCTTGCTCACTTTTTCTCCTTCCTTGCTTCCTCCTGTCAATTTCAGTTTTAAGTGCATCTGAGTTGCCTGAAAAAATTGTAAAAGGCAATACGTCTGGTGACAGCTAACAGTAGGAGTATATAATGTCTGCATTTTTTTTGGGGGGGAGTATAAAGGATTTAATTACCCAGTAATCCTAACAGATGTCTGCATTCATTCAGCGACAGGCATCTGCAGAAAAGTGACAATATTCAGGCATCATCAGTATGTTGGCTCAGCCATGCAAAGCCAGCCCACTATTTCCACTTTGCTAAAATGGGTCTGGTGAGGCTCAAGAGGCATTTGCTTGGAACAAGTGTTACTTCAATAGGCTGTGACATTTTGCTTAGACGTCAACCTGAACGCTTCCTTCCCCTCATTAAAATAGCTTTGAAAATAGAGTTTTTAACTTTTTAAGAGTTCTACCAAAATTGCCTTCTGAGTTGTAGGCTATAAAATAGGCCATGCATGTTTCACAATTTCAACTGGCCAGCCTGGAGACTGCAAGGCTGAACTTAATGAACATTACTCAGCTCCAAAGTAACAGACACAATCTCAATTGTTTTTAAATATTCAGAATTGTTTTTGCCTCCAAAGCAGGAGCAGCTACACCTTAACATTAAACTATATCCTATGGTGCTAACTGTGCATTATCACTTGCATGAACAAAATGATGATTTCTCTAGTTAGACATGCATTGATTGTTTTGTTTGTAGCTGAAGTACTTTAATCTTCCAGTAATAAGAAAAGATGCTTTTTACTTTTCTTTCTCATTATCTCTCTTCAGCCCCTCTCTGTCTATCTCTCTCATCTCTCATGGGAACTGGAGACCCACTTGTCTCCCACACCGGTTTCAGTTGCTGGAACAACATGGCTGATAACCAGCCTTATTAAAACACTCTGAGAAAGCGAGTGAGAGTTTTGTCCTCCCTCTGGCTCTACTCAGAGCTACTCCAAACAACCACAGGCCCAAAACAAAGCCAAGAGCTTAATCCCCTTAATGCAATGCTGACTGGCTACTCCAAGATTATACAGGAACTCAGAAACCTCCCAACTGTGCTCAAATGCCACATTCTGTACCTTAAACTGTGTATTTTAGCAAAAATCTTAGGCACTTAGGTATGTGGCTGATGTTACACTTACAAGGAGGAACCACATTTGGTCTTACAGAGTTTCCTATGGCCTTCATATGAAATTTTATGACTTTTCAATTTTCTCCACAATATAATTCACGTTTCAACTATTTAAACACGCTGTTCCTACATAGTTTGTGAATAAATCACAACCATCCTCCAGAGTAACAAGCTGTGAATTCCGTTCTGCTATATTCCTGCAAGGGGACCAACTATTTGAAACATGTACAAAGTGCACATCAGCACTGGTGGCACCTCCGACAGAGCTACAATGCCTCAGCAAGCACAAATCCAGTTATCTGCATCATGAATTATAATTAAATGTCAAGTGAATATTTACTTTCAGGTCAACACGAGGTGTATGCAGCATCGGGTCTCTGTTTGTGTGTACAAGCAGAATCATGTCTTTTTCACCTACAACATGTCATAGCAGGAAAGGCAGAAGTGTACATAATAAAATCAATGATGGCTGAATTCCATTTAGAAGCTCCGGTGTCAGGGTCCTGGTATTGTGCATGTCACTCATGAATTACTTGGATAGATTGGAGCCATTGTTTATAACAAATGAAAATGTCTGAAAAGACTTTAATTAGGCAGAATAACTTTAAAAACACCAAATCCTCCGATGCAAACACTAGTATTGTCTAAAATCAACACATGTACGTAGTTACATAACCATATAACAGTTGATTCAGAGCCACATCAAACAACACATGTTCATCAAGCGTTCAACACCATGCAAGTGTTTGGTAAGCTTTTAATAAGCTGACCTTCTGTAAACCTGTGTCATTGACATTGGAGATGTTGGTGTCCATGTGTCCAGACTGGACAGGAGCCAGAGGACGAGACAGAACGACTGAACGCTGGAATGTTAATCTTATTAATGGACTTAGACTGCTCAAACTCAAAGTGTGAGTGGTGTGTGTGTGTGTGTGTGTGTGTGTGTGTGTGCCCCTTTATTCTAATCTCTTGCGTATCACAATGTGAGTGTAGGAAAAATAACCACAAATTGCTGAGCTTTCTTTGAAGGTTGTGATGTACAGTCCTGTTAAGTGCAGACTTGGTGAATGTATAGTTATAGGGGTCTGTGTAAAGTATATAAATATAAAGGCAAAGATTAAAGGAAAAGAGAAGGAAAAGAGGACCAAAGATCGAACGAGAAGATATACTACAGTGAGACATGAAACAGGACAGGTAGCCTTTGAAAAGACTAACTAATAGACTGAATGAAGAGTATTTGAGGTAAAGTCAGTGACAGATTAGGCCCCACCAGCATTTAAAATGGAAATATTTTGCAGCAGAATTAATTTATTCTAATAGAATCCACAATAAATTGATTCAATCACAAGAACAAAGCAAATCTGCACAATTTTTTTCACGACAACTTTGACCTGTGAATTCATACAGTTGATCAATAGCTCCCTGTCTTGACAGTGCTGAGCTTTCTGGTAACAGAGAGCCAGAGAGTCCAAGAAAGAAGTTATTGTAGCTTGTTAGCTTTGTGTCACACGACTGCTCGACCAAAGATGAATGATTTGCAGACAGGAATGAGACAATGAGTTAGCAAGCAGTTAGCACACTTGTTAGCTCTGGAAGCTTTTTTTCCCCTCCTCAGTAACAATTTTTTAAATGACACTCTGTACAGTCCTGTGAACAAAATGCATGTTCTAGCTGGCTAGCATATTTCCAGGTTATCGTCATTTACTGAAGTTCACCAAGTAACCCTGCAAGTGGTACTTATTAGTATTATAACTGTATTCTTCTCAAGACATTTCAATACTGTTTAGGGCACCGTCAGACTTCGTAAGAGCCTGTGCATTCCCAGGTGACAGCGAGACTTTCTGCACCTGGAGCAAAACAAAATGTATATGACAGAAAGAACAATGTGACAGGTGGAAAATGAGATGAAGTCTGAGAGAGGGATGAAGTGTGACAAACCGGTACAGAAAAGAAAGCAAGAAATGGAAGAGTTGTTATAGAAAGTGTAAGAGTAGGTATGTGCGCTGTCTGCGGAGAAGAAAAACACAAGAGAAAGACAGAAGGAAATCGCTGAGGGATGGAGAGCGATGGAGGCAGACAGTCAGCAGGTGGCCACAGCAGGAGAGTTCACACCAGCAATAGAAAAAGGTAGAGACAAACATTGAAAATATTCCAGTGCAGAGTGAAAGGCTTCAGACACATTTTTATCAGTTCCCCTTTCTTCTTTGCTGAGTGCAGATCTCAATACAGTGGAGCTCAAGGGCATTTCATTTGTGCTGCAATTGCCTAAAATTACATAAAAACTCAACAAACACTGTTTATTTTTTTTTAGCATAACATGCAAACATCTACTCTAGTGAAACTTTTGAAAGGGCTGGAAAAGAGCCATCAGATGCACATGCAAAGTAAGTCTTGGTATCTCGAAACTGTTTGCTTGTGGAGATTTGTATAAAGTTAACTGATACTGAATACTGAGTCGTCACAAGCACATTGCACACTTTATACTGCGGAGAGATAGACAAATTACACCCAAACTATCTGCATGCAGAGATAAAACAAGCATTAGCTGACAAAATATGCTTTGTTTTTTCTGATCAGACTCATAAATACCCATTTGTATTAACATTGCTAAAAAACAAATACTGCTCTGAATCCACTGCTACTGCTGGAATCCTTCATTTCCAATGTTTTTCTTTGCAGCTTTGCACGTCTGTACAACCCTTTTGCTCTCGTCTTATGTAATTGTATTTTTCTTTGATGTATCTCATCACTACTCACTGTTGCAACGTTCCACTTTCTCCATGGGGTTCATTGAATTACAACTAAAATGCACTAATGTTTAATACATCTATGCAGCAGCAGAAACCGATCACATTTATGGAAATAATATTAATT
The DNA here is from genome assembly GCF_905237075.1 of Dicentrarchus labrax. Lineage (NCBI taxonomy): Eukaryota > Metazoa > Chordata > Actinopteri > Moronidae > Dicentrarchus > Dicentrarchus labrax. The sequence goes on from NW_026136715.1 coordinate 20,521,434, forward strand.
TTACAGAATAACATTTGCACAATCCATGTCTCAACTTATTTACATGTTTAGTCTGCAGGAATTATAAGTGCTACATTATCAATGAAATCGTTTAGTCACTATGAATATAAACCACATTGGAATGAAAACTGAAAATTGACTGTGGTTTTCTTCTCCTCTGTCTCCTTTTCACATTAAATTGCAGTAAATGATCAGATGCTACTCTGAGAATTTTATGGGTATACAAGAAGCGCTAATATTTTATACTCTGTATTTCTCAGCAAAAATTTGCCCCAAGCGCCACCACGAAGGGAGCCATTATAGAGCTTTTATCTTCGTAAACTCCACTAACAAGAGTACCAATAGCGGCGAGCAGCAGGGGAATTAAATAGTATAACTAAGGAAACACAAAAAAGGAAGTAAATTCATACAGACACAATCAAAACAAAAAATAGCATGACCTATTTTCACAAGCTACGTGTTATGCTACGAATGTTAATCTTATTAATGGACTTAGACTGCTCAAACTCAAAGTGTGAGTGGTGTGTGTGTGTGTGTGTGTGTGTGTGTGTGTGTGTGTGTGTGTGTGTGTGTGTGTGTGTGTGTGTGTGTGTGTGTGTGTGTGTGTGTGTGTGTGTGTGTGTGTGTGGCTGCCAGGCGTGTGTGCAGTGCACGTATGCCTGGTATTCTGGTCTGCATATGGGTTCAAAGCCCCGGGTGGACATCTGTTAGAAGGTCTGTCAATCATTGTTGATGCCCCTCCCCTCCACCCCTCCACCTTTCACCTACTTCCTGGTTCTAATGAAAGGCATTTTCAGGAGCCAAAGACCTTTGACCCAGTCTCATTCTCATCCCAAAAAGAAACATTTAAAAAAAGATTTGCATATTTAATTATAATAATAATAATAATAATGTGTAATGACAAAAATCAATATCAGGAAGGTTATGATGTTCTGCTGACTCAATATATGTCAGCAATTTAAGTAAGTTCACATATTGCTCTTTGTTGATGTCATTACTATCCTTGAAGAACTTTTACACTTATGACCAGTCAATATTTCTCCTACGAACACTGTTGTGGTTTTTAATTCATCAACTGCATTCACCTGTCTGCAGTGTCTTCTCATTCAGCTATCTGAACATTATTTAACTGTTAATTAAGAGGCAGCTTTGAAAATTAGCCAACAATGCATGTTTCTTTTGGTCCACCAGCAACAGATTAATTAAATTATCATGCAGTTTTATTATTAGACCAACGAGACATATCTCCTGAAATACACCAGGATGGCTAGCTGATGGTTGGATTTCTGCTTGCTGCCTGGCCACAGACCAACGTAACAATCAACCAAAGTCATCGAACGTCTGCAAAGCCTCTCAACCGCCCTGCCGTATCACATTGCATGGGTCTTTCCTATCCATGTAGTGTGAGATTTAAACAGTCTGCTTAATTTCCGCTATTTTGCTACACAAACACTCCATGCCATAAACTGTCTGGCCTACAGTTAGTCCAGTTAGTTGAGTCAATAAATGTCGGCCTGTCACCATAGTTACAGCACATCCTGTCACAGCTTAGTTGACAGTGATGGTGAATCATCTGCAACGTTTCTGATAGTTGATACACTGTTTAAGCCATTTTCAAGCAAACATTCACTAGTTCCAGCATCCAGTTGTAAAGATGTTATGCTTTTCTTGGTCTTATGTGATAGTAAACTGAAAATCTTTTGGTTTTGGATAAAACACGAAATGTAAAGACTTCACTTTGGGCTATAAGAAACTGTGATTTTTTAAAAAACTATTTTCTGGCATTTTATAGACCAAACAATTCAATTTATATTATTATAATTTTTAAACAATCAATTAAACTACACAATAATCATCAGATTCAAGGTGGGCATGCGATTCTACACGTCTTTTCCTCAAATTCAGCAAATATCTCATCATCCTCGATAGCTTTTATGTGTGTGCGCTGAAAAAACTAAATCCAGTGTGGGTACACAGCTGTAAGTCTGTAAATTAACAAAATGGCTTGAAGCAGCCACTTTAGCATTTGTGTTTGCAAGCCCACACCATAGCTAGCTTTAGTTACATTACTTGCTGTGTCGTTGTTCACTTTATAAAGGTATTTGTCATGGTATTGGATTGGATTTTGCACACCCCACCTTTGATTGATAAAAATTTATAAAAATGAAAATGATTGTTAGCTGCAGCCTTATATTGGTTTGTTTTTGAGTTCTCACTAACCACATGACGCACTGCCAATAGCAGGATATTATCAGAAGTCATCATATTATCACACATTACCATTTTCATGCATACATTGAATTCCTAATCATGCATCACTATAATGATTTTGTGCCTTTTGGCTTCCACGCTGCTGTTTGAATAAACTGTCACAAGACTATTTGATCGTGAAGCTTGTCACTGCACCAGCTGCTACTGCGGCTGATATGATTCACAGAAGAGAAAAAGATCAATGTTCCTGCTGTTTACAGAAATAATAATATTCATGTTGGCGGATGGTATAGGAGTACCTCATTGTTCTCAAGAAATAATAAGTCTAAAAAGTATTCATCCTTGTATAAAATGTAGCATTCTAGAAATGCAGTTATGATTTAACTTGTACTTTAAAAGCATCCACAGTCGATGCTAAGAGCTTCTAATTCCCTATGTGCCATTCATGCCAAGGGCTATAACAACTTTTTAACTTAAATACATATAATGCTACAATCTTCTGACTCCACTGCATCTACAGAGCCACACTGTGTCACACTGTGTTAAATCACTAATCTGACTGCTGCAGTGAGTGGGTTGCTGGGAGTCTGGAGGCTGCATCCACCCAGACCACGAGGAACTCTTTTATTGTGAAACCTCAGAATGCAGGGGCAGTTTGTGTTAAAACAGGAAGCATGCATTAGAGAATTTCTTTAAGTGTAGGCTGGTCAATAGACAGCAGGCTGGAGTGTCACTTTTTTTTGCAGTTTTACTCTCAGATAGCATTCTGTGCGAAAAAACTTTAATTTTGCTTGAAGAGATTTAGATAGAGGCATGTTCAGGAAATGCGGACTTCACTCAGAACGCACAATTGCACTACGAGCAGCAGCATATTACAGCACATTAAGACTGATAAATAAGTTGTGGGATATACTGGTGAGGGTAGGATTTTAGCTCCTGTTTTGTCAGCTTGTAAAAGCTGCAATAAACCTACCTCACCCAGCTTTTAGGAGCCGCTAGCTCAGCTAAAAGAATTTCATTAGTCTGGGTTTCAGTGTAGAAATTAAGTGTCCTGTGAAAGGCTAAATGCGGCTTCAAATCTGAGTACACAACATATAGTGAACACAAAATATCTGCTATCAGCAGCACTGAATTCAATCCACAAATATTGGTATCAAAGCGCACATTGGTGGACGGATATCATGATACACAGCATGTCATGGACACATTGCAAGCTTCTCTGTACCATGACTGCATGCATTTTTAGCATGGTCAATGGCTGTCCTCCAGTAAGAAAGCTCTTATATAAGCCATCCGAAGCCTTGGCTCTAAAACAGTTACAACACACAGATCTGCATCTATTTTAAGCCTGCAGTGATTCAGCTTTCTACTTCCAAAAGATTTTCAGGAAACAAATAAAGCTGTTATGGTAATGCCAATGAAATTGCATTTATTAATTGGTTTATTGATGCTTTTGGCAGGAAGAGTGCGACACATTTTTAGATTTTGTTATTCATCTCCAAGACTCTTCCTTTAAATATAGGAGCTGGTCTGTGCACAAGCAGATTTTTGTGGGAGTGTTAGCATGGGTATGGGAAAGGGCTTCTGTGTGAGCCCTCAGGCCCCAGTGGCATTGTGGGCAATTATGAGGTCAGATATTTCTCCCACTGCCTGTGCAGAATCACATACATCTACATGTTAGCAAGAGCCGCCAGAGCAGTTCAAACCAGCCACAAAAACAACATCCCATGGTTTGCTACCCACATACACAGATATCTTCACACAGGTATACAAACACATCCGCATGAACAAACACAGAATAAATCAAGGAGGGCTGCAGAATAAACACACACATGTACACACACACTATTGTAAACTCAGCCACAGTTTATGGTGTAATTACACAGCAGAGGTAGAGACAGTGTCAGTTAATGAATCACTTCTCTATTGTGAAGTGTGAGCCTCGTGTGTGATCAGTAATATCTTGACTCCAGATGTTTTGTGGGCCTCCCCTTTCTGTCACATCTCTTTCCTTCCGTGCTCTCACACTAGATGCAACTATGTGGTTTGTAAGCGAGTGTTAGTGTGACATCTGTGATGTGTTTCATGCACAGCTACAGCCACATGTGTGCAACGTGCAGAGGACTTAAAACCGCTGAGAGTGCATAGCAAGGGGGCCTCCAACTGTAGACTGTGGAAAATACCACTATTAAACTAGTAAAAAGGCAGGATTTTTTTTTTTTATGAACTGGAGCCATTAATCATGTAGTTGTGTTGTTTGATGTCTTTTTGGCTATGAGACATTTCCATTTACACTCTTTCACACACCAGAATGCCTGATGAGTCAGGATCCCAGGCCTTTTGCAAATGTACCATGATGCTGTTCTGTAGGGTTGAGAATATAATTCAAATCAACTACGAAGAACAGGAATCAAAACACAAGGGTTTATGAGTATCGGGAAACAGATGCTGACATATCAGCTTTTCCTATTGCTTTGAAAGGTGGCTTTTTCAAAATAAATACTGATGTTCATATTCATTTGTTTCCATGTTCCTAAATCTGTGTTGGACTGACTTTGTGAGCCTGAGTGAGCCATGTACACAAAATGCAGCTATGTTGGCTTTTCACTGCAGCTCAGACTGAATAGAATCATGGCTCCACATGAGATTGCTTCTGCAGTTGAGTTTGTCTTCTTCTCAGGGTGTTACATTTGTGTTGGGAACTGTTAAGATTTTTACAAACTGATTTAAATGAAGGCTAACAGTATATTCTGGATACACAAATAAATGTTTCAATGACCGTGCTTTCTACGATGATACCTTTGACCAAAGCAAAAGTCTGTAACATTCTGCATTTTGTTGTCCTTGCCAGCCACAGTAAATGTGCTGTTAGATTTATTAACCAAAGGTTAAAGATTCTTGGGTCTTTTTTTTAATGGGGTCATGACCCAGTAAGAGTCATGGGTGCATCTGGTCACCACAATAAGGAGATTAACATAATTATGTTTTTAACGAGCTTGGGCTCCATAGCGAGAATGTCCAGATTTATTATTTACTTGATTTTAGTTTTCATTTTTCTTACTAATGTAATTTAGTTGTCTTTTTTTGAACTAGTGATGTTTTGTGTTGCATATAGTTAAGAAGGTAACTGATTATTTAATACGATTTGGCCTATCTGCAGCTTATCTGCATTAATTACTGCTGAGTTACTGGGTTACAGCTTTAAAATCTATAAGGTTCAGCCATGTCCCTCATAATGTGACCCATGTGAAGATTTAAATGTTTTAAAGGGCCCATTTCCGGTGTCAGTATGGAAGATGTGGAGCGCTGATTGGAGAGCTGTTTGACCAGTCACACAGCTGAGGGCGGCTGTTTGAAAACCAAACCTCAGTAAGAAGAAAGAAATGAAATTGGATTGAGTGTGTGTGGATTCAAGTAAACTGATGCTGGTGGTGAAGAGATAAATGTGCACTGAGCAGGCAGCTTAGAGACCCAACTGTGCACTTTTATTACAGCTGTGTCCTGGACTGCACACACACACAGGTCTAAAGATTAACATGCAGGACATCAGAAGAAAGTTCTCATGTGACTCCAGGACTTAAAACAACCATGTGAATAGGAACAGGAACAGGAATAGGAACACTCTTTTGGTAGGACATACTCCATCTCACACATATAGCCTACTGTATACACACACACACACACACACACACACACACACACACCGAGAGAGAGAGAGAGAGAGAGAGAGAGAGAGAGAGAGAGAGAGAGAGAGAGACAGACACTGTGAAACATTGGCACACTTTCCGCTAGTTTTCCCGCTCCGTTCCCCACTGACCTTGGCGGACCGGCGGGCTCCCAGTAGCGGCAGAACAGGTGCAGTCCGTCGGCGTTGACGATGTGCTGCAGGTCGGTGTAGGCGACTCCCTGCGGACTCCGCCGCGGAGCAGCTCCCGGCTCGGGCATGGAGGGGTCTGCAAAAGACACACGGAGCAGCGATAACAACACATCGCTGCCGTAGAAGTAGCAGCTGATGCCGGCGACGAGCAGGCAGGTGGCGGCGGTCACGGCGTTCATTGTTTACTGTTGTTGTTTTGTTTGTTTGTTTTTGGTGCGCGTTCCAGGCATGCGTCGAAGAAGACACGGCTTGTATCTAATCCTGCTGCACACACACACACACACACACACACACACACACACACACACACACACGCACACACACATACACACACACACACACACACACACACAGGCTGTGTTGTCAGAGCGTCCGCAACGACCGGCGTTACGTCACCAGACCATATGCTCTGCCTTCCACAAGGTCTCTCTCTCTCTCTCTCTCTCTCTCTCTCTCTCTCTCTCTCTCTCTCTCTCTCAGCCCCCACGCTCTCCACTTGCTCCCTCTCTCTCTCTATTTTTTTTTTTCAACTTTCATGAGCTTTATTAGCATGAAAAGACCGCTTATATTACTCACATTATTGCCGTTACCACGGTTGTAATTGTGATTATAATTATTACACTTGAAGTGCTGTTCTGCCAAAGGTTGTATCCTGTGATGTTTACAATAACTAAAGAGTGTAAGAAAACAACAACCAAATGGTTGACACGTTACTACACTGTTCAACGGCATTATACTATAATGAATAGAACAAACAGATCATAAAAACTAAAGAATAAAAGAATATGATCACATATAAACATATTAAACATACAAATAAGACACATTTAACTCCTGTAGGGCAATGAGGGAAAAAATAAAAACGATAGGGGTATTTATTTATTTCATTTTCACCAGATATTTGTCAATTGATATCTCCATGTTCGTGGATAAACCTGTCCCCTGTATATAAACACTGAGCTGATTTACAAACAATATCACAAAGCAAATACATTTTCATTTAGAAAAAAATATATATAAAAATCTTTCTATCCAGCTCTCTCCCCTCTACCGAACCCTGCAAAGCTACTCACACAAATAATCTGTGTGTACTCTCTTTTTCCTGCAACACTCCAGGACCTGCTCTCCCCTTCTCTCTCTCTCTCTCTCTCCCCCCCCTCTCGCATTACGCACGAGGCTTCCCTGACATCAGGTCCAGTCGGATACACAGTAAATCCAGGCTACATGGTGTTAATGGCATGTATGGCATTACAATGCAGAGGACGGTGTGTGTACTGCCTGACACACCGCCGGAGGTAAAAATAGCCCTTGTGTGAAGCTATTTCCTGAGGTGATCGGGTGTCGTCGTTAGTGACCTGACTTAGTGACTCTGAACTCGGACCTCAGTATTTCATATGCTGTAGCCAGTGATAATTTGTCAGTTTAAACATGAGTAAACTATATGGCTGTGTGTGTTGGTGAGTAGTATGGGGAATATTTAGGTTGATTCATGAAACACCTGATATCATATCTATGAATTTCTACCATTAGGAACTATTTAGCCAACGTTTTGACACCAAAATGCGTATAAACTGGTTTCTGGCCGATTTTCATCCACAATAACAGGCTACATTTCTGCTTTGCAACCAATAGCCTAATGTACGGGGAAATATGGCTCATATCAGCCGCATATGGCAGGACCATAACAGAAAACATGAATAACAGTCAAAAGTGTGCATCACACCAATAATCGTTATCACTTAACTTGTAGCAATATGTGAGCAGATCGATACTGAAGACTGCTCCAATGACATGTGTGCGCAAAAACCTCCCTTTTGTTTTCATCTCCGCTGCAATCAACCGTTTCCACCTCCATGCACATGGAAAAGACTCTACATAGCAAGCACCCAGAAAAAGAGCAAACGTTTGCAGTGCAAGTGTCTGTAATTGACATCAAAGCCTTGAATAGAAGCGACTCATCTGGTTTGACTCCTGATGTCGATGCCAGAAGCCAGTAGTAGCGCAAGATGCGCTATATCTTCAATATTATTGTTTGTGGGCTTTATGGGAAAAAAAGATGAATGGAGGAAGCCAGAGAGGATGCCGCATGTGTGAATACCACTGCAAAACTACAAGTTGCGTTGGTTAAAAGCAGAGGATAAATGGATAGTGTGCTGATGCTGGAGATTACATCCACTGGAGTGTCCATAACAAGGTCTAAACTGAGTGCCAGAGACGCACTGTTAAGTCCCTATGCAGAAATATCATAAGAATATAATGGAACCAACCTGTACAGGAGCGTCTGCAGTGAAGTTTCAGCTTCTTCTCGGACTCTAATCCCTCTCTCTCTCTCTCTCTCTCTCTCTCTCTCTCTCTCTCTCTCTCTCTCTCTCTCCCCCCCTCTCTCTCTCTCGCTTTCTCTCTCTCTCTTTATGTAGCCTATGTATGCCTCTCTCTCTCTCTCTCTCTCTCTCTCTCTCTCCGATGCTCTGCCCTCGCAAGAGAAGAGAAGAATGCAGTCAGCGACGTTTGGGGAGAAACTAAGTAAGTATTCACGTATACACCCCCTCTCTCTCTCTCTCTCTCTCTCTCTCTCTCTCTCTCTCTCTCTCTCTCACACACACACACACACACACACACACACGTTACACATTCTCCCCCAGAGGCGGAGATACAGCTCTTCTCTCGCCCCTTATGCTTAGCCTCATTTACTGTAACTCACCGTGGTTGAGTCCACATGGTTCACATTATGTACATGCCAGAGCCGCAGACGTCGGTTTATTAATAGTATCATGATACTAGTATAACCTGATGAGAGAACAATTCCTCAACTAAATGACAAGACAGGTCGTGTGTCATTTTAAAACGAGGCATGTTTTCTGATCTAGTGCTATTCATTCTGTCCTGTGTGTAAGTCACTGGAGGTGTTGGTTTGTCATTACAAAAAATATTAATATGGCTGTTGACTATTCATGTCTGGTTAGGTTTAAGGAAGTAAAACTGCTTGGTTAAAACAGTATTAATAGATTTTTTTGGCCACTTGGTGGCAAGGGAACAAATAGTAAACACAATATTTACATTACATACAATAGAATATACTTTAATGTGCCCATAGGGAAATTTGTTTTGGACCCAGTCCTGCAGTTTTACAGAAGATTACCCTACAATTAAAAAAAAAAAAAAACAATAAACAAAACAAAAACAAACATCAGTATCTCAGCAACCTACAGCTTCCCAATAACAGTATCTACATGCCAATACCATACACACACACACACACACACACACACACACACCTACTCACACCTTCTGACAACAGCGACATATTGCACAACCCTCATGGCCAACATCCTATTCAACCCGTTTGAGTTAAGGTTCTTAATGGACGTAGGCAGGAATGTTTGTTGTTTCGGTTCAGCCTGCTCTGGGGAAGCTGGAACTCTGGATGGAAAATGTGGGTTGGATCAGAAACTATTTTCTTTGCCTGTCTGATAATGGATTGCTCATACATTGTTTGACCCCCATAATCTTCATAGGAAGAGCATTATATTACCTTTTTTATGTGCTGAGAAAAATACCTTTCTCCGTTGGTAATCTTGTCTCTCTGCATGTGGTGCTGGGTGGGTGTCCAGTGGGTTTGTCAGAGCTTTTACACTCATTTACACCTGTAAATGAGGTCGATGACAGCGGTGAACCAGAACGGTAATGAGTCCAAAGACGCTAAAATGAACCTCAGAGCTGAGGGATAATTCTGTAGTTTGTCACCAACGTCTTTCAGATTGTTTAAGCAATGTTCCAAGTAACATATAATACCTTTACTGGAAAATGTGTTTGTTTTGTAACAACTAAATGATTCAGAGTGTTCCTGTTCCGATTCTGACTCATTATACCTAGTTTTAGTTAACAGAGGATTGTTGTGGTTGCAAATCTTTGTGGTGGAAATTAATCTCTTCCCACTTCTCTAACTGCTAACAGACACACACTCAGAAAAACAGACTATTTCTTTTCTCTAAAAATTACACAACCACCAAGGAGGATCAATTGAAATCATGTTTGAATCATGTTTTTGTTCTTATTTCCATGTGTGACTTTAAACTGTAAAAAGAAAATTCACGATCAAAACATGGTGGATTGTATCTGTAAATATGCAGGTTCTTAAGTGACTGAGGGCTAGATGGGTGAACAAAATGATACACAATGCATTGCGTAGGGACTCCTGTTGTGGTTATGGGTTTGATTCCAATGTCCTTACTGTTATAATGAACATCTGCAACATGTGGCAGACGAATTGAAACTGTCTCAGAGAACAACTCCTTATTCAGTATAAACAAATTCACTGAACACGTCTGTAGATAAACATGGTGTAGACCAGTGAGACAGGAAAAGGGAACACCCTTCATCCCTATCTGAGGCATCAGTTTCATCAGTCCAGATATTTTGAGAGGTATTTTGAGAATTCCTGTCATTGCATAACCACATCAAAATGTCTTCCTTGGTTCTTATCAGAACTCTCTGTGTTTGCAAAGGAAATGAACAAAGAGGAGCATTTGAGTAAGTAAAATAAGATTTATTTTTCATGTAAGTACATGGATATTGGCAGATTTTTAAATAAACCATGCATGCAGGTATTTATGTTTCTTAGTGATTAAAAGGCTTAAATAACTTCATTGTCAAACATGGCATTCAAAGTTGGCTAAAAATACATCACAGACAAATGTCAATCAATATTAATATGCTTTAATTGCCTGTTTGTATGTTTGTGTTGCTTTTCTATGACTTGTGTGTGTGTGTGTGTGTGTGTGTGTGTGTGTGGCACTGCATTTTACTGTGCAACTTCATATGTGTAGTCTGTTTCTTTACATTCTGTTGTTTTTGGCTTCATGTATTGTGTTTTTTACAACGTGTGTGTGTGTGTGTGTGTGTGTGTGTGTGTGTTTCTGACAGACGATTGATCCAGTTCTCTGAGGCTCGCTGGATAAAATCCTCATATAGACAGAGTGTCTGGCACTTCTTCATAATATGTCGTTCCTCTCAGGGCTCAGAAATGTGTTGCTGTGATCTCCTGTGAAACAGAAGGACAGGAGAGATCAAAAACAGAGAAGAAGAACCAAGGAGAGAAGAACAGAGATACCAAGTGGGACAGAAAATGGGAAGAGACAACTACCTGTTTTCAAAATATGTGCCAGATTTTTATTTTCTCTCCAGTGGCATGAAAGCCTCAGGTTAATGAAGAGGAACAGAAGTGTAAAACATTTTTCACAGCATGCCACATTCTCAGAAATGTGAAACTATTTTAAATCTGATGTCTCCACTTTTCACCATGTGGATTCATTCACTGCATTATTTTATACTTTTATACTATACTTTTATACTCTGATGGGCCTCTGGGGTGAATGTAAGGCTCTACTTGCTTTCTAAAATGCTGAAATGCTTCTGTCTCGCTTTCATGCCGATAAAGATTACTTAATTGAATGAAATTAAATACATTTGAAACGGAGATACAGTAAAGGCCAGATCAAATAGCAAACCAACGTCTTGCTTTTCTGAAAACCTCCATCTCATGTATTTGCCATGTGAAATATATTCATACAGTATGAGCTGTATATATAAAGTGTGTATGCATGCATATATTCATTAATTCACACATAACTGCATGCATGTTACAATTTATGTGTGTTCTTGTTCTGTGCACAGTTCCCTTGACCAACCTCATCCTCTTTCATCTTACCATCCACTCTCTTACATGGTCTGTACTTTTTGTGTGTGTGTGTGTGTGTGTGTGTGTGTGTGTGTGTGTGTGTGTCAGCGCTCCCACGAAAAGACTTTGATCCTGTGAACTCTATTTCATGGACAAGTGCCATGTCTGTGTTCTTTGTTAGATTTCTCCTATGGGAGCAGAAACATAAAGTCACGTAACACGAACAGGAAAAAAAAAACAATAGCACATTTGCTGATGTGCGGACATGCATGCAAGCACAGGTGTATAAATAAGATTAACACACACACAATGCCCATGTGTTAAAGCAGTCTGTAATTTGCCTTCAGACAGATCAATGGTGTGTGCTGGGATGAGGAGTATTTCTGATGCATATACAAAATGTTGTTTAGAAATGTGTTTTTAACTGTATGAAAAAATGTAAGGGATTTGCATCTAAATATATTAAAATACATAAACTCACACAAACATACAAATATGATATTAGAAACAGTGAAAATACCAATTTCAACCATCCTCCAACCATCTTATGCTGTGCAATCAATTTTAATTCCAGGTCACACTGTTTGGACAGACTAGGGATCAATGAACCAATCGAGAATCAACAGCGAAATCATTGTCCATTAAGACTATGTATAATGTGAAAGGGGGTCGCTCAGAGTGACAAATCCACAGAGAATTATCACATGACTGCATTTTCCCTCAGCTCAATGGAGCCTCTTTTAACTTACTGTTTGGTTTTATGACCAACTTTAATTCACTGATTCACTTCAACCTCATCAGTGTCATTTTCTGCCGCAGTCGGGACCTATTTTAATTGAAAAATCTCTACAAAAAAATATCTGGCTGCTATCTGTCAACTAGCTGGTGAACAAACAGTTAAAAGGAGAATGAATACTGTCCTTTAATTCATCACAACTCTAAACGAGAGATAATTTTTCTCCGTATCCACCCGATAAATTGACAACTGTTTGCTAACACATTCGCCATGTGAAATTAACATAAGATGATAAACATTTACAACAATGGCTACAACCGTACAGTATTTTATGACCTCCTCTTGAGACTCCTTCATCAAGTAACATTGAGTTCATCACTAAAAGTAAACTTCCATACTTCAGCACGCTATGTGATGTTCTTTGTTTGAGTGCGAGTATCACCTTATCTTGGCTTAGTTTTCTGGAGGACTGACAGTGCAAAACGGCATCATGGACGGTGTAGAAGAGACAGGACTTTGTCACTTTTTCATTAAAGAAACCTCCAGTCTGCAGGTTGTCCACCACACCAGCTAGAGAGAGAGGGAGAAAGAGAGGGAACAATGAGCATGTCAATGCAGGAGGACAAGAAATGGAGTGAAAAAAAGTGGAAGAAACAGAGAGAAAGGGACGTAGTTTAATATTTGAAGTAGGGGAAATAAAATGGACCAAAATATAAATAAGAGACAGAGAGAGGGGGATGGGGGTGGGAGGCGTAGTCCTTAATTGAACCTCGTTATAATTCCTGACTATATACATTTCCTTAGCAGTCCCTTTGCGAGCCCAAAGGCTCAGAATAAACTATTTATCTTTCTACAGGCTATACGCCCAGTATGGGCTAATTAAAGCCTCTGATTCTCTGAAATAAATTGGGTGGCTTCTTACATTGTGTTTTCTACTCCCCTGGGGACCCACATTTTTCCATCCAGCAAGTCAGTCAGAGAGTAGATGCCTTATTACAGTAAAAACAAAAACCGGCCCACCATATTTTTTCTTTAGCTTTCCTCAGGACTCATTATTGCATATCATACCAGACTGGAAAAGTATTTTTCTGGAGAACATTCCAGCTATTGACTGAACGACTTCCTTCATAGAAACGTTACAATAACATCAGCAAACAGCTAAAACAACATCTGATATTGTTGAACGGATTCAGATTGTGTGTGGCTGAGTGGGTCTGGATGTGTGTTCCAGTATATGGGACAAAAAATCCCAGTGGGCATCTCTGACGATGGAATAAGTTCTAGATTAAAAGTTTATTTTATAACAGAAAGGCAAATAGAGTTCTGAGTGAATCAACCCACAGATACATATAAAACACCAATATAATCATATGAACAGCTGTAAATGGTTACATAGCGGCACTGACGTTGATCTCCAAGAGATTTTTAACTTTTCTGATTCATTTTATTTTTTAAACATTGTTTGAAAGTCTAATCTGTCAATTCGGTACTATTATTTTCTAGTAGGGACTTACTCTGGCAGCCAGCAAGAAGCACCTCTACACCAATTTCTTCGTAGTCATTCCGGATCTAAAACAGACACAGAAGCACAGAGCAAAGGTCACACTGGGGATCATTTAATTAGTCTGACAATTCAATTTAAAGTAATTGGATGCCTGTGGAGCTAAATGATTAGGAAAGGAGGGATGAATGAAGGATATATTTTGTCTTTTAACAGGAAGAAATGCATGCGGCAAAGATAAAAAGATCTGAATCAGTCATCTTTATTCTCCTAGGGCCAGTTACTTATCTAAGTTTTAGAGGGGGAATTCCTTATTAGCTATCAACTGTCTTTTTGTTCTTTAAAAAATGTGTTTGGATCCATTTTAGAGGAAAATAATGTAAATTGAACCTGTTAATTTTGATGAAATATTAGATCAGAACAATGAACTAACTAATGCAGACAAATGCACATATACACAACGATGAATTCTTAATATGTACAACTTACTTCACCCTGGACTGAGTATTTTCCCTCTCTCTCTTTTTATATACGGGTGTCTACATGTGTAAATGTGACTGCCATATCCATACCCTGCGTAGCGTCTTGACTCCCACAGTATCCAGGAAGTTAACAGGGCTGAGGTCGAGGATGATGGCTCTGGGGAGTGAGGGGTCGTGCTCAGCATCGATCTCAATGATGGCAATGTCCTTCTCCTCCTTCTCTGGCTCCCCCTTTTGTACAGGAGGAGACATGACATAGTGCATATTAATACCCTGTATATGTATTGACTCCCACAGTATCATGAGAGGTTAGTCAATGTAAAATGTTTAGACGATGAATCACAATCAAAGGTTATTCCAGAATTAGGAATTCAAATGACCATCAAGCTTCAGACATAGTAATGTGTCAATGTTTCAATCAAGCTCAGTAACAAAAAGCTTCATCATTTACGGTAAATATCATGTCTCTGGTCACCTTCCCCGGGTCAACTGCGTTGTTCTTGGCAGCTTTCTTGGCTTTCTTGGCATTTTTCTTTTCATGCCTCTTCCTTTTGGCCTCTAGTTTCTTCTTGGCTGACAGGATCTTGGTAATGTTAAAGCCAGACTAAAAAAAACAGCGAAAGACAATCACACATTGTAACAGTGAGGTTCACATTGATTTTATACAGCCAGTCAAATATTCCTCCTCCTGAGGTATTCATTAAGGCTGTGATAAGCCATTGTTTTACTTATTTTATTCATCTGCTCCTCCTTTTATATTAGGCAAAAAACTTCTGATTTTAAATTGCACCAATTCTTTATAACACACGAGAGATGAGTGCTTCAGCTGGTATCATATACAGTATGTACTTCACCACATATTTGTCCTATATAGTTCTGCAACTGGTAATGTAATGCAATAAGCTAAATATTTTTAACAACAAACCATTTAAAGCTTATGGAATGGAAACTATAGATCTCTTTCTCATTATGGTTATTGTTTATAGCTGTTGTAATATTACCAGGTCAAGCTCATTACCCGTCATAGTAACGTAAATGTTTATTTTAGCCAGTTTAGCCAGTTCAGTCAGTCCAACTAGACTGGGTGAGGCAGGTGTGACGGGCGTGAATGGTGTGCATAAGACACAACCACAGGGCATTGCAAGAAGGCTAATTATAGTAAAGTCTTCCTTTCTTTGTGCTTTTGCTCGAGGGTTCTAATAAACATAAAATGAACTATGAGAGTTTGCTTTCCTATATTAAACAACTAAAGAACATAAGTTAACACAACTTTCTCAGGCTACATCCTCACTACAACATTTGACATTTTAAAATGCTCAAGGCCCTTCAAACAGAGATATTTGGAAACACTGCTGACTCCATTGTAGTTTGAAAACTCCACAGCAGTGTTTTCTGGATGGACAGAAACGGCAGCCTTTGCACTGATAGGCTTTAGTGCTGTTAAAATATACATGACATACACACCAAAATCTCTAACAGCTCCAGTCTGGTCAAGAATTTGATTCATAGCTAAGTTACTGTAGATGACTCATTAAAGCATCCCATTTGTAATTAAATCATATTCAGATAAAGCATGTTGAACGTGTCTAGAAAACACCATTGGCATTGAGCAACGACTAATGAGCAACCGGGAAATGGAAATGCAGAGAAAGATTTTAACAATCATCAGTCAGCAAAGGCCAATCGGATTTCATTGTTTGTTTTTGTGATTTGTGATATATTTTTCCATGAATAAAATGTCTGCCTGGCAATTGTAAAGTGGATCAGAATTTGATTAGAGCCATTCAAGTCTTCCTAGTTCTCCAAATCAAAACTGCTAGCAATTAGCATCTCAAAAACACTACTTAGCCGTTTGTAGGATATTTTACCTCATCATTATACTATTTCATTGTCTGACAGGAAAGACAATTCATGCAAAAACATGATTTGCCTTTAAAAACTTTTCTTGCAGCATGACATCACCACTAGTTGATACAATTATATCCCCTTACATAAGTGCAACCCATCAGCTTAGTTGCTGCCAGTGAGAAGCGGTAAGTGGTCCCAGATTTCCTCTAGTTCATGGAAAATAATCCCCAACTTCAACTCATCTGCATGCCACAGTGACTGGTAGAGTAGAAACACTATCACCAGAATTCATCTGGTGGCAATTTCTCACCTTGTAAACAAACGTGCAGCCTCTGCCAGTCAACAACAGCTCTATGAAAGCTTATTTGTGCATCAAAGATTAGAAAGAAAAGAGAGCGACCCAGTGGCTTTGACATGCTGACATTTGAATGAATGAGACGTTCTATTATCTCCCTCCCTTATTCAATCTATGCTTCTCACCCTCCCTCCATCTTTTGTCATCCTCTTTCTACCTTCCCTCAATCTGTCTTCCCATTTGCCCCCAAAGAGACGTGACAGAAGAGGAGGAGGAAGAAAGGGGGGAGAGAGGAGAAGGACGGGAGAGTTTAAACAAAAGTTTAACAGAAGAAAAGGAGAGGAGAAAATGGTGAGATGACATTTGGAACAATGTCTGTCATGATTGTGATGTGTGAATTGGTGAAATGTCAGGTCAGTTATTAGTGTGTCAGAAATAATGTTTGTAAGAGAGGAGTTAATTGCACGTAAATTGTGACAAGGGGGATTGTTGCTGGTGTAAGTAGTTTCTTTTTCTGTGTGTAGCTGCAGTGTGTGTAGTGTATGTTCATATAAATCTGGGCTTGTGTGTCCATCACAATTTGTTTGGATGTTTGATACTGCTTTTTTTTTTGGGAGGGGGGGCGTCCATATTAATATATTAATACCATTAATATTCCTGTGTGTGTTTGTCTTCTGGTGCCTGCACTATCTTTGTGAGGACGCATTTAACTTTTAGACCTTGAGCGTGAGAACATTTTTGATTTTGTTAAGATATTTTGTCGGTCCTCACTACTTTAAAGAGCAGTTTGAGGGTTAAAACCTGGTTGAAGTGTGAGGTTAAACGTGTGTGTGTGTGTGTGTGTGTGTGTGTGTGTGTGTGTGTGTGTGTGTGTGTGTGTGTGTCCTCACCTTCTTTGCAAGGGCATCCTGGTACATCTCAGCATTAGCAAAGTAGAGGGTGGCAGAGGAATGGAAGATCAAAATCCCTGGTACCTGCCTCACCTGAAATCAATTGGTCAGTTAATCAATTAAACAGGCAAATAAATCACTACATTTCCAATACTTTCATAACTGACAAAAACATTTTTAAGCAGACACCTGGGCACTATAGGTCATAACAGATGTTCATAATATCACAGCAGAGCTACAATGTCAAATCAGCTGAGGAAAGTAGAAGCTTTGTTCATTCACTTATAGTTGGAGGTAATTTAAAGGAAGAAATGTTTCATCCCCAACCTCAGTGTTTATCTACGAAGATAAGAAGGAGACCATCTACAGCCACTCTAGCGGCTCTGTGAGGCTGTACTGGTGGTGATTTGAATGAACATGAATTGAACATGCTCACAGTGACAATGCTAACATGCTGATGTTTAGCAACAATGTTTACCACTGTCACCATTTTAGTTTAGGGTGCTAACGTTTGCTAGCTGAGGTTGATGGGAATGTCATCAGTGTAACAGGTATTCAAATTTTACATGATGATGGCACCAGATGGAAACATCTTGGCTTTCATACATAGCACACACTGACTGTCAAATGATGGAACTATGAAACTGAAGTTATGAGCCAGTTAACTAGGGTTGTACCAATATTGTACAAATAAATTATTTCTCTCAGTTGTATTGTCTTATTAATTGTTCGAAATGTTGGTATGTAATGTGACGTTAATGGGTATGTGATTAGCCAATCACATATTTAAGTCTGGACAATGGGACGAGCTAAGTTTAAAGTGAAAATAAAAGCAATAACCTTTCACACTGTATCAGTAGGGAATGCAAGTGTGAGGTCGAGTGTTGGTTGGGAAGCGGAGTGCAGTGTGGTCTCACATAACTCCCATAAACATCTCTATATTTGACTCTGCCTATAATGTCAGGGACAAGGGGGGGGCAGGTGTGCTTTATAAACTGCTCACCTCAAAGACCCTACTGACAGTATGCATTATCTCTGATTATTCTGTTCATCTCCAGACCAGCGCTCATCCTCACTCCTGCTTTCAGGCTATTTATATATAATGTGCCATACCTGATTGTAGTCCTCCAGTGGCCTGTAAATGTCAGTGTCTGGGACCTGCCCTAATAGAGAGTATTGAGGTCTGGAATACAAAACAAAACAAAACAAGTAAGTGTATGAACAATTTGTAATGCTTTGTGTTTAGGTCTAAAAGATAGTTTCAGGGTGTGTCAACTTGACACACACTCCCACTGAACATGTGTGTGTGTTTATTTGTGTATAATTGTGGGTCCCGCGGCAATGTATTCCTACAGCTGTGTCCTGAAGATGACGGTGAGCATGGAGAATCCGATAGAAGCAGCCAGTCCCAGGTCGGGGTTGAACAACACGGTGAGGATGAAGGTGACTACCCAGACCACCTGGAGATAGAGGAAGGCAGCGATGATGAGTAATGCAGCAATGCATAGTAAAACAAAAGAAGTCTGGCAAGCTTTAGATGTATCACTCACTACACAGTGATAATGCAACTTTGCTTTTCTTAGACGCTTACCAGTAACAGATTGCGACACCACAGGAAAGGCCACGCTGTTACCTAATTCCTCAGTGCAGCATCACTTTAAGCTCATTTGTCAGCCTAAGGTGATATGAACTTGCTGCACACACACATTGTGTAAGCAGAAAGGGAGGAACAGGAAAACCTCCAATTTTTCCAAATCGTGAGTGTTGCTGTATTTTTCATACGGGTTTCACTTCATTTATCCACTTTGTTAGCCTTGTTGACACTAGCATAACTAAGCTAACTAGCTATTTGTCTTGTGTTCTAGCCTATTTCCAACAATTTGTTAACAAGTGAAACATGGCAAACCAAAGAAACATTTTTAATTAATATTTCATTTTCTATTATTTTATTGTAGGCTATCTAGTGATGATGGCTTTGCAGCCAATTTGCCACTAGTTTGCACAATTCTGTGGTTGTTGTCAAGAGATAGCAGTCAGAAACTCACAATATCTTCAACTCTGACGTACCACCAGAAAGTGTATGTAAACAGTTTTTCCCATTTGGCTGCTTGTAATCACTTGTAATTTATTCATTCATTCATTCATTCATTTACAAACAAAAAAAATCATTCATTCACATAAGAGGTAGTTGACGTGGTAACGTTAAGCATAGATACAGTTAAGATCCAGTTAGCATGTTATCATGCATGTATGTAACATGCTTTTGTAACATATTAACATTTGTGAGTCAGAATACCACAGTATGTTAGCAATAATCTCAAGAACAGTTGAGGATGACACGAAATTATTATTAGATTTAGGTGTATCCTGTGCTGGAGAATTTTTCATGAAGTAACATTACTGTACAGGCTGTTTCACAAATAGCTTGCACTTCAACGTCAGTACAGCACATTTTTAATTACAGTTTGAATGAATATATCAAACCAAAACACGAACCAATTCCTTGTATACTGTATAGTAAACTCACCATGTCTACTTTGTTGCTCTTCCAGAGTGCAGGGATGTCCATGAATTGCTTCATCATGCCATGGAGGTTGACGAAGATGATGGCGGCCAGCACTGCCTGCAAAGTGAGTCACATATAATACAGTTTACACGGTGAGCTCCGGTTTTGAGGCTTAAAACATGAAGGTGAGTTAGCTCATTTGAGATAAACCTTTCATGTACTCAGGTTTTGGAACTTTTATATGCTCTATTAACAGGCTGCAAACAAATTTTAAAATCATAACTCTGCTTTATAGACTCTTTTTCTGTTTTCAGCTAAATTAGTTAATTCAATGTAATTAACGAATTGCCCCTGATGTTTTAACTATTTGTTTTTATAAATAGCCAGTAGCTTTAGACTGGAGCTGATCTGTGGTGGCATTATGGGAACACAACCTCAGCTGTTCACTTTGGCTGAGTGCTGAGGACGGCTTATAACTTTGCAAACACATTCACACTCAGACTTGGACACATGTGTATGCTTATGTTGGTGCACAGATGTGAACACATGCAAACACCCGTACCCGCGGCCCCACACACACACACACACACACACACACACACACACACACACACACACACACACAGTACCTTTGGCAAATCTTCAAAGAGAGCTCCAATCCAGAGTGTGATGAAAAGGATAACTATTGCTGATAGAGCCCCAGCAACCTGCAGTGAAGAGAGAGTGAAGATAGAGGCATGATGAATGGAAATCAGGAGAGAGAGATCAGAGGAAGAAAAACCACAGAAAAAATGAGTGATGTAGTGGTTATTAGATTGAATTGGTACATGATTATGAGAGGAGTCAAGGCATCATCAGTTAAAGCCTCTCCTCTCCTCTGTAATGGGCCTTAGCTGATTAATGGTGTTGTCAGACTAAATCGGTTTAGCCTTTCAGCAAATCTGTGTTTGTGTAGGTGGACGATGTGAGTGAAAATCGATTCCCTAAGTGTTTTTTAATGATGCCACTTATCAGAGTAACATTAATTATGACCAGCTCATCACTCCGTTTAACCTTTAAGATTCTCCAGGTTTGTGGCTACAGGCAGAGTGAAGTGAAAACACAGATATAAATAAAATTATCAAATGAAATGTCTTGTCAAGTTTAAAAAATGCCAAGCATGAAATCAAATAAACATTTCCCTTAATGTTCTTTTTAAATACTTTTCAGTTGTGTGAACTAAAGACAGGAGAAGCAACAAATATCATGCAAATTAAATTAAAAAAACAAAAAACATTTACAACATTTGTAAAAACACTTTATAGTTGTGCATCACAGGATGCTAATTGAAAAAAAGCAGCTTAACAGGTGTAAGAATGTGTGGATTTTGTTTTCACGTCAGGTGTGTGATTTTGTAATATGTGTTGATTTTCTTTTTTAGGGCAAATCAGTATTAACATTAATGCAGTAGACATTTTAAGGTTAAATATGAGGAGCTAAGTGATTTATTTATTTCTTTTTATGTTTATTTACATCTTCAGTGATTTAAGTATTATACTTATTATTCCATTTTGGCCAAAATATAGATTTTGATCTCCAGCAATCATCCTGGTTAAAGGGTAAGTTTTCTTTAATGACAAAAAAACTTTTTCTCACTAATTGATACAGCCATGCAGATTGTTTTGGTTTTTTTTTTCTGCATGGATACTGGGAGGGGTAAGTGAAAAAATCTGTTTTTGTTTTGTAATTTGTGTGAACTGACCCTTTAAAAGCAAATTACCGTACTCACTTTGTTTTTGTTTGTGATCTACTTTGCTCACTGATTCCTAAAATCATAATAAATGCACTCATATCTTAACCTGCCTGCACACAGAGATTCACAGACCCACAATCTATTGCTCAAGGGCACTTAAGCAGAATAATGTCCACTCACGCCAACCTAGTCTTGCAATACCATCTCAGCACCTACCAACCGTCTGGGGGTTTCTAAATGCAGAGTAGTTGTTTGAATGGCTAAAAAACACACGCCCCTTATTTCAAGGACATGCCTTCCCCCGTCTCTCTTCATTCTCCTCCTTAGTAAAACAAACTGGATATATACTGAATCACTTCGTAACATGGAGATAGTATTAAAAATATTAAAAAATGCATGTCCCAAACACAACTTCCATGTGTCATTCAATTGTCAGATTTTTTTTAAAACTCTCTAATTGCTGTTCTACACAAAAAATCTTGAGTCTCCACTGAGTGAAGCATTTAGAAACTGGCTTGTGAGTCTAATACCAACCTGAGTCTTCCCTCCTGTGCTCTCCTGAACCATAGTGCGAGACATGGAGCAGCTGATGGCAAAACACTGGAAGAATCCTCCGACGGAGTTACTCAGACCCAAAGCGATTAGTTCCTAAACCATGAAAAAAAACACTATTTATATACAGGATATCAACCTCAAAAGAGCAGCTCATCCTTGATTCCATCTTTCACCTCCCCACCTGGTTGCTGTCCACACTGTATCCATATTTCAGGGCAAAGATTCGTCCCAGTGAGATGGCGATGCCGTAGCCAACCACAGCCAGGGCGAAGGCATCTCCAATCACCTGACCAAACAGAGACACAGCTGGGAGAGCAGGTGGCTGGAGACTGGTAGACATGGACAGAGTAGTATACATCGGCCATTAAAAATACAAACACTTTTCATATGTGTCCACACACATTCCTTCATGTTAGCGTTTCTCACCCTGAGGGAATCAGTCCTACCACATCCACTCCATATTTCCCATTCAAGTCAACTTGCCAGGAAACTACTGTAGCAATGACAATCTGGAAAAACAGATTATAAGAGATGTATCAGTGGGCATGTGTGTGTATTTGTAAGGAACTAACTGTAATATTATAAGTGCATATGTTTATTTCTGTATACTCACACCAAGCAGCTCCACAGGTATAGGAATAGGTAGTTTTTTACTCAAGTATGCATTGAGCTCCTTAGCGAGGATGAGACCGATTATAGCGACGATGCTGACCACAAGAGTGCCAACATTGGTTTGTGGAAGAAGATAACACACCTCCAACACAGTCTAAAAGGAAATAATAATTATTGCTTAAATGATTATATGAGGAAGTGTGAGAGAAATAAGTTGTAAAATTATGCATTTATACAAGAAAATACAATGCAATTTTAGATTCTTGTCCATCACTGAGAAGACTGTCACCTCTACTGGCTGTAATCATAAGGTGGAAGCTAATGTCTCAACCATGGCATCATTTGTCACGAGGCTTTTATATTATGGAGATAAAAGCAGGCATTTAAAAAGGTCAGTGGGGGTGACTGATGACGCAGACTGGAAGAGGTGTTCGATTAAAGCGAACAGAGGAGAGCATTTTATTTTCAGCACAAGTTTGAGTGTTAACAGAAATCTCTCCGGACTGCTGGACTAATCCAAAATACAAACATTTAGAAATAATTATTAGTTTGAAAAGTTTCAAACTACATAGAAGCAAGCCGGTGTTAAGGACAGTGCTGTGTTCTTACATATATCAGTGAGAAGGGTCCACTGTGTCTCACGGGGCTGATGCCAAAAGTGTATTTGAGCTGGGACACGATGACGTGGATGGCAGCTCCTGTGGTGTAACCTCGGACCAGCGGCTCAGACAAGTAGGTCACGACAAAACCAAACTGGACTAAACCGAGCACAATCTACATACATAACACACAGAATGAAAAACACACGGAGATTGACATCACAGTTTTTCTCGATTGCTAAGACACCCTTAATGAAACTGGGATCCACTTGATTTTCATCATCACCTTCTCTTGCAAATGTGTTACAGTCACACTTCTTCATTGGTTTCACATATTTTTCACACCCTTTTTCAAAACATTTAACACAGACCTTATAGAAAGACCCAAAACTCTATTAGAATAACAGTATTAAACAAAGGGAAAATATCTATTTACAGCAAATAGAATCACTGAACAGAAAGGACCTGTATTCGGAAAGATCTAATGGTATCCAAGTTTATGGAAATGTATCCAGATCGGTATATCATAGCATATCATATAAAAATATGTGATACATGTGCATATGGACAGTGTCTGTCCAGCCAAAATGAATGGCAAATAAAATTAAGGTGAGTATTTGTGAAGTTCATTATTGGATCTTTGGTCAAAAGCACAAAAGCTGTACAAAATGTACAGCAGTAGGCGCTTACTGTAGGTTTTATAATAATCAATTATTTTTCCATTGATGGTGATAATGGGACATCTGTCCATCCAACTACAGACCAGATTTTTACTTCTACACAAGAATATATTTGATATGTGAGTTTACCTGAAATAATCCAGATATGAAGGTGACGGCTGCAGCCACTCTGACTCTCTCAGCATCCCGGGAAGTGACATCAATTATACTGGAGTTGGTCTCATTGTCCCATATCATAAAATTTGAGTCTGGCGCTAATCGTTCTATCACCCCTCCTATCATTACACTCATTACCGCATATGTTCCTGGAGAAGAGAGATAGAAACATAAACATATAACAACATATTGGATATTTTTAACCTGAAAAACCCATTTTTTACTCAGCTTTTTACTGATGGGGTCACATAAATAAATGTGTAATAAATTTCTGCCAAAGCAAGACATTTTGTAACCATATTGGTTATTTTACATTTTTGTTTTGTCTGCACCCTTCTCACTGATTTGACATCTTTTGGAAGGTTATGCTGCATATTTCCACCTACAAATCAGCAATGAATAATAAAAGAAAAGGAGTTGTAAAGTTGGTTGAGCAATTTCAGGATGCATATGCATATGTACAAAATATTAACAAGTGTGTCAGAAAATATCTGGTTCTTCTTGATCTAAAGCTACAACCTGTATACATGATAACTTTGGGGAAGTTTGAATTTGCTACCACTCTGGTTCGCCCCTGTGATTGGCTTCTTCTCCAGAGGCTCAGCGGTATTGTAATGTTTGAACCAGTTCGCCATGCCAAACTGACAACAAAACACAATTTCTCAGGAACATAGTTGAAATAATTGGCCATTACATAAACTACTTATCTTATCTGCGTTATAGTCCTGTGTTTCTATGTTAAGTAACCTTAAGGATTTGTTCAAAGAAATAGAAAAAGCAGCTCCTTCACATCGCTAGATTCCAGGCTCGGAGAGTAATAGATTACATGTAACTGAGTTACGTAATCAGGATTTTAAAAAAGGTAACTGTAATCCATTACAGTTACAGAATAAAAAACATCAGATTACATTTAGTATAAATCTAGATTTTTTGCAGGATTACAATTTTGAAATACATCAGTTTTTCTTTAAAAATACACTGAGCAGAGGACACATTGCTGATGCTAAAAATCTTTCCATTTTCTAAATTATTTATTTTCTCCTGTTTTTATTTGCATATTTAGTGTTGAGGTTATCCAAAAGTAGTGGAAAGTAATCAAGTTATGTTACTTTAATATTGTGATACTTTGATTAGATTACAGACTACATTTCTTTAACAGGTAATTGGTTACTGTGTGTGTAAGTAACACTCCCAACCCTGCTGGATTCAGTATCTGATTAATATTCAGAGAAAATAATAAGTTTGAGACCAGGTTTTCAAATGTTTTAAAAGCAAGCGCAGCAAAGATTTTGGATTGATTTTAAAATGACTTTACATTCAGTGATCAATATAAAAGAACATAGATGGGGATATTATAGATCAGAGAGGATGAAAAAGTATTGTGTCAGTCTGTTAGTATAGCCTGCTGTATCACTATTACCACAACCTTGCAGTGGATTTCCATTTGACAAAATGTCTAAAGATACAGCAAGTGATAAAATACAAACCAATTGAGATGTGCTTGGATGTGCCGAAGATGAAGTAGATGAGGACTGGGTAGAAGGAAGAGTAAAGGCCAAAGACTGGAGGAACAGCTGCTAGCAAAGCATAGGCCATACCTAAAGGGATAGCAGAGTATAAATATCGTAACAGTAATGATTAGAAAACAGCTAAGACAAATACTGAGCAGGGTAATGTGAAGAAACACTACATGAACAACCTGCAGATTATAATTTAGAATAAACAAATTATAACCCCATTTGTTCCTCTAGCTCTTCTACCTGATCATCCCTCACTAAATCTCTACTGTATCTCCTGATACTCCCAATCTTCTAGATTCAGTACTTGAGTAACGCACCCTGCGGCAGCTGCATGATCCCCACACTGATTCCAGAGATCAGGTCACCCAGGGCATTTTCTCTGATGGAGTATCGAGGCAGCCACGATACAACAGGAACAGTACCCAAGAGGCAGTTCTTCAACCTGGGACCAGAACACCTGATTTTGTGTGTCAGTCAGAGAGAAAGAAGAAACAGATTTCAACTAAACTGTGTATCACTTTTTATTGTTTTCAATGAGCAGATCTTTCAGATTCAATGAATTGTTTCTCACTCAAACTCTCAACAACCACCAAAACTCTACTACATACTGCTGTCAAAACAACATAACACATAACACAAAATTACTGTAAATTAGACTGCAATTTGCTACATCTCCATCTAAAATAAAGAAAAATGTTCAAGGTAAGGATAGAGGACAAGTGAGGTAGAATCCAGAATGTTTTGTAATTGTATGGGATGATGTGGCATTTCACTGCTCCCTTCGAATCAATCCCAGGATTGTCACTTTTCCTTCCACTTTACTCTCAATTCCTCAACCCCACAGGGGAAATCTATTCACACTCTAGTCACGTCAACAGATGTCCTTCTTGGATGCAATAAATGCTGGATTACTGAATGTATTTGCAGATGATTGCCAGGAATGAATCAGGGTATGCAAAAGATTCTTTCCCAGGTGTATTAGAAAAGAGGACATGAGGACAGGTGTGATGTGGATGTAAACTTGATAAATACAGTAAATAAATAAATAATACTTTTACAAGACAAAAGTGATACATATCTAATGCTACCTACTGATGATTTTTATGGTCATCATATAATGAGTGAAACAGCGTCACTATTGACTATGTCAACTATGACATATAACTGTGCTGAGCTGCATGTTGGTAAAGAGAACTATAGGAAGTTTTTAAAAAGGGAACTCAGAATGGAAAAATTGGAGTTTGCAATCGTTATTTCCTTATGTTATTGTTAAAGAACTCACTAAACGGTGTTCTTACATCTTGAAAGACATGAATTGCTGCTTTTGATGTCAGACGTGAATGTGGTCTTTACCCCATTTGTGTAGCTCTGTTTTTATCTCTACGTAATTCAACATTGATAAAAGTACTTTTATGTACTTATTTATTCACTTAATACTTGTATTAAGTGTATTAAGTGAAAACTGTTCTTTTGATTTATCAGTTTATCTAATCAAGATCCAGGGGTTCTAGTTTGAATTAAAATGCAGAACACATCACATTTAGTACTTTATTTGTAACATTTAGAAATCTGGTTTATGTGTGTGTATGTCAACTATGTCTGTAGAGAGATTAGTTGAGATGCATAGTAGATTAAGATGTGAACTTTACCTCATTGACTTTTTGACCTTCTCAGACAGAGAAGTTTTAGAGTCAGACTTTTCTGCCATCTCATCCACTGCTCCTTCATCCAGGATCTTCCTGTGCATGCTGTAGCCCATTCGTCTCCTTTCTGCCATAGCTAAAACTGTAACATAAAAGAAAAAAACTAGCTTCTTTACTTTTGAAATGCTGGGTTTGTTTGGTAAAAAAAACAAAAACTGATTCTAATTCCTTATATATTTTTTTAAATTATATATAAAAATAAAAGACATTATATTTTCAACAGTGTTTCCATTTTGTTATGATACACCTTTCACAGCAGCCATTTTGACATGAAATAGTAGGGTAAAAACAGGTATTACTGCTGATACTAATTACAGTTTTGTTCCATTCAGGTCAAACAGACTGAGGGTGCCATTGTTCATGTTGGCTCACTAGAAAGCGACTGCTACACGAAATGGAACTCAATCTTAATTAGTATCATTGATAACACCTGTGTTTACCCTACTATATTATGTCAAAATGGCTGCTGTGAAAAAAGTTCTTATTTAAAATACTGTTCTGGCACAATAACTGATGATTCATGTAAATTCAAGTCCTGATGGCAGTCCCTCTGGGACTGAGCTGTTGATCTGCACATAGGAGAAACAGTTTGAAACTTTGGATAATAATTACCTTGTGTGCTCCAGCAGTATCTGAGTAAATGTTTTATAATGTCTTGATTTGTTTGCGTCTTTTACAAAAAGCGTAGAATGTAGTGAAGACCTGAGATGAACCACGGAAGTTAGAGTATGTTTTCAGTAATGTAATGTTTTGTCTTCTATGCTGTCATCTTTTATTCGTTTATCCAGTTCAGAGGAAATAGATCCAACTCCAGGTCCATCTATGGTCAGGGTTCTAATGAAAATATTCCACCTAAATGAAAAAAAAAAAAGTTCCTTCACTTATAAGATGGCATGTCCCTCTTCCCTCTTTAAGAAGAATTAATCCTTCCAGTGTGCACTGGTCCCCAGGCTTCAAATTAAATCCGTGTAGAATTTTCTTTCAGATCCAAGTGTAAAAAGTAATGTAAAATCCACAACAGACAGGATTTTCTAATCAAACATACAAGAACAAACACCCTTAATATATACTGTTTCCTCTTTCTTCTCTGTCTCCTCTCTGTCTCAGGGTGAGACGATTATCTGTGTTGTGGCTCCACTGCTGTGTCTTGAGACCTTGAAGAGAAATCTAGATATGACACTGCACATTGTCATGGAGAGAGAGGGCAAAGTTCCAAACTGAATGTGCAGTTGTATTAGTGTTAACAGAAGTGGTAGAAATTAGACATGACCATACAATAGTTACTTACTATAGAGTGAGTTAGTTCACTGAGTTTGTAGTTATTTTTATGACTTTTTAATTTACAGTTTGTCACCTTTTGCCTTTGAAACCAACATACAATACATGTGACTTTGACTTACAGGTATACACAGCATGCCATATGCACACATGGGGAAACTAAACAAAGCAGAGTTCAGACCAAATTGTGACAAATACAATAATATATTAACTCTACTTTAGACAAAGTTTTAGATGTGTCGTATCTGTGTGTTTTATGTCTTATCTTGTATCTATGTAAGATTAGATTAGTCAGCCATTTCAGCTCAGTCAGGGTTGTTCTTGTTAATTTATGATTAATCCACAGAAGAGTGAATAGAAGGCCAGCTTTATCTTTGGAAGAACAGATACTGGTTAACTAAGCAGAACAAACAATATGCTTTCTGAAAGACGGTGTGTTTCATAGATGGCTCTACAAGCACTGATCTTTTCATTACTTGTTCGCACTGCGCATTTCGTTCCTCCCAGTGAATCTAAGTGCTGAAACTGTCAAGACACATCTCCTTGGACTTCCTTTTACAGAACAGCAATTTTTTTCCACTGTTAAATTGGCTACGCTGTAGGTTTAACTCCCCCCAGCTAGCCTGTCTCTTCCTCTGCTTTCTAAATCCACATATGTAGTCATTCTGAAGTAGTAGTCTTATTGACTTGTATTATTTAGTCTGATGTCAGATGTTGTTGCAATATCAAGGGAGTCACAAACTGTGTGACTTTCTACTGACATGCTAACATTAGCTCACTTTGTTATTCTGAAGCCCCTCAGGTGTGTTTTGTGTGTGTTGCTGCTTAATATGAACTCACGTCATAGATGTAAATTCATTGATAGAGCTACTATGAAAGAGAGGAATTCATTAGGCTGTGTAACTTTGATAAGAATTGAGCAACTGTAGTTACATCTTTGGGTAACTTTTCATTACTGAGCCAAACATTGGTAATCCTAGAAATCCAGTATCATGAAGCTGGTCGTCAACTGGAGCTGTTAACCCAGGGTTTTCCAGTCCATCTGCGAACACCCTCACTTTAATGAGTCAGAGCTGGTAATTACGAGCCACTTTGTGCCACAACTGAACTCTTCAATTTGATGCCTTTCAAGCGGCAAAGGACCCGTAAGCAAGGAACTGTGCATAGGAGTCCCAAATGCAGTCGCTGACAGCAGAGTGGCGCAGCGGAAGCGTGCTGGGCCCATAACCCAGAGGTCGATGGATCGAAACCATCCTCTGCTATCGGTGCTTTACTGGCAGGACGTTGACAGGCTGACATGTATTAAACCCATGTTTGAAGTCGCTTTCAACGTCTCAACAGTACAGTCCAGCCCAAGATAATGATCCTTGCCCTGTGGCATCTATCACCAAGTGAGTTCAATTGAGTCTGCCTAGACTGAGCCTAACTGCAATCGAGGAGCTCCTCCTCCTTGTTAATTTCTTAACCATCTTTGAACCCAAGTGACGGAATCAATCCGTGTCAATCAATCTTTTGGACACATTTTGGCACACTTTTTCTGCTGTTCCCCTTTATGTCAAAGCTTTACTCTGTGTCCACCTCTCTCACCTCTCTGCCCCTCCTCTTTCTGTTTTTTTCTTACAGTGCCACAGTAGCGTCAGGGGCCATTGTCATGTTATACAAAGCCACACATTGTGCAGCTTCCCATGTTTTTGCGTTGCAGTGGAACTCACTGTATGTCTTTACAACTGCCTGTCGTTTTTAGGCCCATCGAGCCCCAGTGGCCTAATGGATAAGGCACTGGCCTCCTAAGCCAGGGATTGTGGGTTCGAGTCCCATCTGGGGTGCTTTACAGCAGAGTGGCGCAGCGGAAGCGTCCTGGGCCCATAACCCAGAGGTCGATGGATCGAAACCATCCTCTGCTATTAGTTATTGGTGCTTTACTGGCAGGACGTTGACAGCATGGCATGTATTAAACATATGTTTGAAGTTACTTTCAACGTTTCAACAGCACAGTCCAGCCCAAGATAATGATCCTCATCCTGTGGAGACATCATGGGTTCAATTGAGTATGGCTTGACTGAGCCTAACTGCAATCAAGAAGCTCCTCCTTGTCAATTTCTTAACCATCTTTGAGCCCAAACCCCTGTCTCTTCCTCTGCTCTCTAAAAAACACATTTGTAGTCCTTCTGAATGGGTCAAGTAATCAGAGTTAATGATTCCCAAGCGACTACATGCCATTCCGACTCTCCTTTGGTTACTTGGCTTCACTGAGCCTGACTGACTCGTTTACAGGTATGTATTGAACCCATGTTTGAAGTGGCTTTCAACGGCTCAACAGTGGATTCCTGCCAGAGGTAATGATCCTCGTGGCCTCTATCACCAAGTGGGTTCAATTGAGTGTGACCGGAATCAAGAAGCTGGACGTTAACTGGCTCTGGTAACTCTATCACCAAGCGGGTTCAATTGAGTCTTACCGGAATCAAGAAGCTGGTTGTTCACTGAGTTTGACATACATCTTTGGGTGACTTGCCTTTACTGAGCCCAACACTGGTAATCCTAGAAATCCAGTATCATGAAGCTGGTCGTCAACTGGAGCTGTTAACCCTGGGTTTTCCAGTCCATCTGCTAACACCCTCACGTTAATGAGTCAGAGCTGGTAATTACGAGCCACTTTGTGCCACAACTGAACTCTTCAATTTGATGCCTTTCAAGCGGCAGAGGACCCGTAAGCAAGGAACTGTGCATAGGAGTCCCAAATGCAGTCGCTGACAGCAGAGTGGCGCAGCGGAAGCGTGCTGGGCCCATAACCCAGAGGTCGATGGATCGAAACCATCCTCTGCTATCGGTGCTTTACTGGCAGGACGTTGACAGGATGACATGTATTAAACCCATGTTTGAAGTCGCTTTCAACGTCTCAACAGTACAGTCCAGCCCAAGATAATGATCCTTGCCCTGTGGCATCTATCACCAAGTGAGTTCAATTGAGTCTGCCTAGACTGAGCCTAACTGCAATTGAGGAGCTGCTCCTCCTCCTTGTTAATTTCTTAACCATCTTTGAACCCAAGTGACGGAATCAATCCGTGTCAATCAATCTTTTGGACACATTTTGGCACACTTTTTCTGCTGTTCCCCTTTATGTCAAAGCTTTACTCTGTGTCCACCTCTCTCACCTCTCTGCCCCTCCTCTTTCTGTTTTTTCTTACACTGCCACAGTAGCGTCAGGGGCCATTGTCATGTTATACAAAGCCACACATTGTGCAGCTTCCTATGTTTTTGCGTTGCAGTGGAACTCACTGTGTGTCTTTACAACTGCCTGTCGTTTTTAGGCCCATCGAGCCCCAGTGGCCTAATGGATAAGGCACTGGCCTCCTAAGCCAGGGATTGTGGGTTCGAGTCCCATCTGGGGTGCTTTACAGCAGAGTGGCGCAGCGGAAGCGTGCTGGGCCCATAACCCAGAGGTCGATGGATCGAAACCATCCTCTGCTATTAGTTATTGGTGCTTTACTGGCAGGACGTTGACAGCATGGCATGTATTAAACATATGTTTGAAGTTACTTTCAACGTTTCAACAGCACAGTCCAGCCCAAGATAATGATCCTCATCCTGTGGAGACATCATGGGTTCAATTGAGTATGGCTTGACTGAGCCTAACTGCAATCAAGAAGCTCCTCCTTGTCAATTTCTTAACCATCTTTGAGCCCAAACCCCTGTCTCTTCCTCTGCTCTCTAAAAAACACATTTGTAGTCCTTCTGAATGGGTCAAGTAATCAGAGTTAATGATTCCCAAGCGACTACATGCCATTCCGACTCTCCTTTGGTTACTTGGCTTCACTGAGCCTGACTGACTCGTTTACAGGTATGTATTGAACCCATGTTTGAAGTGGCTTTCAACGGCTCAACAGTGGATTCCTGCCAGAGTTAATGATCCTCGTGGCCTCTATCACCAAGTGGGTTCAATTGAGTGTGACCGGAATCAAGAAGCTGGACGTTAACTGGCTCTGGTAACTCTATCACCAAGCGGGTTCAATTGAGTCTTACCGGAATCAAGAAGCTGGTTGTTCACTGAGTTTGACATACATCTTTGGGTGACTTGCCTTTACTGAGCCCAACATTGGTAATCCTAGAAATCCAGTATCATGAAGCTGGTCGTCAACTGGAGCTGTTAACCCTGGGTTTTCCAGTCCATCTGCGAACACCCTCACGTTAATGAGTCAGAGCTGGTAATTACGAGCCACTTTGTGCCACAACTGAACTCTTCAATTTGATGCCTTTCAAGCGGCAGAGGACCCGTAAGCAAGGAACTGTGCATAGGAGTCCCAAATGCAGTCACTGACAGCAGAGTGGCGCAGCGGAAGCGTGCTGGGCCCATAACCCAGAGGTCGATGGATCGAAACCATCCTCTGCTATCGGTGCTTTACTGGCAGGACATTGACAGGATGACATGTATTAAACCCATGTTTGAAGTCGCTTTCAACGTCTCAACAGTACAGTCCAGCCCAAGATAATGATCCTTGCCCTGTGGCATCTATCACCAAGTGAGTTCAATTGAGTCTGCCTAGACTGAGCCTAACTGCAATTGAGGAGCTGCTCCTCCTCCTTGTTAATTTCTTAACCATCTTTGAACCCAAGTGACGGAATCAATCCGTGTCAATCAATCTTTTGGACACATTTTGGCACACTTTTTCTGCTGTTCCCCTTTATGTCAAAGCTTTACTCTGTGTCCACCTCTCTCACCTCTCTGCCCCTCCTCTTTCTGTTTTTTCTTACAGAGCCACAGTAGCGTCAGGGGCCATTGTCATGTTATACAAAGCCACACATTGTGCAGCTTCCCATGTTTTTGCGTTGCAGTGGAACTCACTGTATGTCTTTACAACTGCCTGTCGTTTTTAGGCCCATCGAGCCCCAGTGGCCTAATGGATAAGGCACTGGCCTCCTAAGCCAGGGATTGTGGGTTCGAGTCCCATCTGGGGTGCTTTACAGCAGAGTGGCGCAGCGGAAGCGTGCTGGGCCCATAACCCAGAGGTCGATGGATCGAAACCATCCTCTGCTATTAGTTATTGGTGCTTTACTGGCAGGACGTTGACAGCATGACATGTATTAAACATATGTTTGAAGTTACTTTCAACGTTTCAACAGCACAGTCCAGCCCAAGATAATGATCCTCATCCTGTGGAGACATCATGGGTTCAATTGAGTATGGCTTGACTGAGCCTAACTGCAATCAAGAAGCTCCTCCTTGTCAATTTCTTAACCATCTTTGAGCCCAAACCCCTGTCTCTTCCTCTGCTCTCTAAAAAACACATTTGTAGTCCCTCTGAATGGGTCAAGTAATCAGAGTTAATGATTCCCAAGCGACTACATGCCATTCCGACTCTCCTTTGGTTACTTGGCTTCACTGAGCCTGACTGACTCGTTTACAGGTATGTATTGAACCCATGTTTGAAGTGGCTTTCAACGGCTCAACAGTGGATTCCTGCCAGAGTTAATGATCCTCGTGGCCTCTATCACCAAGTGGGTTCAATTGAGTGTGACCGGAATCAAGAAGCTGGACGTTAACTGGCTCTGGTAACTCTATCACCAAGTGGGTTCAATTGAGTCTTACCGAAATCAAGAAGCTGGTTGTTCACTGAGTTTGACATACATCTTTGGGTGACTTGCCTTTACTGAGCCCAACATTGGTAATCCTAGAAATCCAGTATCATGAAGCTGGTCGTCAACTGGAGCTGTTAACCCTGGGTTTTCCAGTCCATCTGCGAACACCCTCACGTTAATGAGTCAGAGCTGGTAATTACGAGCCACTTTGTGCCACAACTGAACTCTTCAATTTGATGCCTTTCAAGCGGCAGAGGACCCGTAAGCAAGGAACTGTGCATAGGAGTCCCAAATGCAGTCGCTGACAGCAGAGTGGCGCAGCGGAAGCGTGCTGGGCCCATAACCCAGAGGTCGATGGATCGAAACCATCCTCTGCTATCGGTGCTTTACTGGCAGGACATTGACAGGATGACATGTATTAAACCCATGTTTGAAGTCGCTTTCAACGTCTCAACAGTACAGTCCAGCCCAAGATAATGATCCTTGCCCTGTGGCATCTATCACCAAGTGAGTTCAATTGAGTCTGCCTAGACTGAGCCTAACTGCAATTGAGGAGCTGCTCCTCCTCCTTGTTAATTTCTTAACCATCTTTGAACCCAAGTGACGGAATCAATCCGTGTCAATCAATCTTTTGGACACATTTTGGCACACTTTTTCTGCTGTTCCCCTTTATGTCAAAGCTTTACTCTGTGTCCACCTCTCTCACCTCTCTGCCCCTCCTCTTTCTGTTTTTTCTTACAGAGCCACAGTAGCGTCAGGGGCCATTGTCATGTTATACAAAGCCCACATTGTGAGCTTCCCATGTTTTTGCGTTGCAGTGGAACTCACTGTATGTCTTTACAACTGCCTGTCGTTTTTAGGCTCCATCGAGCCCCAGTGGCCTAATGGATAAGGCACTGGCCTCCTAAGCCAGGGATTGTGGGTTCGAGTCCCATCTGGGGTGCTTTACAGCAGAGTGGCGCAGCGGAAGCGTGCTGGGCCCATAACCCAGAGGTCGATGGATCGAAACCATCCTCTGCTATTAGTTATTGGTGCTTTACTGGCAGGACGTTGACAGCATGACATGTATTAAACATATGTTTGAAGTTACTTTCAACGTTTCAACAGCACAGTCCAGCCCAAGATAATGATCCTCATCCTGTGGAGACATCATGGGTTCAATTGAGTATGGCTTGACTGAGCCTAACTGCAATCAAGAAGCTCCTCCTTGTCAATTTCTTAACCATCTTTGAGCCCAAACCCCTGTCTCTTCCTCTGCTCTCTAAAAAACACATTTGTAGTCCTTCTGAATGGGTCAAGTAATCAGAGTTAATGATTCCCAAGCGACTACATGCCATTCCGACTCTCCTTTGGTTACTTGGCTTCACTGAGCCTGACTGACTCGTTTACAGGTATGTATTGAACCCATGTTTGAAGTGGCTTTCAACGGCTCAACAGTGGATTCCTGCCAGAGTTAATGATCCTCGTGGCCTCTATCACCAAGTGGGTTCAATTGAGTGTGACCGGAATCAAGAAGCTGGACGTTAACTGGCTCTGGTAACTCTATCACCAAGTGGGTTCAATTGAGTCTTACCGAAATCAAGAAGCTGGTTGTTCACTGAGTTTGACATACATCTTTGGGTGACTTGCCTTTACTGAGCCCAACATTGGTAATCCTAGAAATCCAGTATCATGAAGCTGGTCGTCAACTGGAGCTGTTAACCCTGGGTTTTCCAGTCCATCTGCGAACACCCTCACGTTAATGAGTCAGAGCTGGTAATTACGAGCCACTTTGTGCCACAACTGAACTCTTCAATTTGATGCCTTTCAAGCGGCAGAGGACCCGTAAGCAAGGAACTGTGCATAGGAGTCCCAAATGCAGTCGCTGACAGCAGAGTGGCGCAGCGGAAGCGTGCTGGGCCCATAACCCAGAGGTCGATGGATCGAAACCATCCTCTGCTATTAGTTATTGGTGCTTTACTGGCAGGACGTTGACAGGATGACATGTATTAAACCCATGTTTGAAGTCGCTTTCAACGTCTCAACAGTACAGTCCAGCCCAAGATAATGATCCTTGCCCTGTGGCATCTATCACCAAGTGAGTTCAATTGAGTCTGCCTAGACTGAGCCTAACTGCAATTGAGGAGCTGCTCCTCCTCCTTGTTAATTTCTTAACCATCTTTGAACCCAAGTGACGGAATCAATCCGTGTCAATCAATCTTTTGGACACATTTTGGCACACTTTTTCTGCTGTTCCCCTTTATGTCAAAGCTTTACTCTGTGTCCACCTCTCTCACCTCTCTGCCCCTCCTCTTTCTGTTTTTTCTTACAGAGCCACAGTAGCGTCAGGGGCCATTGTCATGTTATACAAAGCCACACATTGTGCAGCTTCCCATGTTTTTGCGTTGCAGTGGAACTCACTGTATGTCTTTACAACTGCCTGTCGTTTTTAGGCCCATCGAGCCCCAGTGGCCTAATGGATAAGGCACTGGCCTCCTAAGCCAGGGATTGTGGGTTCGAGTCCCATCTGGGGTGCTTTACAGCAGAGTGGCGCAGCGGAAGCGTGCTGGGCCCATAACCCAGAGGTCGATGGATCGAAACCATCCTCTGCTATTAGTTATTGGTGCTTTACTGGCAGGACGTTGACAGCATGACATGTATTAAACATATGTTTGAAGTTACTTTCAACGTTTCAACAGCACAGTCCAGCCCAAGATAATGATCCTCATCCTGTGGAGACATCATGGGTTCAATTGAGTATGGCTTGACTGAGCCTAACTGCAATCAAGAAGCTCCTCCTTGTCAATTTCTTAACCATCTTTGAGCCCAAACCCCTGTCTCTTCCTCTGCTCTCTAAAAAACACATTTGTAGTCCCTCTGAATGGGTCAAGTAATCAGAGTTAATGATTCCCAAGCGACTACATGCCATTCCGACTCTCCTTTGGTTACTTGGCTTCACTGAGCCTGACTGACTCGTTTACAGGTATGTATTGAACCCATGTTTGAAGTGGCTTTCAACGGCTCAACAGTGGATTCCTGCCAGAGTTAATGATCCTCGTGGCCTCTATCACCAAGTGGGTTCAATTGAGTGTGACCGGAATCAAGAAGCTGGACGTTAACTGGCTCTGGTAACTCTATCACCAAGTGGGTTCAATTGAGTCTTACCGAAATCAAGAAGCTGGTTGTTCACTGAGTTTGACATACATCTTTGGGTGACTTGCCTTTACTGAGCCCAACATTGGTAATCCTAGAAATCCAGTATCATGAAGCTGGTCGTCAACTGGAGCTGTTAACCCTGGGTTTTCCAGTCCATCTGCGAACACCCTCACGTTAATGAGTCAGAGCTGGTAATTACGAGCCACTTTGTGCCACAACTGAACTCTTCAATTTGATGCCTTTCAAGCGGCAGAGGACCCGTAAGCAAGGAACTGTGCATAGGAGTCCCAAATGCAGTCGCTGACAGCAGAGTGGCGCAGCGGAAGCGTGCTGGGCCCATAACCCAGAGGTCGATGGATCGAAACCATCCTCTGCTATCGGTGCTTTACTGGCAGGACGTTGACAGGATGACATGTATTAAACCCATGTTTGAAGTCGCTTTCAACGTCTCAACAGTACAGTCCAGCCCAAGATAATGATCCTTGCCCTGTGGCATCTATCACCAAGTGAGTTCAATTGAGTCTGCCTAGACTGAGCCTAACTGCAATTGAGGAGCTGCTCCTCCTCCTTGTTAATTTCTTAACCATCTTTGAACCCAAGTGACGGAATCAATCCGTGTCAATCAATCTTTTGGACACATTTTGGCACACTTTTTCTGCTGTTCCCCTTTATGTCAAAGCTTTACTCTGTGTCCACCTCTCTCACCTCTCTGCCCCTCCTCTTTCTGTTTTTTCTTACAGTGCCACAGTAGCGTCAGGGGCCATTGTCATGTTATACAAAGCCACACATTGTGCAGCTTCCCATGTTTTTGCGTTGCAGTGGAACTCACTGTATGTCTTTACAACTGCCTGTCGTTTTTAGGCCCATCGAGCCCCAGTGGCCTAATGGATAAGGCACTGGCCTCCTAAGCCAGGGATTGTGGGTTCGAGTCCCATCTGGGGTGCTTTACAGCAGAGTGGCGCAGCGGAAGCGTGCTGGGCCCATAACCCAGAGGTCGATGGATCGAAACCATCCTCTGCTATTAGTTATTGGTGCTTTACTGGCAGGACGTTGACAGCATGACATGTATTAAACATATGTTTGAAGTTACTTTCAACGTTTCAACAGCACAGTCCAGCCCAAGATAATGATCCTCATCCTGTGGAGACATCATGGGTTCAATTGAGTATGGCTTGACTGAGCCTAACTGCAATCAAGAAGCTCCTCCTTGTCAATTTCTTAACCATCTTTGAGCCCAAACCCCTGTCTCTTCCTCTGCTCTCTAAAAAACACATTTGTAGTCCCTCTGAATGGGTCAAGTAATCAGAGTTAATGATTCCCAAGCGACTACATGCCATTCCGACTCTCCTTTGGTTACTTGGCTTCACTGAGCCTGACTGACTCGTTTACAGGTATGTATTGAACCCATGTTTGAAGTGGCTTTCAACGGCTCAACAGTGGATTCCTGCCAGAGTTAATGATCCTCGTGGCCTCTATCACCAAGTGGGTTCAATTGAGTGTGACCGGAATCAAGAAGCTGGACGTTAACTGGCTCTGGTAACTCTATCACCAAGTGGGTTCAATTGAGTCTTACCGAAATCAAGAAGCTGGTTGTTCACTGAGTTTGACATACATCTTTGGGTGACTTGCCTTTACTGAGCCCAACATTGGTAATCCTAGAAATCCAGTATCATGAAGCTGGTCGTCAACTGGAGCTGTTAACCCTGGGTTTTCCAGTCCATCTGCGAACACCCTCACGTTAATGAGTCAGAGCTGGTAATTACGAGCCACTTTGTGCCACAACTGAACTCTTCAATTTGATGCCTTTCAAGCGGCAGAGGACCCGTAAGCAAGGAACTGTGCATAGGAGTCCCAAATGCAGTCGCTGACAGCAGAGTGGCGCAGCGGAAGCGTGCTGGGCCCATAACCCAGAGGTCGATGGATCGAAACCATCCTCTGCTATCGGTGCTTTACTGGCAGGACATTGACAGGATGACATGTATTAAACCCATGTTTGAAGTCGCTTTCAACGTCTCAACAGTACAGTCCAGCCCAAGATAATGATCCTTGCCCTGTGGCATCTATCACCAAGTGAGTTCAATTGAGTCTGCCTAGACTGAGCCTAACTGCAATTGAGGAGCTGCTCCTCCTCCTTGTTAATTTCTTAACCATCTTTGAACCCAAGTGACGGAATCAATCCGTGTCAATCAATCTTTTGGACACATTTTGGCACACTTTTTCTGCTGTTCCCCTTTATGTCAAAGCTTTACTCTGTGTCCACCTCTCTCACCTCTCTGCCCCTCCTCTTTCTGTTTTTTCTTACACTGCCACAGTAGCGTCAGGGGCCATTGTCATGTTATACAAAGCCACACATTGTGCAGCTTCCCATGTTTTTGCGTTGCAGTGGAACTCACTGTATGTCTTTACAACTGCCTGTCGTTTTTAGGCCCATCGAGCCCCAGTGGCCTAATGGATAAGGCACTGGCCTCCTAAGCCAGGGATTGTGGGTTCGAGTCCCATCTGGGGTGCTTTACAGCAGAGTGGCGCAGCGGAAGCGTGCTGGGCCCATAACCCAGAGGTCGATGGATCGAAACCATCCTCTGCTATTAGTTATTGGTGCTTTACTGGCAGGACGTTGACAGCATGACATGTATTAAACATATGTTTGAAGTTACTTTCAACGTTTCAACAGCACAGTCCAGCCCAAGATAATGATCCTCATCCTGTGGAGACATCATGGGTTCAATTGAGTATGGCTTGACTGAGCCTAACTGCAATCAAGAAGCTCCTCCTTGTCAATTTCTTAACCATCTTTGAGCCCAAACCCCTGTCTCTTCCTCTGCTCTCTAAAAAACACATTTGTAGTCCTTCTGAATGGGTCAAGTAATCAGAGTTAATGATTCCCAAGCGACTACATGCCATTCCGACTCTCCTTTGGTTACTTGGCTTCACTGAGCCTGACTGACTCGTTTACAGGTATGTATTGAACCCATGTTTGAAGTGGCTTTCAACGGCTCAACAGTGGATTCCTGCCAGAGGTAATGATCCTCGTGGCCTCTATCACCAAGTGGGTTCAATTGAGTGTGACCGGAATCAAGAAGCTGGACGTTAACTGGCTCTGGTAACTCTATCACCAAGTGGGTTCAATTGAGTCTTACCGAAATCAAGAAGCTGGTTGTTCACTGAGTTTGACATACATCTTTGGGTGACTTGCCTTTACTGAGCCCAACATTGGTAATCCTAGAAATCCAGTATCATGAAGCTGGTCGTCAACTGGAGCTGTTAACCCTGGGTTTTCCAGTCCATCTGCGAACACCCTCACGTTAATGAGTCAGAGCTGGTAATTACGAGCCACTTTGTGCCACAACTGAACTCTTCAATTTGATGCCTTTCAAGCGGCAGAGGACCCGTAAGCAAGGAACTGTGCATAGGAGTCCCAAATGCAGTCGCTGACAGCAGAGTGGCGCAGCGGAAGCGTGCTGGGCCCATAACCCAGAGGTCGATGGATCGAAACCATCCTCTGCTATCGGTGCTTTACTGGCAGGACATTGACAGGATGACATGTATTAAACCCATGTTTGAAGTCGCTTTCAACGTCTCAACAGTACAGTCCAGCCCAAGATAATGATCCTTGCCCTGTGGCATCTATCACCAAGTGAGTTCAATTGAGTCTGCCTAGACTGAGCCTAACTGCAATTGAGGAGCTGCTCCTCCTCCTTGTTAATTTCTTAACCATCTTTGAACCCAAGTGACGGAATCAATCCGTGTCAATCAATCTTTTGGACACATTTTGGCACACTTTTTCTGCTGTTCCCCTTTATGTCAAAGCTTTACTCTGTGTCCACCTCTCTCACCTCTCTGCCCCTCCTCTTTCTGTTTTTTCTTACAGAGCCACAGTAGCGTCAGGGGCCATTGTCATGTTATACAAAGCCCACATTGTGCAGCTTCCCATGTTTTTGCGTTGCAGTGGAACTCACTGTATGTCTTTACAACTGCCTGTCGTTTTTAGGCCCATCGAGCCCCAGTGGCCTAATGGATAAGGCACTGGCCTCCTAAGCCAGGGATTGTGGGTTCGAGTCCCATCTGGGGTGCTTTACAGCAGAGTGGCGCAGCGGAAGCGTGCTGGGCCCATAACCCAGAGGTCGATGGATCGAAACCATCCTCTGCTATTAGTTATTGGTGCTTTACTGGCAGGACGTTGACAGCATGACATGTATTAAACATATGTTTGAAGTTACTTTCAACGTTTCAACAGCACAGTCCAGCCCAAGATAATGATCCTCATCCTGTGGAGACATCATGGGTTCAATTGAGTATGGCTTGACTGAGCCTAACTGCAATCAAGAAGCTCCTCCTTGTCAATTTCTTAACCATCTTTGAGCCCAAACCCCTGTCTCTTCCTCTGCTCTCTACAAAACACATTTGTAGTCCCTCTGAATGGGTCAAGTAATCAGAGTTAATGATTCCCAAGCGACTACATGCCATTCCGACTCTCCTTTGGTTACTTGGCTTCACTGAGCCTGACTGACTCGTTTACAGGTATGTATTGAACCCATGTTTGAAGTGGCTTTCAACGGCTCAACAGTGGATTCCTGCCAGAGTTAATGATCCTCGTGGCCTCTATCACCAAGTGGGTTCAATTGAGTGTGACCGGAATCAAGAAGCTGGACGTTAACTGGCTCTGGTAACTCTATCACCAAGTGGGTTCAATTGAGTCTTACCGAAATCAAGAAGCTGGTTGTTCACTGAGTTTGACATACATCTTTGGGTGACTTGCCTTTACTGAGCCCAACATTGGTAATCCTAGAAATCCAGTATCATGAAGCTGGTCGTCAACTGGAGCTGTTAACCCTGGGTTTTCCAGTCCATCTGCGAACACCCTCACGTTAATGAGTCAGAGCTGGTAATTACGAGCCACTTTGTGCCACAACTGAACTCTTCAATTTGATGCCTTTCAAGCGGCAGAGGACCCGTAAGCAAGGAACTGTGCATAGGAGTCCCAAATGCAGTCGCTGACAGCAGAGTGGCGCAGCGGAAGCGTGCTGGGCCCATAACCCAGAGGTCGATGGATCGAAACCATCCTCTGCTATCGGTGCTTTACTGGCAGGACATTGACAGGATGACATGTATTAAACCCATGTTTGAAGTCGCTTTCAACGTCTCAACAGTACAGTCCAGCCCAAGATAATGATCCTTGCCCTGTGGCATCTATCACCAAGTGAGTACAATTGAGTCTGCCTAGACTGAGCCTAACTGCAATTGAGGAGCTGCTCCTCCTCCTTGTTAATTTCTTAACCATCTTTGAACCCAAGTGACGGAATCAATCCGTGTCAATCAATCTTTTGGACACATTTTGGCACACTTTTTCTGCTGTTCCCCTTTATGTCAAAGCTTTACTCTGTGTCCACCTCTCTCACCTCTCTGCCCCTCCTCTTTCTGTTTTTTTCTTACAGAGCCACAGTAGCGTCAGGGGCCATTGTCATGTTATACAAAGCCACATTGTGCAGCTTCCCATGTTTTTGCGTTGCAGTGGAACTCACTGTATGTCTTTACAACTGCCTGTCGTTTTTAGGCCCATCGAGCCCCAGTGGCCTAATGGATAAGGCACTGGCCTCCTAAGCCAGGGATTGTGGGTTCGAGTCCCATCTGGGGTGCTTTACAGCAGAGTGGCGCAGCGGAAGCGTGCTGGGCCCATAACCCAGAGGTCGATGGATCGAAACCATCCTCTGCTATTAGTTATTGGTGCTTTACTGGCAGGACGTTGACAGCATGACATGTATTAAAC
Organism: Dicentrarchus labrax; assembly: GCF_905237075.1. Lineage (NCBI taxonomy): Eukaryota > Metazoa > Chordata > Actinopteri > Moronidae > Dicentrarchus > Dicentrarchus labrax. The sequence goes on from NW_026136715.1 coordinate 20,564,765, forward strand.
ATATGTTTGAAGTTACTTTCAACGTTTCAACAGCACAGTCCAGCCCAAGATAATGATCCTCATCCTGTGGAGACATCATGGGTTCAATTGAGTATGGCTTGACTGAGCCTAACTGCAATCAAGAAGCTCCTCCTTGTCAATTTCTTAACCATCTTTGAGCCCAAACCCCTGTCTCTTCCTCTGCTCTCTAAAAAACACATTTGTAGTCCCTCTGAATGGGTCAAGTAATCAGAGTTAATGATTCCCAAGCGACTACATGCCATTCCGACTCTCCTTTGGTTACTTGGCTTCACTGAGCCTGACTGACTCGTTTACAGGTATGTATTGAACCCATGTTTGAAGTGGCTTTCAACGGCTCAACAGTGGATTCCTGCCAGAGTTAATGATCCTCGTGGCCTCTATCACCAAGTGGGTTCAATTGAGTGTGACCGGAATCAAGAAGCTGGACGTTAACTGGCTCTGGTAACTCTATCACCAAGTGGGTTCAATTGAGTCTTACCGAAATCAAGAAGCTGGTTGTTCACTGAGTTTGACATACATCTTTGGGTGACTTGCCTTTACTGAGCCCAACATTGGTAATCCTAGAAATCCAGTATCATGAAGCTGGTCGTCAACTGGAGCTGTTAACCCTGGGTTTTCCAGTCCATCTGCGAACACCCTCACGTTAATGAGTCAGAGCTGGTAATTACGAGCCACTTTGTGCCACAACTGAACTCTTCAATTTGATGCCTTTCAAGCGGCAGAGGACCCGTAAGCAAGGAACTGTGCATAGGAGTCCCAAATGCAGTCGCTGACAGCAGAGTGGCGCAGCGGAAGCGTGCTGGGCCCATAACCCAGAGGTCGATGGATCGAAACCATCCTCTGCTATCGGTGCTTTACTGGCAGGACATTGACAGGATGACATGTATTAAACCCATGTTTGAAGTCGCTTTCAACGTCTCAACAGTACAGTCCAGCCCAAGATAATGATCCTTGCCCTGTGGCATCTATCACCAAGTGAGTTCAATTGAGTCTGCCTAGACTGAGCCTAACTGCAATTGAGGAGCTGCTCCTCCTCCTTGTTAATTTCTTAACCATCTTTGAACCCAAGTGACGGAATCAATCCGTGTCAATCAATCTTTTGGACACATTTTGGCACACTTTTTCTGCTGTTCCCCTTTATGTCAAAGCTTTACTCTGTGTCCACCTCTCTCACCTCTCTGCCCCTCCTCTTTCTGTTTTTTCTTACAGAGCCACAGTAGCGTCAGGGGCCATTGTCATGTTATACAAAGCCACACATTGTGCAGCTTCCCATGTTTTTGCGTTGCAGTGGAACTCACTGTATGTCTTTACAACTGCCTGTCGTTTTTAGGCCCATCGAGCCCCAGTGGCCTAATGGATAAGGCACTGGCCTCCTAAGCCAGGGATTGTGGGTTCGAGTCCCATCTGGGGTGCTTTACAGCAGAGTGGCGCAGCGGAAGCGTGCTGGGCCCATAACCCAGAGGTCGATGGATCGAAACCATCCTCTGCTATTAGTTATTGGTGCTTTACTGGCAGGACGTTGACAGCATGACATGTATTAAACATATGTTTGAAGTTACTTTCAACGTTTCAACAGCACAGTCCAGCCCAAGATAATGATCCTCATCCTGTGGAGACATCATGGGTTCAATTGAGTATGGCTTGACTGAGCCTAACTGCAATCAAGAAGCTCCTCCTTGTCAATTTCTTAACCATCTTTGAGCCCAAACCCCTGTCTCTTCCTCTGCTCTCTAAAAAACACATTTGTAGTCCTTCTGAATGGGTCAAGTAATCAGAGTTAATGATTCCCAAGCGACTACATGCCATTCCGACTCTCCTTTGGTTACTTGGCTTCACTGAGCCTGACTGACTCGTTTACAGGTATGTATTGAACCCATGTTTGAAGTGGCTTTCAACGGCTCAACAGTGGATTCCTGCCAGAGTTAATGATCCTCGTGGCCTCTATCACCAAGTGGGTTCAATTGAGTGTGACCGGAATCAAGAAGCTGGACGTTAACTGGCTCTGGTAACTCTATCACCAAGTGGGTTCAATTGAGTCTTACCGGAAATCAAGAAGCTGGTTGTTCACTGAGTTTGACATACATCTTTGGGTGACTTGCCTTTACTGAGCCCAACATTGGTAATCCTAGAAATCCAGTATCATGAAGCTGGTCGTCAACTGGAGCTGTTAACCCTGGGTTTTCCAGTCCATCTGCGAACACCCTCACGTTAATGAGTCAGAGCTGGTAATTACGAGCCACTTTGTGCCACAACTGAACTCTTCAATTTGATGCCTTTCAAGCGGCAGAGGACCCGTAAGCAAGGAACTGTTCATAGGAGTCCCAAATGCAGTCACTGACAGCAGAGTGGCGCAGCGGAAGCGTGCTGGGCCCATAACCCAGAGGTCGATGGATCGAAACCATCCTCTGCTATCGGTGCTTTACTGGCAGGACGTTGACAGGATGACATGTATTAAACCCATGTTTGAAGTCGCTTTCAACGTCTCAACAGTACAGTCCAGCCCAAGATAATGATCCTTGCCCTGTGGCATCTATCACCAAGTGAGTTCAATTGAGTCTGCCTAGACTGAGCCTAACTGCAATTGAGGAGCTGCTCCTCCTCCTTGTTAATTTCTTAACCATCTTTGAACCCAAGTGACGGAATCAATCCGTGTCAATCAATCTTTTGGACACATTTTGGCACACTTTTTCTGCTGTTCCCCTTTATGTCAAAGCTTTACTCTGTGTCCACCTCTCTCACCTCTCTGCCCCTCCTCTTTCTGTTTTTTCTTACAGAGCCACAGTAGCGTCAGGGGCCATTGTCATGTTATACAAAGCCACACATTGTGCAGCTTCCCATGTTTTTGCGTTGCAGTGGAACTCACTGTATGTCTTTACAACTGCCTGTCGTTTTTAGGCCCATCGAGCCCCAGTGGCCTAATGGATAAGGCACTGGCCTCCTAAGCCAGGGATTGTGGGTTCGAGTCCCATCTGGGGTGCTTTACAGCAGAGTGGCGCAGCGGAAGCGTGCTGGGCCCATAACCCAGAGGTCGATGGATCGAAACCATCCTCTGCTATTAGTTATTGGTGCTTTACTGGCAGGACGTTGACAGCATGGCATGTATTAAACATATGTTTGAAGTTACTTTCAACGTTTCAACAGCACAGTCCAGCCCAAGATAATGATCCTCATCCTGTGGAGACATCATGGGTTCAATTGAGTATGGCTTGACTGAGCCTAACTGCAATCAAGAAGCTCCTCCTTGTCAATTTCTTAACCATCTTTGAGCCCAAACCCCTGTCTCTTCCTCTGCTCTCTAAAAAACACATTTGTAGTCATTCTGAATGGGTCAAGTAATCAGAGTTAATGATTCCCAAGCGACTACATGCCATTCCGACTCTCCTTTGGTTACTTGGCTTCACTGAGCCTGACTGACTCGTTTACAGGTATGTATTGAACCCATGTTTGAAGTGGCTTTCAACGGCTCAACAGTGGATTCCTGCCAGAGGTAATGATCCTCGTGGCCTCTATCACCAAGTGGGTTCAATTGAGTGTGACCGGAATCAAGAAGCTGGACGTTAACTGGCTCTGGTAACTCTATCACCAAGCGGGTTCAATTGAGTCTTACCGGAATCAAGAAGCTGGTTGTTCACTGAGTTTGACATACATCTTTGGGTGACTTGCCTTTACTGAGCCCAACATTGGTAATCCTAGAAATCCAGTATCATGAAGCTGGTCGTCAACTGGAGCTGTTAACCCTGGGTTTTCCAGTCCATCTGCGAACACCCTCACGTTAATGAGTCAGAGCTGGTAATTACGAGCCACTTTGTGCCACAACTGAACTCTTCAATTTGATGCCTTTCAAGCGGCAGAGGACCCGTAAGCAAGGAACTGTGCATAGGAGTCCCAAATGCAGTCGCTGACAGCAGAGTGGCGCAGCGGAAGCGTGCTGGGCCCATAACCCAGAGGTCGATGGATCGAAACCATCCTCTGCTGTTAGTTATTGGTGCTTTACTGGCAGGACGTTGACAGCATGACATGTATTAAACATATGTTTGAAGTTACTTTCAACATTTCAACAGCACAGTCCAGCCCAAGATAATGATCCTTGCCCTGTGGCATCTATCACCAAGTGAGTTCAATTGAGTCTGCCTAGACTGAGCCTAACTGCAATTGAGGAGCTGCTCCTCCTCCTTGTTAATTTCTTAACCATCTTTGAACCCAAGTGACGGAATCAATCCGTGTCAATCAATCTTTTGGACACATTTTGGCACACTTTTTCTGCTGTTCCCCTTTATGTCAAAGCTTTACTCTGTGTCCACCTCTCTCACCTCTCTGCCCCTCCTCTTTCTGTTTTTTCTTACAGTGCCACAGTAGCGTCAGGGGCCATTGTCATGTTATACAAAGCCACACATTGTGCAGCTTCCCATGTTTTTGCGTTGCAGTGGAACTCACTGTATGTCTTTACAACTGCCTGTCGTTTTTAGGCCCATCGAGCCCCAGTGGCCTAATGGATAAGGCACTGGCCTCCTAAGCCAGGGATTGTGGGTTCGAGTCCCATCTGGGGTGCTTTACAGCAGAGTGGCGCAGCGGAAGCGTGCTGGGCCCATAACCCAGAGGTCGATGGATCGAAACCATCCTCTGCTATTAGTTATTGGTGCTTTACTGGCAGGACGTTGACAGCATGGCATGTATTAAACATATGTTTGAAGTTACTTTCAACGTTTCAACAGCACAGTCCAGCCCAAGATAATGATCCTCATCCTGTGGAGACATCATGGGTTCAATTGAGTATGGCTTGACTGAGCCTAACTGCAATCAAGAAGCTCCTCCTTGTCAATTTCTTAACCATCTTTGAGCCCAAACCCCTGTCTCTTCCTCTGCTCTCTAAAAAACACATTTGTAGTCCCTCTGAATGGGTCAAGTAATCAGAGTTAATGATTCCCAAGCGACTACATGCCATTCCGACTCTCCTTTGGTTACTTGGCTTCACTGAGCCTGACTGACTCGTTTACAGGTATGTATTGAACCCATGTTTGAAGTGGCTTTCAACGGCTCAACAGTGGATTCCTGCCAGAGGTAATGATCCTCGTGGCCTCTATCACCAAGTGGGTTCAATTGAGTGTGACCGGAATCAAGAAGCTGGACGTTAACTGGCTCTGGTAACTCTATCACCAAGCGGGTTCAATTGAGTCTTACCGGAATCAAGAAGCTGGTTGTTCACTGAGTTTGACATACATCTTTGGGTGACTTGCCTTTACTGAGCCCAACATTGGTAATCCTAGAAATCCAGTATCATGAAGCTGGTCGTCAACTGGAGCTGTTAACCCTGGGTTTTCCAGTCCATCTGCGAACACCCTCACGTTAATGAGTCAGAGCTGGTAATTACGAGCCACTTTGTGCCACAACTGAACTCTTCAATTTGATGCCTTTCAAGCGGCAGACGACCCGTAAGCAAGGAACTGTTCATAGGAGTCCCAAATGCAGTCACTGACAGCAGAGTGGCGCAGCGGAAGCGTGCTGGGCCCATAACCCAGAGGTCGATGGATCGAAACCATCCTCTGCTTTTATCGGTGCTTTACTGGCAGGACGTTGACAGGATGACATGTATTAAACCCATGTTTGAAGTCGCTTTCAACGTCTCAACAGTACAGTCCAGCCCAAGATAATGATCCTCGCCCTGTGGCATCTATCACCAAGTGAGTTCAATTGAGTCTGCCTAGACTGAGCCTAACTGCAATCGAGGAGCTCCTCCTCCTTGTTAATTTCTTAACCATCTTTGAACCCAAGTGACGGAATCAATCCGTGTCAATCAATCTTTTGGACACATTTTGGCACACTTTTTCTGCTGTTCCCCTTTATGTCAAAGCTTTACTCTGTGTCCACCTCTCTCACCTCTCTGCCCCTCCTCTTTCTGTTTTTTCTTACACTGCCACAGTAGCGTCAGGGGCCATTGTCATGTTATACAAAGCCACACATTGTGCAGCTTCCCATGTTTTTGCGTTGCAGTGGAACTCACTGTATGTCTTTACAACTGCCTGTCGTTTTTAGGCCCATCGAGCCCCAGTGGCCTAATGGATAAGGCACTGGCCTCCTAAGCCAGGGATTGTGGGTTCGAGTCCCATCTGGGGTGCTTTACAGCAGAGTGGCGCAGCGGAAGCGTGCTGGGCCCATAACCCAGAGGTCGATGGATCGAAACCATCCTCTGCTATTAGTTATTGGTGCTTTACTGGCAGGACGTTGACAGCATGGCATGTATTAAACATATGTTTGAAGTTACTTTCAACGTTTCAACAGCACAGTCCAGCCCAAGATAATGATCCTCATCCTGTGGAGACATCATGGGTTCAATTGAGTATGGCTTGACTGAGCCTAACTGCAATCAAGAAGCTCCTCCTTGTCAATTTCTTAACCATCTTTGAGCCCAAACCCCTGTCTCTTCCTCTGCTCTCTAAAAAACACATTTGTAGTCCTTCTGAATGGGTCAAGTAATCAGAGTTAATGATTCCCAAGCGACTACATGCCATTCCGACTCTCCTTTGGTTACTTGGCTTCACTGAGCCTGACTGACTCGTTTACAGGTATGTATTGAACCCATGTTTGAAGTGGCTTTCAACGGCTCAACAGTGGATTCCTGCCAGAGGTAATGATCCTCGTGGCCTCTATCACCAAGTGGGTTCAATTGAGTGTGACCGGAATCAAGAAGCTGGACGTTAACTGGCTCTGGTAACTCTATCACCAAGCGGGTTCAATTGAGTCTTACCGGAATCAAGAAGCTGGTTGTTCACTGAGTTTGACATACATCTTTGGGTGACTTGCCTTTACTGAGCCCAACATTGGTAATCCTAGAAATCCAGTATCATGAAGCTGGTCGTCAACTGGAGCTGTTAACCCTGGGTTTTCCAGTCCATCTGCGAACACCCTCACGTTAATGAGTCAGAGCTGGTAATTACGAGCCACTTTGTGCCACAACTGAACTCTTCAATTTGATGCCTTTCAAGCGGCAGAGGACCCGTAAGCAAGGAACTGTGCATAGGAGTCCCACATGCAGTCACTGACAGCAGAGTGGCGCAGCGGAAGCGTGCTGGGCCCATAACCCAGAGGTCGATGGATCGAAACCATCCTCTGCTATCGGTGCTTTACTGGCAGGACGTTGACAGGATGACATGTATTAAACCCATGTTTGAAGTCGCTTTCAACGTCTCAACAGTACAGTCCAGCCCAAGATAATGATCCTCGCCCTGTGGCATCTATCACCAAGTGAGTTCAATTGAGTCTGCCTAGACTGAACCTAACTGCAATCGAGGAGCTCCTCCTCCTTGTTAATTTCTTAACCATCTTTGAACCCAAGTGACGGAATCAATCCGTGTCAATCAATCTTTTGGACACATTTTGGCACACTTTTTCTGCTGTTCCCCTTTATGTCAAAGCTTTACTCTGTGTCCACCTCTCTCACCTCTCTGCCCCTCCTCTTTCTGTTTTTTCTTACACTGCCACAGTAGCGTCAGGGGCCATTGTCATGTTATACAAAGCCACCCATTGTGCAGCTTCCCATGTTTTTGCGTTGCAGTGGAACTCACTGTATGTCTTTCCAACTGCCTGTCGTTTTTAGGCCCATCGAGCCCCAGTGGCCTAATGGATAAGGCACTGGCCTCCTAAGCCAGGGGTTGTGGGTTCGAGTCCCATCTGGGGTGCTTTACAGCAGAGTGGCGCAGCGGAAGCGTGCTGGGCCCATAACCCAGAGGTCGATGGATCGAAACCATCCTCTGCTATTAGTTATTGGTGCTTTACTGGCAGGACGTTGACAGCATGGCATGTATTAAACATATGTTTGAAGTTACTTTCAACGTTTCAACAGCACAGTCCAGCCCAAGATAATGATCCTCATCCTGTGGAGACATCATGGGTTCAATTGAGTATGGCTTGACTGAGCCTAACTGCAATCAAGAAGCTCCTCCTTGTCAATTTCTTAACCATCTTTGAGCCCAAACCCCTGTCTCTTCCTCTGCTCTCTAAAAAACACATTTGTAGTCCTTCTGAATGGGTCAAGTAATCAGAGTTAATGATTCCCAAGCGACTACATGCCATTCCGACTCTCCTTTGGTTACTTGGCTTCACTGAGCCTGACTGACTCGTTTACAGGTATGTATTGAACCCATGTTTGAAGTGGCTTTCAACGGCTCAACAGTGGATTCCTGCCAGAGGTAATGATCCTCGTGGCCTCTATCACCAAGTGGGTTCAATTGAGTGTGACCGGAATCAAGAAGCTGGACGTTAACTGGCTCTGGTAACTCTATCACCAAGCGGGTTCAATTGAGTCTTACCGGAATCAAGAAGCTGGTTGTTCACTGAGTTTGACATACATCTTTGGGTGACTTGCCTTTACTGAGCCCAACATTGGTAATCCTAGAAATCCAGTATCATGAAGCTGGTCGTCAACTGGAGCTGTTAACCCTGGGTTTTCCAGTCCATCTGCGAACACCCTCACGTTAATGAGTCAGAGCTGGTAATTACGAGCCACTTTGTGCCACAACTGAACTCTTCAATTTGATGCCTTTCAAGCGGCAGAGGACCCGTAAGCAAGGAACTGTTCATAGGAGTCCCAAATGCAGTCGCTGACAGCAGAGTGGCGCAGCGGAAGCGTGCTGGGCCCATAACCCAGAGGTCGATGGATCGAAACCATCCTCTGCTATCGGTGCTTTACTGGCAGGACGTTGACAGGCTGACATGTATTAAACCCATGTTTGAAGTCACTTTCAACGTCTCAACAGTACAGTCCAGCCCAAGATAATGATCCTTGCCCTGTAGCATCTATCACCAAGTGAGTTCAATTGAGTCTGCCTAGACTGAGCCTAACTGCAATTGAGGAGCTGCTCCTCCTCCTTGTTAATTTCTTAACCATCTTTGAACCCAAGTGACGGAATCAATCTGTGTCAGTCAATCTTTTGGACACATTTTGGCACACTTTTTCTGCTGTTCCCCTTTATGTCAAAGCTTTACTCTGTGTCCACCTCTCTCACCTCTCTGCCCCTCCTCTTTCGTTTTTTTCTTACACTGCCACAGTAGCGTCAGGGGCCATTGTCATGTTATACAAAGCCACACATTGTGCAGCTTCCCATGTTTTTGCGTTGCAGTGGAACTCACTGTATGTCTTTACAACTGCCTGTCGTTTTTAGGCCCATCGAGCCCCAGTGGCCTAATGGATAAGGCACTGGCCTCCTAAGCCAGGGATTGTGGGTTCGAGTCCCATCTGGGGTGCTTTACAGCAGAGTGGCGCAGCGGAAGCGTGCTGGGCCCATAACCCAGAGGTCGATGGATCGAAACCATCCTCTGCTATCGCTGCTTTACTGGCAGGACGTTGACAGGATGACATGTATTAAACCCATGTTTGAAGTCGCTTTCAACGTCTCAACAGTACAGTCCAGCCCAAGATAATGATCCTCGCCCTCACCAAGTGAGTTCAATTGAGTCTGCCTAGACTGAACCTAACTGCAATCGAGGAGCTCCTCCTCCTTGTTAATTTCTTAACCATCTTTGAACCCAAGTGACGGAATCAATCCGTGTCAATCAATCTTTTGGACACATTTTGGCACACTTTTTCTGCTGTTCCCCTTTATGTCAAAGCTTTACTCTGTGTCCACCTCTCTCACCTCTCTGCCCCTCCTCTTTCTGTTTTTTCTTACACTGCCACAGTAGCGTCAGGGGCCATTGTCATGTTATACAAAGCCACACATTGTGCAGCTTCCCATGTTTTTGCGTTGCAGTGGAACTCACTGTATGTCTTTACAACTGCCTGTCGTTTTTAGGCCCATCGAGCCCCAGTGGCCTAATGGATAAGGCACTGGCCTCCTAAGCCAGGGATTGTGGGTTCGAGTCCCATCTGGGGTGCTTTACAGCAGAGTGGCGCAGCGGAAGCGTGCTGGGCCCATAACCCAGAGGTCGATGGATCGAAACCATCCTCTGCTATTAGTTATTGGTGCTTTACTGGCAGGACGTTGACAGCATGGCATGTATTAAACATATGTTTGAAGTTACTTTCAACGTTTCAACAGCACAGTCCAGCCCAAGATAATGATCCTCATCCTGTGGAGACATCATGGGTTCAATTGAGTATGGCTTGACTGAGCCTAACTGCAATCAAGAAGCTCCTCCTTGTCAATTTCTTAACCATCTTTGAGCCCAAACCCCTGTCTCTTCCTCTGCTCTCTAAAAAACACATTTGTAGTCCCTCTGAATGGGTCAAGTAATCAGAGTTAATGATTCCCAAGCGACTACATGCCATTCCGACTCTCCTTTGGTTACTTGGCTTCACTGAGCCTGACTGACTCGTTTACAGGTATGTATTGAACCCATGTTTGAAGTGGCTTTCAACGGCTCAACAGTGGATTCCTGCCAGAGGTAATGATCCTCGTGGCCTCTATCACCAAGTGGGTTCAATTGAGTGTGACCGGAATCAAGAAGCTGGACGTTAACTGGCTCTGGTAACTCTATCACCAAGTGGGTTCAATTGATTCTTACCGAAATCAAGAAGCTGGTTGTTCACTGAGTTTGACATACATCTTTGGGTGACTTGCCTTTACTGAGCCCAACATTGGTAATCCTAGAAATCCAGTATCATGAAGCTGGTCGTCAACTGGAGCTGTTAACCCTGGGTTTTCCAGTCCATCTGCGAACACCCTCACGTTAATGAGTCAGAGCTGGTAATTACGAGCCACTTTGTGCCACAACTGAACTCTTCAATTTGATGCCTTTCAAGCGGCAGAGGACCCGTAAGCAAGGAACTGTGCATAGGAGCCCCAAATGCAGTCGCTGACAGCAGAGTGGCGCAGCGGAAGCGTGCTGGGCCCATAACCCAGAGGTCGATGGATCGAAACCATCCTCTGCTTTATCGGTGCTTTACTGGCAGGACGTTGACAGGATGACATGTATTAAACCCATGTTTGAAGTCGCTTTCAACGTCTCAACAGTACAGTCCAGCCCAAGATAATGATCCTTGCCCTGTGGCATCTATCACCAAGTGAGTTCAATTGAGTCTGCCTAGACTGAGCCTAACTGCAATCGAGGAGCTCCTCCTCCTTGTTAATTTCTTAACCATCTTTGAACCCAAGTGACGGAATCAATCCGTGTCAGTCAATCTTTTGGACACATTTTGGCACACTTTTTCTGCTGTTCCCCTTTATGTCAAAGCTTTACTCTGTGTCCACCTCTCTCACCTCTCTGCCCCTCCTCTTTCTGTTTTTTCTTACAGTGCCACAGTAGCGTCAGGGGCCATTGTCATGTTATACAATGTTTAGCCACACAGTGGAACTCACTGCATGTCTTTACAACTGCCTGTCGTTTTTAGGCCATGAGCCCCAGTGGCCTAATGGATAAGATATGTTTATAATAATAATATAATGGATATGTTTGAAGTTACTTTCAACGTTTCAACAGCACAGTAGCCAAGATAATGATCCTCTAGAGCCCATCGAGCCCCAGTGGCCTAATGGATAAGGCACTGGCCTCCTAAGCCAGGGATTGTGGGTTCGAGTCCCATCTGGGGTGCTTTACAGCAGAGTGGCGCAGCGGAAGCGTGCTGGGCCCATAACCCAGAGGTCGATGGATCGAAACCATCCTCTGCTATTAGTTATTGGTGCTTTACTGGCAGGACGTTGACAGCATGACATGTATTAAACATATGTTTGAAGTTACTTTCAACGTTTCAACAGCACAGTCCAGCCCAAGATAATGATCCTCATCCTGTGGAGACATCATGGGTTCAATTGAGTATGGCTTGACTGAGCCTAACTGCAATCAAGAAGCTCCTCCTTGTCAATTTCTTAACCATCTTTGAGCCCAAACCCCTGTCTCTTCCTCTGCTCTCTAAAAAACACATTTGTAGTCCCTCTGAATGGGTCAAGTAATCAGAGTTAATGATTCCCAAGCGACTACATGCCATTCCGACTCTCCTTTGGTTACTTGGCTTCACTGAGCCTGACTGACTCGTTTACAGGTATGTATTGAACCCATGTTTGAAGTGGCTTTCAACGGCTCAACAGTGGATTCCTGCCAGAGTTAATGATCCTCGTGGCCTCTATCACCAAGTGGGTTCAATTGAGTGTGACCGGAATCAAGAAGCTGGACGTTAACTGGCTCTGGTAACTCTATCACCAAGTGGGTTCAATTGAGTCTTACCGGAATCAAGAAGCTGGTTGTTCACTGAGTTTGACATACATCTTTGGGTGACTTGCCTTTACTGAGCCCAACATTGGTAATCCTAGAAATCCAGTATCATGAAGCTGGTCGTCAACTGGAGCTGTTAACCCTGGGTTTTCCAGTCCATCTGCGAACACCCTCACGTTAATGAGTCAGAGCTGGTAATTACGAGCCACTTTGTGCCACAACTGAACTCTTCAATTTGATGCCTTTCAAGCGGCAGAGGACCCGTAAGCAAGGAACTGTGCATAGGAGTCCCAAATGCAGTCGCTGACAGCAGAGTGGCGCAGCGGAAGCGTGCTGGGCCCATAACCCAGAGGTCGATGGATCGAAACCATCCTCTGCTATCGGTGCTTTACTGGCAGGACGTTGACAGGATGACATGTATTAAACCCATGTTTGAAGTCGCTTTCAACGTCTCAACAGTACAGTCCAGCCCAAGATAATGATCCTCGCCCTGTGGCATCTATCACCAAGTGAGTTCAATTGAGTCTGCCTAGACTGAACCTAACTGCAATCGAGGAGCTCCTCCTCCTTGTTAATTTCTTAACCATCTTTGAACCCAAGTGACGGAATCAATCTTTTGGACACATTTTGGCACACTTTTTCTGCTGTTCCCCTTTATGTCAAAGCTTTACTCTGTGTCCACCTCTCTCACCTCTCTGCCCCTCCTCTTTCTGTTTTTTCTTACAGTGCCACAGTAGCGTCAGGGGCCATTGTCATGTTATACAAAGCCACACATTGTGCAGCTTCCCATGTTTTTGCGTTGCAGTGGAACTCACTGTATGTCTTTACAACTGCCTGTCGTTTTTAGGCCCATCGAGCCCCAGTGGCCTAATGGATAAGGCACTGGCCTCCTAAGCCAGGGATTGTGGGTTCGAGTCCCATCTGGGTTGCTTTACAGCAGAGTGGCGCAGCGGAAGCGTGCTGGGCCCATAACCCAGAGGTCGATGGATCGAAACCATCCTCTGCTATTAGTTATTGGTGCTTTACTGGCAGGACGTTGACAGCATGGCATGTATTAAACATATGTTTGAAGTTACTTTCAACGTTTCAACAGCACAGTCCAGCCCAAGATAATGATCCTCATCCTGTGGAGACATCATGGGTTCAATTGAGTATGGCTTGACTGAGCCTAACTGCAATCAAGAAGCTCCTCCTTGTCAATTTCTTAACCATCTTTGAGCCCAAACCCCTGTCTCTTCCTCTGCTCTCTAAAAAACACATTTGTAGTCCTTCTGAATGGGTCAAGTAATCAGAGTTAATGATTCCCAAGCGACTACATGCCATTCCGACTCTCCTTTGGTTACTTGGCTTCACTGAGCCTGACTGACTCGTTTACAGGTATGTATTGAACCCATGTTTGAAGTGGCTTTCAACGGCTCAACAGTGGATTCCTGCCAGAGGTAATGATCCTCGTGGCCTCTATCACCAAGTGGGTTCAATTGAGTGTGACCGGAATCAAGAAGCTGGACGTTAACTGGCTCTGGTAACTCTATCACCAAGCGGGTTCAATTGAGTCTTACCGGAATCAAGAAGCTGGTTGTTCACTGAGTTTGACATACATCTTTGGGTGACTTGCCTTTACTGAGCCCAACATTGGTAATCCTAGAAATCCAGTATCATGAAGCTGGTCGTCAACTGGAGCTGTTAACCCTGGGTTTTCCAGTCCATCTGCGAACACCCTCACGTTAATGAGTCAGAGCTGGTAATTACGAGCCACTTTGTGCCACAACTGAACTCTTCAATTTGATGCCTTTCAAGCGGCAGAGGACCCGTAAGCAAGGAACTGTGCATAGGAGTCCCAAATGCAGTCGCTGACAGCAGAGTGGCGCAGCGGAAGCGTGCTGGGCCCATAACCCAGAGGTCGATGGATCGAAACCATCCTCTGCTATTAGTTATTGGTGCTTTACTGGCAGGACGTTGACAGCATGACATGTATTAAACCCATGTTTGAAGTCGCTTTCAATGTCTCAACAGTATAGTCCAGCCCAAGATAATGATCCTCGCCCTGTGGCATCTATCACCAAGTGAGTTCAATTGAGTCTGCCTAGACTGAACCTAACTGCAATCAAGGACCTCCTCCTCCTTGTTAACCATCTTTGAACCCAAGTGATGGAATCAATCTGTGTCAATCAATCTTTTGGACACATTTTGGCACACTTTTTCTGCTGTTCCCCTTTATGTCAAAGCTTTACTCTGTGTCCACCTCTCTCACCTCTCTGCCCCTCCTCTTTCTGTTTTTTCTTACACTGCCACAGTAGCGTCAGGGGCCATTGTCATGTTATACAAAGCCACCCATTGTGCAGCTTCCCATGTTTTTGCGTTGCAGTGGAACTCACTGTATGTCTTTCCAACTGCCTGTCTTTTAGGCCCATCGAGCCCCAGTGGCCTAATGGATAAGGCACTGGCCTCCTAAGCCAGGGGTTGTGGGTTCGAGTCCCATCTGGGGTGCTTTACAGCAGAGTGGCGCAGCGGAAGCGTGCTGGGCCCATAACCCAGAGGTCGATGCATCGAAACCATCCTCTGCTATTAGTTATTGGTGCTTTACTGGCAGGACGTTGACAGCATGACATGTATTAAACATATGTTTGAAGTTACTTTCAACGTTTCAACAGCACAGTCCAGCCCAAGATAATGATCCTCATTCTGTGGAGAGATCATGGGTTCAATTGAGTATGGCTTGACTGAGCCTAACTGCAATCAAGAATCTCCTCCTTGTTAATTTCTTAACCATCTTTGAGCCCAAAGCCCTGTCTCTTCCTCTGCTCTCTAAAAAACACATTTGTAGTCAAGTAGTAGAATGGGTCAAGTAATCAGAGTTAATAATTCCCAAGCAACTACATTCCATTCTGACCCTCCTTGGCTTCACTGAGTCTGACTGACTCATTGACAGGGCCACATGTATTAAACCCAATTGAGCCTGACTGGAATCACGAAGCTGGTCATCAATTGGTTCTTTCAACTTTGTGTTTTCCAGTCCAGCTACGAACATCCTCATGTGAATGAGGCAGACTTGGTAATCACGAGTGAAGCCATTACTGAACTTGCCAGGAATTCTGCATTCGAGTGCAGGCTGTGGTTTTTGACAGCAGAGTGGTGCAGCAAATTGCATATTGGGAATTTGTCCCAGTAGGATGGATCAGATAGTTTTCCAGTTTCTGTCAGTTGATGGAATTAGGAATAAGGAATACTTGTGTAATTATGCAGTTGTCTCACATGTGTGTGGGCTAGTATGTTCTAAAAAATCTTCACCTCTTCCATTGATTGTGTAAATGTCATAACGATCCATTCTTCTTCAAGCCACATAAATAAGGGTTGCAAATACTACATTTTTATGTGAACAAAACATGCAAGAGTTATCTTACATGTTACTTTTTATAATATACTGAAATGATCCTTTCCTAAACGAACCATGAAATTTGATCTCTGCCCCTGTTTATTTCCTTAATATGACTCACAGGGCTTGTACCAGATAAGTGTTATCAGAAGTTCAATAAGAGGGAGGGATCAATTATGACTCCCTAATATTTATTTTATCAGTAAGAAACCCAGTCTTATCACAATGACTCAACTGTGGTGTTCACTGTCTAGGGCAGGTATGACATTGAGGGCCATACTTACTTATTGAACACATATCACTCACTTCAATGTGACTGCTTAATCTTTTGGCAAGGTAGTTAGATGGTTCTTCTCGCAGCTGGTTTCCAGGTTTGGGTCTTTCACCGTTGAGAGGAACCAAGTATTTGCAGAAGTCAGTTTCGAAAAGAACTATTCACAGTAGTAGGCTGTCCCGAGCAGAGATGCAAACTTTGGGCATGTTCCCTCAAAATGGGAAAATCCTCAGGACGTTCATACAGTGAATGAAACTCCAGAAAAGAGGAAGTTATTGTACCTTGCTTTGAGCTTGTCATTCTTTTGCAGCTTAATGATTTCATGTTGTAGGTTGTCAGGCACATCAGCTGGTTTCACATTAAATGGTGTGGCAAATATGTGCTGTCTCTTTTGTATGCTTTTCATGTCCTGAAACCTCTCTCTAAACACCTTAAGGGGTTTTTCACACTCACCTGCATATTCAGATGTTAAAGAAGGCTTTTGTTCTTGCAGGGTACAAAAATGCACAGTGTTTCCCTTTTCCAGTTTCACTTGCCACATCTTTCAAATTATTTCCTATTTGAAAGCAGAGAGCAGAGGAGCTGGTTGGTGCTGTGGAGCCTGATGTTCAGCTCTGAGAGGTACTTGGTAAAGTCCACTGTGAAGGCCAAATCACACAGCCACAAGTGGAGAATTGCTTAATTTGTTGAACTTATTGTCTCATTTTATATTCAATGTTAAATACATGTTAAGTTTGCCTGTTTTGTTTCCTGTTTTGTAGTTTGTATTATTGTTAAAAACATCTTTTCATGCTGTGTACAAACTTAGCTTTTGTTATGTTTTTATGATAAATAGAGTTACAAATAAATATAATCACATTAATTTATGCCATAAACCAGTGGAATTGCTTTTCTGGACCTGAACAGCACAATGTAAGAGGAACTGTTAAAAAAATACAGAAGGGGCACCATCCACATATTTTTGGTCTCTGTCACCTACGGTAAATCAGCTCTGTCATTGTCACTTTATCTTGGGCAGACTGAGATTTTAAAAACAAAGTCAACTCCCATCTACAGTATGTATGGGAGTTATTTTTTGTTGTACTTTGTTATTGTGCAATTGTTGGAAGCTGTCATTCTGGAGTGTTACAGTTATTAGGTCTACTAAGTTATTGCATAACAGATTTAACAGTAGTTACTATTGTCTGACAAATGAATTTAGAATTATTCATCTTGTGTTACTTTAAATTTAATTGTTCACGCTTCTGTCTTTATTGTCTACATTATCTTGCTACAACTGTCAATGAAGCCCCAGTGGCCTAATGGATAAGGCACTGCGTGGCCTCTTCTACTGCTTTCCAACTGATATGCTGACATGGATTAAACCCACATTTGTACTCACTCTCTCTCCAAGCTAGTTCAGTTTAGTCTGTTTAGATAGCAGTGTGTGGCAGAAGCATCAATCAATGGATCAAAATCAGATATGTGTTTTACTAGCAGATGGGCAGTCTCAATCAAAACCGAAATACTTCATGACAGAGAGATCAATAATGGTTGGTAACAATTACATTTATTGTCTGCAAATGTGTGAGAAGTGTATGCATATACATACTGTGAAAAGTGTTATTGGCTTTCTTTCAAAATAAACTTAGGCTGTGGTTGTTCTGTCTGCCATCGTAAAGCCTTAGTGCCTTAACTATCCTGTAATTTACATTGAAAAACAACAGTCACCTTGTAGGTTTAACATTCACTCGCATCTGGGGTGATTTCCTGAGAAGAGATAAAAACAAATTATGCCAACATTAAAATACCTTAAAATGCTATTTTACACTTTATATTCAACAATATGTCATCACAAATTTTTAATCAGAGATATCACCTTTTTTATTCCACAGATTTTTCTTCCTTGACAAAACCTGCCACTACATTACCCACAACAGAACTCAACAACTGACAGTTTGAAATATATTTTAAAGGTCCAGTGTGCAGAATTCAGTGGCATCTAGTGGTGAAGTTGCAGATTGCAACCACTTCAACACAGCTCAGCCTTCCAAGTGTGTAGGAGAAACTACAGTGGCCACAAGCTCGCAAAAATATAATAAACTGTATATAGCCAGTGGCCTAAATATAGCCAGTGTTTAGTTAGTCCGTTCTGGGCTACTTTAGAAACATGGCAGTTTAACACAGTGGAGAGAGGACTAACTCCCTCTGTAGATAAAAACGGCTCATTCTAAGGTAACAACAATTCTTATTTTCAGGTGATTATACACAGTTACACACTGGGCTTCTACAATGACTTGTGGTCTAAACTGCGAAAGCATTGAAAAACTGAACTCAATGTCTACAAATTAACATTGAAGCAAGATATATCATACTTCCAGAGGCTTGTGTAGAGTCTTGAGCCAGCGCTGGACAGCATGATGGACCGACGGGAAGAGACAGGAGCTGGGCAGGCGGTCTGGTATATGACTGTGAGTCTGCAGCATGGATAAAACTCTCTCTGTTGAAAAACAGTTACTGTACATGAAGCTCAGAAAGGTAAATGGAAAGTAATGGTAGGGGTGGTGGGAAACTGACCTGCGAAAACAATAAGAGGCCAACAACAGTGTGTGTGTGTGTGTGTGTGTGTGTGTCTGTGTGAGTGTGTAAGTGAATGAGTGTGCGTGAGAGATATAAAGGAGAAACATGAAGCTGACCTGGGCATGCTGCCAGAAACACACAGACACCTTGGACTTCCAAGTCTTCTACAACCTGGTGAGTGATACACACACACACACACACACACACACACACACACACACACACACACACACACACACAATACTTCATGAAAATAATTTACTTAATATATAGTCATACTAAAGCACATGTTGACTGTGAGGCACATGAATAAATTTTGTTCTTTTATCATTAAGGTCAAAGTAAAGAAGAGATAACAAAGTTATATAAGTACAACTGTTAACCCATCTATAATTCAAAAGCTGCATGAGGTGTGTGTGTGCAACTGTGAGACGGTGTGTATCATATTTTCATTATCTATTGTGCAATTAATGGACGTCTAGTCATAAGATTAGATCTAGTAAATGTCTTTGATTAGCATTGCACAGTTTTGACTTACCACAAGTATTTTTTATCTGTAACTTGCATAACTTTTAATCCTTTTTTCCTTGTAGAAAGGGCTGCCATAGTTCTTTGTAGGTTTAGTATTAGAAAGACTATTTATTACATGAGTGTTAAATGTAATAAAAGTGTGTTACATTTATTTCTTAGAGAGACAAAGAAAAGTACCACCTGCAAAAACTAAAAGTTAATCAAAATAGAATTTCAGGCAAGGATGCCACCGTACTGCCACGCTGTTTGATTGACGGACAACTTTTGGGCAGTTTAATTCCCACACTAATGAGTGCCATGCACCAAATAGAAAATATAGGTATAGATAAATCAGTTATTAGATGGTTTTGGTGATTTTAAATTAGCCAAAATAAATCTGAAGATGAGTTTGCGCTCCAGTAAGGTTTCTTTCCTCACCTTGCAAAGTGCTGTCACAGCCACAGAGTCCATGAAGTTGACCGAGCTGAGATTCAGAACCAAGCAATGAGTATGTGTCGATGTCTGGGCTGAGGAGTTAGAGGAAGATGAGGAGGAAGAGGTAGTAGTGTGGACTCTAGCTGGATTCTCCTTCTGACCTCGACTCACTGTCTGGTGTGGTGGGGACATGGTATATCAGAACTTCTTCAAAAATCCTTGTGCAATCTTTCTGTTCCAAACAGAGGGATCAAAGCACAAAGACAGACACACATACATGCCAGCTGCATACACACACCACGTGTATTACCGCCACTGAAACTTGTGTCCGTATATTGATGGACTTGTAACCTACAATTGGAAAAGATGAACTGTGGGACTGGTAATTATCTAGGTTAATTTATATTCCTAATTACAATTATAACCCCATCTCTCAATTTCTAACTCTTTCAAAATCATCTCTCATTTTACAGATGGTAATGCACTTACTTTTTTCTCTCCATCTTCCCAATCATATTTATTTCACCTCATGTGTTTTTTTGTGTGTGTGTGTGTGTGTGTGTGTGTGTGTGTGTGTGTGTGTGTGTGTGTGTGTGTGTGTGTGTGCGTGCGTTTTTTTGTGTTGGTACCTGTCTGATTTCTGTGAACACAAATTCAGAGTTGGCAAAGTAAATAGGACTGGAACAGGAGAGTATAGTCACGCCAGGAACTTGCTTTGCCTGTTAAAAAAACAGATAAACACACTGTATATGCAGTTAAGATTGTACAGTACCTACAGTGTAAAACACACTAGACAGAAGGTCAGAATTTGGCAACACTACTTAAAGTACCTGACATTAGACCTAAAACAAGTGTGTGCTTGTAGATCATGGTGGATTTAGAAACATAGTTGCGCTTGTTTAGTCATTTCTGTCATTGTGAAGGAAATATTGAAGGAATAATTCTTTATCATATTTTACTATGAAAATTCATCACATATAAGATAAGATGATACAGTGTCTATGTAAATGGTGCACATTTTGTAGGGGCACTCTCCTTTTGCTTGTTATTGTATTTCTTTTGCCTTGGCTTGAACCTAAAAGTCAAAGATGTTATTTTTGGACATATTGATTTCAATTCCAGATGAAGAGAGGAGATTTTGAAACAAATGTTAAAAAAAGGTAACAATATTTTCATTGGTCCACAGAACTTCAGCTTCAGCCCAGCCTTTTCTGACACATGTATTTGTTCCATTCCAATCATTAAAAGATTCATTCTGAGCAAACATTTGTTTGTAATTTATGTGAAGGAAATATGTTAGAAAAATCATGTGGGTATCTTCCACAGTTACACTCTTTTTATTATGAACCATTCTGTTTGTGTTATTCTGGGCATCGTTGCCTTGTCAAGCTGTAATGGAGGGACACAAAGTGGGAATTTTGTACTTAAAAGATTTAGTGCTGCACGATGTAACTTTGAAAGATATCCTCTTGATTTGACAAGAAGATCCTCTCTAATTTTGCTGAAGCTTCTCCCACAGCTACTATTGAACCCAATTTTATTATAACTAACAGTAAATTGTGTTTATGCTGCTTAGTTGGTGCAAACCTGTCCAAAAGATTTTATGGTTCTTGGAACATACAACAAACCAGTTTGAGACACACTAGACTTTTTGTTTTATGTAACGGATCTGGCTCTACATTGTGGGATCAAAGACAATAAAAAATAAAGAATATGTACAGAATGAGTTCATGAAGAGGAACTTATACAAAGACAGCCATCACTAATGCATGATAGATAACTTGTCAAAGCACACAGAGGGGAGTTGTGCAGCCGCCACCAGTGTAACAGATTGAGGAGAGAATCAAGAGGAGGGAACAGAGAGCGGGAAGTTGACAGGAATTCACTGATGCTCAGAGCCCAGACAGATTGCCTTTGGTGACAGTTTGGTGTTGTGATGTGTGACAGATGGTGGTTTTCAGCCAGGGATTTATTTTTAGAGTGTTTTGGCTGTGTGACAGTTGTACCGTTCATGGTGGTTCATTAAGTTATATAGTTATAAAAGACTGACCTTCACTGGAGATTTTTTGTGTGATATTAGGTGTCAGTTTACATGTTTAGGATGCCTTAACTTCAGCAGTTTTTAAAAACTTGTGTCCAGAATATATTTGTCAATTATAAACCATTTCCAAAGCTGCTTTAATTTAAACTTTAGGATAAACGTTTATCATGTGAAAAACTGGCATTTATTCAGACCGACATTAATCTGCATCCTCCACATTGGTACCCATGAAATGCTTGCTGTGTTCATTTGCATTTGCATCGCAGATGCTGTGATCTATTTGAAATCGGGATGTGTTTTATGTGCAGATAGAAGATGGAGATGGCTGTGGAGAATTCATTATCAACCATGTTTCACACTGATGACATTTTAGATATGCTAGTCCACAGCCTGTAGTTAGTTAAGATCATCAGGAGTCATGTAAGGTCAGTGTGATTCATCTCTACCAATTAGTAAAGCATCAACAGAGTCAGGCCTTGGCATATTGCTGTTGAATTATGGCCTGCTGCCCAATTATGAACCATTACATTATTATATTCACACAGTCAAACTTCATGTTGTTAAATTAGACTGACAGACTTTGGTCTTTAGACATTTCCTTGCCTTAATTTTCTTTGTGTCTAAAGTGTTTGCTCCTAATTATCCTATTATTTCTTTCCATACTGATGTATTCTTATGGAAGTAATTTACAGTAGGGCTGCACAATTAATCGAAATATTATCCAAATCTCAGTATGGCCAAATGCAATATCCAAATTGCAAGAAGCTGCAACTTTTTATGCATTTAAGACAATTCAAATTGTGATGCAAAAATTATCTTTCCCACTATATCGCAATATCTGCCAAAATAATCACAATATGATAATCTTTACCATATCGTGCAGCCCTAATTTATAGTTGTATAATATAGTATATTAGTACAGTAGTGTAGTTGTATTTCTACTTGTTACCAAGGATGAGCCCTATTGTGACACTGAGGCTTGATGGAATAAATGCTAAATATCCTGAGCAACCTCTGTAAAATCAAACTTACAGCTGTGTCTGACTTTAAGTGGAATAGACAAATAAACATTATTAGAGGAGGGTGGAGGAAAAAAACTGTACAAATTCATGGTGAGATGGTAAAAACAGAACCCACAGTTTCAGCCAAGGACTTATTTTTCTATGTGGCGTATTAAGGACTATATATGACAGATGGATTCAAGTATAGAGTTGGCTGTTTTGGATTTGTGACAAAGTCGCAGTCTTTCCAACTGATGTCTTCAAAGGTTTAACAAAGTGAGAAACAACTTATTAGGAATTGTACAATGTTTTGGGAAATATGCTTCTTTGCTTTCTTGCCAAGAGTTAGATGAGAAGATCAATACCACTCTCTGTCATTTGCACACAAACCAAAATGTAAAAATGCTAAGTAACAATTTCATGACTAGGCAAAGTAGCTTCCTGAACTAATGTCATGCCAGGCAACCAGTAAAGCTGTGAGTTGCCATTTTTATATTTCTTGTGTACAGAGGTATTTAAAACTACTACAAGGAGTTTTAAACTGTCTCTATCTGACCTACATAAGCGCACAAGACCATCAGTGAGAAGATTGGCTATTTTACTTTTGTTAATTTTCTACTATAATAACTTTACATTCTTTAATGCTCAAAAAACACATTATATTTTGTCATGCTGCCATTGCAGCAGCACCTCTGTTCATCCTGTCTGAGCTCCTGTCTCCCCAGAGTCTGCTTAGATTGGTCAGATTGGTTAGACCCAAACTTTTCATTGGAAGCAGGCCCCGCCCACCGTGCTTCCATCCACTGTTTGTTCTTCGCAATGTGGAAGCTAACATAGGTCTAGCTGCTGGGTGCAAATCAAAGTTACACAACATTGCCAAGCAAATTAATTCCTGCAATTTTACTGTTTATTTTTTCAAACGTAGCTATACAGTTACGGTTTACAGGGCATCTCTATTGAGTGGATTTACGTTCAGTAGCAACATACACACACGGATAACAACAAAGCTAACGCTAACAGAGCTAAAGCTGGCGCTGCGGAACAAAGTTACACAAAAAGCAACACGCATCCAACCTTCTACTCTCGTTATTGAGTATGCTTCCAATGAGTCTTAACGTTGACACAGTTTCTCTTTACTGTCCCTCAATATTACAACATTAGACCAACGACGTCCCCTGTCCGCTAGCCACATTACCACTGTGCAACATGCTAACACCAAGTTAAACAGGCTAACCTACAAAATAAACATTAAAACAACATAAACTTACAATTTTGAAGTTTGAAGTTGGGTCATGGACAGCCAGTATGGATGCATACTAGAGCTTGAACCGTTCTGGCTCTCGTTCATAAAGCAGTCCGTAGTGAAAAGCACAAACACACTCCAGTTTTTATGTCGTTGTGAGGACATTTCCACTGAAAATAAAGTGACTTTTTTTTCACTTTTCATACCTTTTACATCCACAAAAAAATCAGATTTGGTCAGATTTCCCTTGAAATCAATGAAACTAAGTGGTAGAAACACTACTGCTTTTGTTTGCCAGAAGCAACACAAAATAAAAGTTCCTTGTTGCTGCTTTAATATGTGAAGCGCTTTAAGCCGCAGTTCCTCTCATTGCCACTAGATGGTGGCTCCATAAAAACTCCTTTAGGTCAGGCTGTCTTGTGCACAAGACAGGCAGTGTTCGAAGCATTGTTTGATTGGATTGTGTTTCATATACTTTTCTAATTGTCTTTACTTAATACCTTGAGCAGCAACAAACATTTAATCTAATATTTTTTCAAAAAACTTTTCATTGTGAGACCTGTGAGACTGATTGAGTTTACCTCAGTGTAGAGTCCCACATCTCTGTAACAGTCTGTACCACGAATATGACCCAAAACAACCGTGGTGGAGCTGGAAGAGGAAAACAAGATGAAAGACAGGAGAGAGAGATAGAGCGAGGGGGATATTAATGAGGGTGCAAGTCTGCCTGGGAGACAAGTGAGAGGAGGGAAGGAAATGCAAAACTTTTGAACTTGTGTGAAAAAATATGATGAAAAAATATGATGAAAAAGTGAATGAATGAATAAATGAATGAAGACGAAACAAATCCACACAACATCCCTTTAGCACATAACACTGTTCTCTGTCTTTGCCTGATTACAGATTCATATCATAATGATAAAGCAACAACAAAAGACACTCTCATGTACAGTCTTATCTTCTGTTGCCCATATAATCTCTAAAGAAGTATCTGTATAATCATAATTAAACATTACTGTTCAATCATGATTAAAGTAATAATAATTTTCCCATATGCAACATTTGGTTAAACCATTGTTAAGTCAATTGCGATACCTTAATGTTTCTTTTGGGAAATTAGACTGTAGTTGAACCATAGTAATGGCTCTATTGTGTCTCAAAATAAAATTTTTCCATGAGGCCCTTTGCTTTCCCCAGAAAAAATCATTTCTTTGCTTTTCTGTTTTGCTTTCCAAAACATGAACTTTCTGTATTTTTCACATCACTCACAGTACTAAAATGCCCTCCTCCTGATGTGTGCCATAAGACCACCTCACTTTATGTTGTACAGCAGTAATGTAAAGGCCCTGTAGTCTGTGGGCCTTGCAGTTTACCTGCAGGTCAAGTATGTCGGGTCATAAACAATTACTTGTTAGTTAGTCTTTTGGATTGAATAAAACTATCAATGCAATGGTTAAACTTTGTCAGGAATAATTTTAGCAGATACTTGAAAGGCTACATAGGTTAAACAATAAATTATTGCCTATTTAGTATTCTTTTATGTTTTAACAATAACAGTATCTGTAGAAAACTGTTAGTTTGGCCAAAATGGGACATCAGTAACTGAGGAATAATATATATAACAACTGGATGGTAAATAATTGAAGAGTACATGTGGATTTGTGATATGTCAGAGCTGTCTGCACTGTACAGCAATCCATGACATTCAATGATATTTACTGACTGTTGTGTCCTGTAGATGAGTGTGAGCAGAGAGAAGACGACAGCCACAGCCAGACCCAGGTCAAGGTTAAAGATCAGCGTGGAAATCAGTGAGGCTCCCCAAACCAGCTGAAGGAGAGGATGGAGAGAGAACCAGAATCAGAGGGGGTTCAGTACTCTCTGTCTGTCTGTCTGTCTTGTGTGTGTGTGTGTGTGTGTGTGTGTGTGTGTGTGTGTGTGTGTGTGTGTGTGTGTTAAGCCCACCAGGTCTAATCTGTCAGACTTCCAGAGCACACACACATCTTTGAACTGAGCCATTATCCCCTGCAGGTTCACCACGATGATCACTGCCAACACTGCCTGGAACACACAGCGAAGCATTTCTGAACACTGGCTAAGACACGTGAGTCATCCTGACAGTGAGTCTCGTCCAGATGGAGCATGACTTGACATTTCTTAAAACATCTTCACGGATATGCTTTATAATTCATCATGATGGTTTATGGAAAGACATACCTTGTTCCATTTATAAAACCATTGGCACCACAATCATATCTCTTCTGTAGATTGCTTTGATTTATCTGTTGTGCATTGTGTGACTGTACTTGTTCTCACTGCATGGCTTATAGACTCTAGAAATCATTGTTCACTAAGTCCTTTACAAATCACCAACATGAAAAACATTCAAGTCTTGTGGAAAGTATAAGAAAACTGTAATAGGTGAGATTCTGGTGATTTCAACCCTTGTTTAGTAACTTAGATGAAC
The DNA here is from genome assembly GCF_905237075.1 of Dicentrarchus labrax. Classification (NCBI taxonomy): domain Eukaryota; kingdom Metazoa; phylum Chordata; class Actinopteri; family Moronidae; genus Dicentrarchus; species Dicentrarchus labrax. The sequence continues at coordinate 20,590,830 of NW_026136715.1, forward strand.
CTAAATAAAATTTGTTATCTCATATGCACTTTACCTTTGGCAGCTGCTCAAAGAGATGACCAATCTTTAATAAGATGGTTAGAATCACCAGAGCTGATACCAAACCTGCCATCTAAGAGATTAAAACACAACAAGAGGAGAATAGGTAAAGGACAATAAAGAAAATGCCATTTAAAATAGTGATATAATTGATGAAGATTAGATTTTAGTTGTTTCCATATACAGTCTTTAACACAGTGCAAATACAAAGGTGGGATAGTGTTTTTATGTCTTTTGGAATACCTGTGATTTGACTCCTATACTGTTCTGGACCATACTGCGAGAGAAGGAGCAGCTGACAGCAAAACACTGGAACATTCCTCCGATGGTGTTACACAAACCCAGAGCCAGCAGCTCCTGAAGCAGAGCAACAGCACAACAGCATTTTGAAAAGTATGCACTGAGGCTGCAGCTGATCTTAGATTTGTTACAAATCTCCTGCATTTAGCAAGTTATCTTTAAGAAAACAGACAGACATTTTAGGATTTCTAGCAACCAAGGATTTACATGCATGTTTGATTGGAGACAAACTCTGACTGACAGAGCAAACTCTGCATCAGCTTCTACAGAGAGATAAAGTCACCTATAGTCATGTGAAAAAATTAGGACACCCCATTAAATATTCAGTTATTCATAAAGAAATGTTCACATATCGATGTCTAATCTTGTTTTTATTTATCTCTGGAAAAGAAAGTGATCTAATTACAGGTAAACAGCAAAAAAATAACATTGTTTTACTCATTAAACAAAAGACAACATAAATGCATATTTTAACTGAGGAAAAAGTTAGGACACCCAACCCCCTAATACCTAGTGTTACCCCCTTTGACTGAAATAACTTCAGTGAGACGCTTCTTGTAACCCTCTACCAGTCTCTGACATTGGTCTGAGGAAAGTTTGCCCCACTCCTCAATGCAGAATGCTTTAACCTGTGTGATGTTTGAGGGGTTTCTTGCATGTACAGCCCATTTGTCACCCCACAGCATCTCAATGGGATTAAGAGCTGGGCTTTGACTGGGCTTCCAGGACTCTCCATTTCTCAACATTTCATTTTCAGCCAGTCTCGGTGGATTTACTGGTATGTTTAGGGTCACTGTATGCCAGGGTCCAGTTCCGCTTCAGCTTTAATTTTCTTACAGTGGTCTCACATGTTGCTCAGCACCCTCTGATACACTGTGAATTCATGATGGATTCTATGATGGTGAGCTGGCCGGTCCTGCTGCAGCAAAGCATCCCCAAACCATGACACTTCCACCTCCATGCTTCACAGTTGGTATGAGGTTCTTTTCTGGAACACTGTATTTGGTGTGGCCAAACATGTCCTCGTTCTGGTGTCCAAAAATTCAAATTTAGACTCATCTGTCAAGAACATTAAGTCCTGTTCTTTGTTACTTCTCTGGCACTCAGTCTGACCTTAATGTTTCTCATGGAGAGTAAAGGTTCTCCTTGCACACCTTCCGTGAAATTAAACTTTCTGATTGTAGGGCATGACTTTCATATCAACAGTGCCGAGCCTGCTTGGTCCTGTGGTGACATTTTAGGTGTTTTGACTTCTTTGTCTTGCGGTCTGTCGGGTGAACTTGTCGACGGCCAGACCTGGGCATGTTGGCGTTGTTTTGAATGTCCTCCACTTGTTTTTTCCGGACGTGGTGGCTTTTCATCTCTTTGAGATTTTTAAATCCCTTACCAAACTCATAGCTGCAACAATCTTCTTTCTGAAGGCCTCAGACAGGTCTTTCGATCTCACTTTCTCGTCAACAGTCAGGAGCACACTAAACTGAATGTCTGAGGTTTAAATAGGGCAAGCCTCCCTCAAAATGCTGAGTAACAATGTTCTAACCATGTGCACCTGATGTGATACACCTGTGTGTGATTTGTGATTTCAGCCATTTCAAGTGGGAAAAAATGTGGGGGTGTCCTAATTTATTCCTCACCAGAAAGTTTATTTTATTACATTTTACAGACAGTTTTAAAAAGTATTTTCTTCAGTTTTACTTGTTTAGTTATATTACTTGAATCTCTCAGTATTGTTAAAATTGATATTAAATATCCATATGTCTAAATATGTTAAAAAACACACATATTTTCATAGGGTGTCCTAATTTTTCCACATGACTGTATGTGGCTTCTAGAACAGCATTTATTTTTTCTGGCTTTTAAACTATATGTTCTCATTTAAGAATTCTCAGGATACAGGTCTAATCTTGAAATGTTATTAATACGTTATGTGATTTCTGTTAACCTCTGTCAATAAGATCTTCAATAACACAGATGCATCTCACCTTTTCATTCCCTTGAGTTCATTAGCCTCTTGTTGACATGGTGAAGTTACATTTTAATAAGACAGGATTAAGGTACCCAGAGCAAATTCAGTGTAAGCGATTAGTGAAGAGGAAATATCTGCAAAATACTGTAATATTAATGCTGCTTTGCTATTGTGGCTGTGGATTGAAGCTCATATAGCCTCTGCAGCTGAAATATCGTTTATCGTTTAAAAAAGTAGACCCTACAACAAGGGCTCAATCTCAGCTGAAATACAGGTCAAAATTGCTGTGAATGTACCTGGCTGGGGTCTACACGGTAGCCGTGTTTGTGGGCGAACATTGAGCCCATGGCTGAGAGGAAACTGAAGCCAACCAGAGCCACAGACAGAGCTGGAATGAACAGCTGTCTGGCCTGAGAGAGAGAGGGAAGGACTGGGGAAGAGAGGCTAGAGAAGAGGAGGAGGAGGAGGAAGAAAAGAGATGACAGCTTGATCAACCGAATGACTAACTGATTATTCAAAGAAAAAATAAAATATACAGTAATGTAAAGAATTATGACCACCAGTTTAAGATGAGTCACCCCATGAATTACTTATCTCACACACACTGCATTCTCTTAAAGCTATCAAAGATAACACAATGACGCTAACTGGCTTATTTTATATTGTGACAGCAGAAGTATGAAGAATGCAAGGTTAGACAGAGGTCAGATTGTCAGAAAGATGAAGATAAAAGAGTCATAGAGCTTTAAATTCTATGGTAAAAGCATATTAACTAACAAACAAATATATTGGTTTGCCAGTATATATACAACATATTGATAAAGACAGTATGTAATAAAAATGAATTATAATATAGCCATTTTCATTTCAGTGATTAATGATTAGTTAAAGGCTGAGAACTAAATTATTCCTGAATTAATAAAACATGTGACTATAGGTTCATCAGCTTTGCTCTAAAAGAAAATTCAATTCAAATTCATATTGTTTGAAGTTTTCAACAAAGTAAAATTCAACACAATAGTCAAAAAAAATCCGACAATGACACAGTTCTACTGACCCACTGGGTATGTGTCCCACCACCTGGACTCTGTGCTGTCCAGCCAGATCCATCTGTACTGACAGGATGGTGCCCAGGACGATCTGTCGGAGAAAAACAATCGACGGGACATTCTGCACAGTGTCCAGTTTGGAAAACAACAACATACAGTATTCTATATCTAAATGTCAGATCAATTAGTCTGTTCATACACCTGCATATGGACACAGACATTATCATATCAGCAGGGTTGGGAGGGTTACTTTAAAAATGTAATCCAATATTGTTACTAATCATCTGTTAAAAAATGTAGTCAGTAACCTAATCACAATATTAAAGTAACATAACTTGAATTCTTTACTTGAGTTTTGGATAACCTCAACACCAAATATGCAAATAAAAACAAGAGAAAGGAAAGTCAATATGAAGTATTGATGAAAGTGTGTTCTATAAGACAACAGAACAATGTGACCTTGTGAAAAAGAAAATGGAAATGGGAAAAGAAAAAATGGGGGGAAAAATGTCCTCTGCTGTGTATTTTTAAAGGAAAAAAAAGTGTATAAGTAATAGAATTTGTCACAATATCTGCCTCTCTGTCCCTTTCTTCAGCCAGACTTTCCCCGGTCCCTTGAGCATTATTCTTTACCTCACCACCAGATGCCCCCAGACGTTTCCCCTTCCATTCCAGATCCGGCCACTCCCATCCACCCTGCAATCTCCTCACTCCCCTCAACTGAGCTTCCCCACCCACCTGCCCAGATACTTTGTTCCTCTGTTTGTTAACTAGTTTGTCCTAGTTATGTTCCCATCTTCAGTTGTGTTTTTGCTCTTAAGCTTCTGTCACCCAAACTCAGATCTGAACCTGCCTGCCTGTCTGTCTGTCTGTCTGTTTGCCTGCAAGCCATTCTTATCAAAAAACCACTGAAGTTATTCTCCTGCCTGTTTAGTCTGTGTTTGGGTACAATCCTTGTTGCTTCAATTGTTCTTCAAAACTTCTTCTTTTAATAAGCTAAAGATGTTTAATATTTTGGGTTTTAGTTGTGATGATCTACACTGAATTACTTACTACTTACATTTGAAATTATAATAATGTATAATAATACTATGTACCTATGTATATGTATATATACATAATAAACACTGATCAGCCTCATACGCAACAACTGTGATGCACTGTGTGTTCTGACACCTTCAGAACCCATCAGAACCAGCATGAACTTTTTCAGCAGTTTGAGCTACAGTCGCTCGTCTGTTGGATCGGACCACCTGGGCCAGCCTTCACTCCCCGGGTGCATCAATGAGCCTGACCGCCCATGACCCACTTCACTCCTTTTCCTTCCTTGGACTACTTTTGATAGGTACTGACCCCTGCAGCCCGGGAACACCCCACAAGAGCTGCAGTTTTGGAGATGCTCGGACCCAGTCGTCTAGCCATCACAATTTGGCCCTTGTCAAAGTCTCTAAAATCCTCACACTGCCCGGTTTTCCTGCTTCTAACACATCAACTCTAAGGTCAAAATGTTCACTTGCTGCCTAATATATCCCACACACTGACAGGTGTCATGATAACCAGATAATCACTGTTATTCACTTCACCTGTAAGGTTCATAATGGTTGATTTATATAATAGAATATTACGTAAAATAAAAACTAAAATTACCGCCTCTGCCAACAAGTAGAGTTTACCTCCATGTCTGCTCAGACTCTTGAGTTATGGCCTAAAACATGTTTTGTGAGGTCACAGTGACCTCTGAAGTGGATTACTGTGCCAGATGTAATGAAATTCCCTCCTGGCGTTCCTGACATTTCACATTCACGAGAATGGGACAGACATTCACAGTGACCTTGTCCTTTGACCACCCAAATCTAATTCAGTTTATCCTTGAGTCTAAGTAGATGTTTGTGCCAAATTTGAAGAAATTCCCTCCAGCTGTTCTTGAGATATTGCGTCCACAAGAATGGGACACATGGACGGACGGACGGATGGACAGATGGATGGACAACCCAGAATGATGGTTAATCAGTGGCCAGGTGCAGATATTTATTGTATGTGGGGATTTGAGGTTTTGGAGATAAAAACAGATTTTTATATAATTATGAGTCATTCATCAGTTCATCACTGTGGCATCTGTCCATCTGGGTGCATCTTATGGGCATGAGTCTTCTGAGTTTGTGTGTGTGTGTTTGCGTTTGTGTGCATCCCTCACCAGTATAAGTTCCCACGGTATAGCGACAGGCAGCTTGTTCTTAAAGCGCTCATTCAGCATCTTGCCTCCGATTAGTATCACCATGGAAACCACGGAGACTGACAGAGCTCCTGGTACGGCACTTGTCACTCCCTGCAGAACATCCTTTAAAGCCTGGAACACACAGTTTTAAACATTTTGTATATCCTTTAAAAACCAAAAATATAGCAACAGATAACTTAAGTAACTTAAAGCTCAACTACCATATTTCAAAAAAAGACTGATAATTTATCTAGCTGGTATCACTAGAATATACTCTTAGACCCCGAGTTGTGATTGTCAGGTGTGAATTGCTCCAGTATAGCATATTGAAAGTTACGGCCTAGTGAACCTGGAGGAAAACCACCATCTGCAAACAGATGATAAGCAACCCTGACACTTTCCAAGCCGAGCCTACACCTTGATCCTCCATGTAGAGTTGGCAAGGTGCATCTTTGGACGCGTTTGACACCAGCTAGAATTTGCCCTATGTAAACACAAAGCTATCACTCACTCACAGCAGTAACTCCTGCAGCAATCATGAAGGGACTTTAATTGCCAAGACAACATTATATGCCAAGATTGAATTTTTTAGGTTCTAAGTTAATGTGAGGTGCAGAGACACTGTTGGGGTCTGCCAGTACCGGGCCAGAAGGATAGGACCTCCAGTCTGACGAAACAATCACAAGTCCTCATTATTGCCAAATTGTTGCCAGCAGTGTACATGTAGCTTGTAGCTACCTGTGTCCTTCCAGGTCGTAGCCAATGAGAGCACTGAAGCCAGAACTCCAACTGGGGTTTATGTCCTGTGTGAAACCAAAAGTCAATGTTGACTTGATTATTATTATTTTTAGGCATGGCTGACTTATATTTTTATTATATATTAACACTTTATTTCAAAGTCTGCTAATTACCTGGTATTTACTAGGAAACTAGATGGTAACAAAATGGTACAATGTTGCCCTCAGGCAACAAACCCATTTTTGGCCTGTCAAATGTCCACAATGCATCTTTTTAAATGATACTTTACTTTTAAAAAGAGGGAAGACCATAGGGAACCAATAACAATGCTTTAATTTGTCACATGACTTTCAGGAAGCCATATTGAAACCCTTTTTTGCAGACATTTTCAAAGGAAACAGCTTTGCAATTTTGTGCCACAAAAAGGGTCTGAAAACATCATTTCCGGGAACTTTTCCAGCTGGAAAAAAATATATTCACACTAATATGTGACTAACCCTTCATTTCTGATAGTTTAATGCAATTTATTTGCTTATTAAATAATGGAAACTTGATAAAATGCAACTGTTGCCCAGAGGCAACAACGTACCATTATGGACAACTGCATATGTTGCCTTGAGGCAACAGTGAACCATTATGGAATCGCCATGGCAGCATGAGATTTTGGTAGTGTGTGTTTAGGTATATATAATGTTCAAAAGCATGTGATCTTTACAATTTAACGAAGATACATTTGATGTTTGTTGCAGTAAAGTAAAGTTCAGACTATTACTATACTCTGTAGGCCATAGTGAACTTTGCCTTATTTAGCCTTATAACTTTGTCTTCTTTGCTTATAATTTCCACACATTTTCCTCCATTTACAGAATGAATTCAGCCTCATTCTATACCCCTTTAATGAGATAGAGAGTATAAATCACACTTCAGGTTGAGCATAGTGAAGTTGAATAAGAATTAATTAGTGATGAAGAATGCAGTGCCATCATCACCTGTGCGTCAGGACAACACTGACCATTGACCTATTTGGGTAGAGAAAAAGGGCAGGTGCAAATACCCTGGATGTAAGGGTATAGTGGAAGTGCAGTGCACACAATGTGTCACCTAGCTGTGCTTCACTCCTGAAAAAAACTGCTTCATGGAGTTCGATAAGCATTGAGCAGCAACACCACAAATAATGGCAACGCATGTCAGGAAAGACACAGGGGACTGATAGGAAACATGCATTGAAATGAAGGAGTGATGATCAAACACTGGAATCTGATACCAGTTTCTTGTTTTGCAAATGGTTATGATCTTTGTTTTGATAATTAGTTCATTTAAAGTTTGAAGATTTACGCTTACGCTTAGAATTACAACTCTTCGAAACATTCATTTCAGTGGGTTGTTCCACAATGGTACAATGTTGCCTACAGGCAACGTTCAGCCAAGAAACCCTTTAAAATAGTTCCTTTTATAATATTTTTCAATTTAAAATGGCATGTATGTAACCTGTTGAAGCTATTGAATCTTTTACACATATTTATTTAATAAATTATGTTCAAATTAAAAAAAAACCTCTCTTTTTCACTTTAGCACTGTTATGGTACAATGTTGCCTACAGGCAACAAACCCCAAAAATGTATTAAAAAATATATTTTTTATAAAATTTCTTTAGGTTATGTTTATTTAGTCTATTTTAAAACATAAAAACACTCCAAATTTTTTTTTCCTAACTGGCATCATAATGCGTACCATAGAGGGTTAGGAAAATACCAAAATAATTGCCTAGTAAATACAAAGTTATAGTTAGTAAGTACATAGAAATCAACTTAGATAGTACTGTACAAAGTACATATAAGAAAAGGATAGTAAGTAAGTTATAACCTAGTACATGAAAACCTAGCTACCAAGAAACTAGATGGTAATACAGTGTAGGTATAGTACACATTTATATAGTACCTATAAGGAAAGGATAGTAAATACTGAGTTAAATTATATTTAGTACACAAAAAGTAATAATAAATTACAAATAACTTTGATATGATTGATTCGTAAAAACATTTGTAGAAGCACCTACTACATATCATCAAGCCACAACAGGATACTTTTTCATACTTTTAGTTTGGGTTAAAAAAGAACCTGTTGTTTTGTTGTTTGACTAATCATGTATTAGCAGGTACAGTAGTACTTAGATATCCATTTAACTAATATAACAGAAATAACCAGGACTTTGTTTCAGCTTTACAGACAGACTATCAATTAAATCTACATGAGAAATGCCACTGAATTCCATAAGCCAGTAGAAGAGAGACTAGCTTAGAGGTCAGAGATCAGCCACATAACAGCAGTACAGGAGCTTAGCAAGTCTTGCCCGAGGATACTTCAGCAGTGTTGAAGGTTGCCAATATAAATGTGTGTGTGTCTACTGACCCAAGTGGACGGCAGCAGTCCACTGTGTCTCTGTGCAGGTATTCCAGTCATTAGTGGCAGCTGCAGGATGGCCACATGCAGACCTGCGGCTGTGGTGTAGCCTCTTATTACAGGATCAGACAGCCAGCGACACACACCGCCACCACGCAACAGGTACAACAGGAGCTAATGAAACACACACACACACACACACACACACACACACACACACACACACACACACACACACACACACACAAACAGCTTTAGGTATTTTTTTCTTCATATCTCTTTTGTTTCCCCATGTACTTCTTGAAAAACTGCGCAGAATGCAGCCTCTGTGATTTTTTCTGACTGTGTGTTAACTGATGTTTTCCATCGCTAGAAAGATCTGCCATCAATCTCTTCTAGGTACTGAAAAACATCTGGATCGATTTGAAGACCATGGGTGGCAATAGTCAAAATAATTGTCCAACCCCCAAGAGAGGATTTCAGTTATGGGCAGTGTGGAAACCCAGTGAGGGATCTTGTCAGTGCAATGGTGATGCTTACAGGTTGGTCAGAGGATTCGGCATGGAGTGGGTTGGGAGTAGCATAAACCTCCCACATATTTCAGAGGAATAAAATGATATATACCAAACAACAAAACAGACTCAGGAATTCAAAAATCATGAACAAATCCTTTTTTCTCTTTTACAGGTTTTTTTTTTTTTTTTTTTTTACAGTTTTAAAGCTTTGGGCAGATATTTCCTTTAGTACCTGATGTTGACCTGTAATGAAGAAGAGTGTTTCAGAGAATACAACAGGTTATAGAGGTGAGTACCAGCTGTACAGCAGTGAGTGTGAGTCTGTGCATACTGTTTGTTCATGTATTGTCTAACTGTGTGTGTGTGTGTGTGTGTGTGTGTGTGTGTGTGTGTGTGTGTGTGTGTGTGCACCTGTAGGACGCCACAGAGAAAGGTGAGTTGCACAGCCACGTTCATTTTCGCTGCTTCCACATCAATCTGACTCGCTTCAACACCGTTGCTAGGCAACTCCACGTTGGCTGTCACAGACCCAATCATGATTGCCAGGACAGCAAAAGTACCTATCACACATAAACAGACACACATACTCACTGTGTTCATGAGTCTTTGGTAATCACATAAATTTATACTGTGAGTTTAAACTGCAAGACTAAAACAAAAAGAAAGCTCAGATTATTGTTGAACTACTGATTTTTATACAACTAGAATTTGGGGTTTTTAAAGTTTCTTGAATATTTTGTGCCAATATTCTTCTGAGGTGCTCATGAGCAAGGCACTGTAGTTGTGGAAGACTGAACAACGGCAGTTTATAGACACAAAGGTCCTTCCAGAAAAGTCAAGGATGACAGTCACCGATGGAGAGGTGTCTGGAAGTGCCGAAGATGAAGTAAATGATCAGAGGGTAGAATGAAGTGTAGAGACCAAACACTGGAGGAATTCCCACCAACATGGCGTTGGCCATACCTGAGAATAGGAGAAGAGAGGTGAAGGTGAGAAGCCTGCCTTGAATGAACAACTAGTGCGTATTACGAAAAGCAAAGTAAAACCCAGTATCATTAAAACAGCTGTTCAGAAAGCCCCTTTATTTGTGGTGGTTGTGCATGAAAAGAGAATAATTAGGGGGTTTGGGGTCTCTGCACTCATGTCTCATTAAGAATTATAGACAATGCCAAATATTACCAATCTTTGTAGCTGGATGACAATGGTGGAAGGCAATGGTGGACATTTTCTTTGACTTCTTTAAACACCCATCAGTAGACCAATTGATGCAATCACTGAGCAATGATGAATAGAGGTAAAGAGTAACACAGGTGTATGAAGTTATTGTGGCTGTCTGTAGTTGTTTAAACCGCATTAAGACTCTGATTATGATGCGTGGCTGCATCCTCACCCTGGGGCAGCTGTATGATCCCAACACTGACTCCAGACACCAGATCTCCAATGGCGTTTTCTCTGATGGAGTAGCCAGGCAGCCATGATAGGACAGGAAAAAAGCCCAACAGGAAGCTCTTCAACCTGGGACCAGAACAACTGGAGGAACACGCACAAACAGACACATACACAGGGTTTAAGGCCATAGAGCTTCAGATAAAGCACCTTAATCATCTATTTACCCTAAAAACAGGACCCAAACTGACAAGACGAAAAACTAAACCTATCTTCTCACTCACCAACATTGTGCTTTCACTTTCTCCAAAAATGACAAATACTTTTTTTCTACCCGCTCCCCAAGGACATCCAGCTGTGTTTCGTCCAGGGCAACAGCAAGGTAAGGCTGCCTGTGGGGAGGAAGGCCACTTTGCTCAACGCTGTCCATCTGAAATCAATGTCAAAGATTACTGGCAGTACAGTCAAGTTTCACTTTGTTTCAATACTGGGTGTGTTCAATGTGTCTCGTGTCCTTTTCTTAATGTTTGTCAAATGTGTGTATGAAGTTACAGGACAAAGAAAAAGACCAGTAGTAACTGTAGAGGTAAGCAAAACAAACCAAAGCAGTGAGAGAGGAGGGCTGACCGAATCTGTATCAGCACGAAGCTTTGAATACAAATAGCTCCCATGAGCGACAGCGTGCATGTGAGGATAACACACACACACACACACACACACACACACACACACACACACACACACACACACAGTTCAGCAAACTCACACACGTGAGCCAGGGGAAGGTAGGTAACAGCCTTGAACTCTGCACATTACAGCGAGTTTACGGCCCCTTTTCTCCTCCCCTTCACCCCCGCCCCCATTCAGTACATCTGAATGCCTCTATTATCACAGCTCAGCTTACAGAGACTCATGGTCTGAATGTCTGTGTGTGTGTGTGTGTGTGTGTGTGTGTGTGTGTGTGTGTGTGTGTGTAGGTGTGTTTGTATGTGTAAAGAGAGAAAGAGAGAAAACAAGCAAATGAGCAGCAGCAGTTTTAATATGTTTTAGTGTATTCCACTTTGTACAATGAGTAATTTTTAAAAGCCATTCCAACTGAGAATTAATTAAAAGACCGACATGGGGGAAATGAAGAATGTAGATAGGAAGAAGACAAAGAGAATGAAAAGCATAAAAACGTAGGCCTTATTTCCACAGTTTTTTTCATTGTCCTTTTAATCTCACTACAAAAACAAATTGGAATGGACATTTAAAATAAACAGTGCCCGTCAGGGAAACTTTCTCAACGGGAAAGTCAAGAAAAGATGTCAAACAACCACAGTTTTTATTATTTACCTTTATTAGGGAAAACATTTTCAAACCCAAAATGCAGTTTTTCAAAACATGATAAACACACTGACCTAACAAGATACCTTTGTTTGTTCAAATATAGAAACATCACTCACTGCATCACTACATTTATGTACATCACTCATATGACATTTGTATACTGATATTTAAAATGTAGCAGTAATAAAACCAAATAATACACTAGAGAAAAGCAGATTCCTATGTTCTATGCATAGGAAAATACAAAAATGAACTGTCCCCGTAGCACTGATTCTTCAATAGTGTATCTGTCTCAAAAGCAGCATGAGGTTTCTGATGCGTTCGGCACGGCAACGAGGTGACTGGTGAAGAGGCAACTCGAAGAAAGAGAAGGTGAAGCTCCGCGAGAAACTGAGGTTGGTGACGGGACGCAGAGGTGGGAGACGGGGAGGACGAGGCACCCGGCGCTGGGGCAAAATCCTCCGCCTCGCCCGCAACCCTCTACCCCCTCCACCTGCAGACACAGAGCCATGGACACGGAGAAAGTGAAAGCAAATGTTAGGAATTTGATTGCCCTTAAAACTAATGCCTGTAAACTGCTCCAAAAAGTTAGTAAGTGGACCTTAAGCTCTCAGCAGAAAGTTGTTAGACTACTACAGAAATATGAAAAAGGACACGGCCTGTATTCATCAAAATCCTAAGTGTGAAATTTTGCACTTAAGTGAAAGATTAAGCTACTTTAGTGGTGATGTTAGATTTGAACAAATGGTTCCTTTTGAACGACTCTTACAGAGGAACGAATAAATTGATTCGCAAGTGGAAGGGATTCAAAAATCCTGCTGTATGATGCATGCGCAGTTAAGAGATTTAGTTTTATTTCGGACTCAGAAAGTCTCTCTAGGCCAGAACAAACCCATAGGAAGAGAGCTGAGGTTTGAAGCCAATCTGATATAGTGGCCAAATGGTGTAATGACAACAATAGCGACATCACTTGATGCACACTGGCCCAAAACTACTTTTTCCCATAAGGTTAACTTGGAATAGATGCAGCTGTAAAATGGTGGATACATTCAGTCCCTGCGAAATTACTCATTTCGCTATCAGAATTTGAACCATTCGGTCCAATAACCTGTAGAGAGTCTAGAAGAGAAGCACGATTAAATAATTTTATCCCTATTCAAGTTAGCAGGTTGGCAGGCAGAAGTCTAACCCTAACAGCTACTGGCTTTTGCAGAAGATCCAAGTAATTTAATACCTAGAAATTCAACTTTTTTGACTTCATGCCACAACTTCCAAGTTGCAAGTTTTTTTTCTGAGGTAGTGTAAACGTTTCTTCAGAAATAAAACAATTAAAAGTAAACATACAGTAGGTTGACATTATTTTTACTTTTGTTACATGGTTAGACATGAACGTGACAGACCCCTGTTCCAGACATACCTGCGCTGTCCTGAAGGACTGCAACAGGTGGAGATGGAACCTCAGAGTTAAAACTGGAACATGAAACTTCATTGTCATTCTGTCTCCCGCGATAAGGGGAGGATGGCGTGGGCTGAGGAGCAGGAGGGGGTGGAGGCGGAGGCGGAGGGGGCCTCGGCGGGAGAGGTGGGGGGATTGCCGTGAAGGAGGATTCGGAGAGAGCCAGGCCGCCCCAAGGTGTCATGGTGGAGTCTGAGAGGAGGATGGAGGAGGGCCCTGGATGAGGGTGCGAGGAGGAGGATGATGTTTGCTGCTGGCTGCGTTTTCTGCGATTAGCCTGATGGAGAGCTGGGGAGGAGAGAGGTGGCTTGGCTGTGGTAAGAAAGGTGAGATAAGAGGGGAAAATAAAAAAAAGAATGGGGAGCAGTTAGCTGAAGTGGTCTGGCTTAAAACCCCATGTAAGCAAACATCTGTTCTGATGAAGTGTCCTTGAGTAGGACACACCAAGTTCAGAAAAGTAAACTTTGTGCCATGTGTAGCAGGGATTAAAAATGTATTGAATTTTCTAATCCAATGGATAACTTATTGCCCAGAAGTAATGTAATATGACATCAGTGCTGGATCCCAGTTACATTATATACTATATATGTATATACTAATACTATAATTTATTCATTATGTATCTTACAGTGTATTATGGCAGGAGGTGCATGAAAAATGCTGACAGGAAGTGGTACAAGCATCAACAGACATCAAACTGCCTTGTGGGATATCAATGTCATACTCAACCAGAGTGATATTAGGATACATGCAGAACTTACTTAATGCATAGTTAAAACTCAGATGGATTGGGTAAATATGTCTGTATTAGGATAAAGAATGTATTGGGTCAATATATATAGATAGGAGGACTGCTTTTTTCTTCTCTATTGCAAACACTTCATGATTTAAGCTGATAAGGCTTATGTTTATGTTTACTTAATATTTTACAAAAACAGTAGCATCACCTATCAGAAGAAGAATATACAGGCCTGGAGCTGTTTATGAAATTCAGCTGAAACTGCACTGTACCAAAGTTATTAGTTTTGAAAGAAAGGAATGCTCCATTGGCAATTCCTGTCTATAAAAATGTATTATTATGTGTATGTGTAGATTATAAAGGCCAACAACAGATGAGTGGAGAATAAACGTTAAGGCTTTTTTCCTGCAGGGCCTTTGTGGTAGAATAATTGATGTTCCTTTGGTAATGTTGTCTCGAGGACCACAGAGTTTGTAGTCGTATGTCCAGTTCCCAGCACACAGGCGCTGAACAACATAACTGAATAACATGGATATTAAGTGTGAAAACTATCAGTAAATGGTCTGTTGTACAACAGGTATAATCAGTATTTCCTACTTAGTACTTTTGTACTTGGGTGAATCCCAATGGTAGTATCAAAAAAGAAATTTTTAAACTTCAATAGGACTGCAACATTGAAATTTATAAATACAAAACACATCAGGTTTTCAGATTATCTATCTATATCTCTAAAACATGCTCCTGCAGCATAATAGCCTCTGTCAAATGAGAGGTGAATGGGTGATAAGTGGATCACCTGTTGTTTTACCCCCAGATGAACCAATGAGAGGCAGCCGTTCACGTGACATCACCAATCCGGGGCCCTGACAGCAGAAATAAGTGTGGCTATTTCACAATTGACATGCTCACACTTGTAGCAAATACGTTCACAGTTTACAGCGCGTCTCGTTCATCATTCACACACTACACTGCATGAACAGTCCGTACACACTGCAATATAAATATGCATTGATTTTGGCATGGCTCTGTAGTTTTTTATGGTCCCCAGAGGATGAATCCTACTGAATTTGGTGAACAGCTGACTCTAGCAACACCAGCAGGTCAAAGTTTTTACTATAAATATCTCAACATCTACTAGATAGATTGACAAAAACATGGTAAACATGACCTGTTGCATTGTCACTGAGCATGTTAGCATGCTGACATTAGGATTTAGCACCAATGTGCCAGGCTGGCCTCACAGAGCCGCTAACATGGCTGTAGTCTTCTTTCTTTATCCTCCACTTTAATAAAATCCTCTTTCAAAAACCCTTGTCACTTATTACTTGTTCCTTGACCCACGATCCAACTGTTCATTAAATATTATTGAATTTTTATGAGATAAATACATAACCACTTTTAACAGCTTTTTATGTGAGATAGAAATGTTTTAAGAACGCAACAAAAAAGAGAACAACAACAGGATATAGATACACACATTGAAAGAGAGGTTAAACACAGGGTTTGGTTATTAAAAACCTTGTTCCAGATTGTGCTGTGGTTAAAGCACCAAAAGAGCACGTGTAAGCTCATAATGCACTTTAGACTCTCAGAATCTTGTGTCCAAAACAACTTTTTTTCAATTTGGCATTTTAAATTCAGCATTTGGCTCTTCTGCGAGTGTGACTGTTTGGAAAGGGAAATGAGGAAAGGTCAGTGCTCTGTCCTTGCAACAAACATGCAGATAAACAGAGAAAAATAATAAAAAATCCTCTAAAACGAAAGACATCTTCGTGACACCAAGTTTCTGAAAAGCTCGTATTGAGAGTTGCAGATTAGAGTTACAGTAAGAGGCAGGAAATAAACACAGTGAATGGCACATCATCTGAAGCAAGCTGGGAGAGAGAGGGAGAGAGTATGTATACCTCTTTGATGGGTGTAAATTGTCACCCTTCTGTACTTTGACAGCAGAATAGAAGTCACTTCCTGTCTCTCCACATGTTATTTGAAGACTGAAGATTAAATCTTTTTCAGAAACACACGTCTTCCCTTAAAACATAAAATGTATCCCGAACATACATCCTGGTCTTGGAAAGCATGTTCCTCTCAGTGCCTCATCTTACACCCCCTCACTTGTCAATCAGTCCTTTCCTTCATTTTTCTGCCTCGTCCATCCTGTAATGTCTTCACTCCTCTCTGCTTGTCTTTCTTTCCCTGTTTCTCTTCTCTCTTTACCAGCAGTGACGCTCAGTGCAGCAGGTGCTTCTGCATTTCAGTTTGGCCGTTTACTCCCTCCTCGCCCGCCTCACCATTACCTTGTCAGCAGTGATGCTTTCACTCTCCCTCCTCTTTTTTCTCTCACCCTTTCTTCCCCTTGTAAGTGATAGTGGTGGTTACACAGGTACTTTGTGCTCTTGCTTTCCCTCCCTCCTTCCCCTTTTCTTTCTCTCAACAAGAGGGTTGCACCTCTCCTCTTTTGTAGTTTTGGAAAGTTTCATCTCCTCATTCTCCAGCTACCTCCCTTTCTCCTCCCCTCTCTTTCTCCCCCTTTACTGGTCATCTTCAAGGTGACATTAGCTTTCTTTCTTCCTCTCTATTCCTCCTTCTTTCTCTCCGTTGTGAGTGGCAGGTGGTGAGATGGGTGCTTGACAAAAGGCAACGTGAGACGAGGCTTAAATATTAAAATATTCATGGGTACCTTCAGTCGGCCCCTTCATGGGCTCTGACCCCCATCCAGCCCTCCACACACACACATATACAGATATAGACAACTGTGCAATTACACACAAATTTCATTTACCCAGCGTCTTCGATAACATCAGCATTTTAGATCGTCTCTCTCTCTCTCTCTCTCTCTCTCTCTCTCTCTCTCTCACACACACACACACACACACACACACACACACACAGGGATACAGGTGCACACTTAATCTGACATCTATATTTAAATTTCAAGCAAGCGACTGTGAATCAACACACACTCGTACACACACCCTCTAATCTACAGTGTATGACATTTAACATGGCGCAGGTGAGCATGCTGCTAACCGTCTCACACTTCATCTGACACAGCTACATTTGCATTCCAGTCAGACACACATGCACACGCACACACACACACACACACACACACACACACCAAATATGCAAAAAGAAGTGCGCACAGTCTCTTATCAACCTGCCACTTAAGCAGTGTTAGCATTTCATATCACAACACATTCTGCTTCAACAGTGCTAAATTAGCATTTCAGAACACATGCACACAATATAATCACAGTATGAGTGGGCATGGTTATACAAACACACACTCCAAGTACACATTCTTGACTTACTTGTGTATTAAAAGTTGAGCTTTGAATAATCCCAAAACAAATACTATTTCCTAACTCTGTGGCTGGATATAATAAACTGTGCATGCACAATCAATCACTCACACACACACACACACACACAAATTTCACACTATGTGTAATTAATTACTGTTCTATTCTTAACATTTATACAAAGTGTGAATAGAAAAGCAAATAGTTGCAACACAAGAAAACTGACACTGACACACACTTTGGTACTTCTATACATGTGACGACCCTCGCAGACTCAAATATTTCCTTACAGTAATGGTAACCTTAACCATCACCACTACACGCCCAACCAACTCAGTCTAACCCTAATATAAACCTCCATCTTATTACCTAGCAGGTTTCTGGTCCCCAGCTCCAGGTCTACTCAGAGACTATCCCCTCTCTGCAGTGCTTAATCAGTATCTGAACAACTCCTGCAATAACATTTTATTATGTATACTTTCACATGTTGTCTGTCTATCATGATGCCAGGATGATTTTTGTGGGGGGGCAGCAGCTCTTCACTAAAACAACATGGATTTGAGTGCCTTGCTCAGGGGCACTTCCGGAGTAGGTATTAGGCAGTGGTGGAGTTTTAACCATAAAGTAAATATAAATCATACATCTTGCCAGTACTTAGTTTTTTGGTAGAGACATTTGGTGAAAGCAGACTTTGGTTTGGCCTTGTTCTTACTAATAATGGAGTCCCAAGGCTCTCTTTAAGTAAGTGGCTTTATTTCCTGGCCGGCAGAGATGTAACATGCTGCTTTAAAAATAACTAATTTAATTTCTGCCATCTTTGTGCAGTGTGGTGCTATTCCCTGAAGGAGGCCACAGATGGCCCAAACACATCAGAGATGGTTTTAATGTTCTTTTGAATATAGCCATGAAAATTTTAATGTTTCCTTGATGAGCACCAAATGCTTCTGGTGCTTAGTTACACGCAGATATGCAGACCCACATCTTTTCTTTGGATTTTTCAGGCTATGAGAAATGATAGTAAGGTTTTAGTTTGAGAGAAGTCAATACAAACTTTAACTAGTCTAAAAATCTGTGAGAGAAAACTGTTCATATCTCTTCGCATGGGTTTGATGGTGATATTCCTACTGTGACTAAATGGCTTACATAAGTGCAATAACAAGAAATCAGGAGAATAAATATATTTTATTAAAAATGTAAAAATTACCAAAGTAAAATTAATTTTATATCAATTAATACAGCTTCAATTTACAGATAATTCATAAATAATAATTTTTTAAAAAAGGTCCACTGAGAAAGTGAGTGTTTGGATCGCTGATAACTTTTGATTCAAGTTATGTTGACTTTTCTTTTGAAGCCACTTTAACTCCTTCTCTTCTTGTAGTCCACGTCTCTGCGTCCATGTCTGTATATCTGACTCGCAGTAGCTGGAAGCCCTGGCCACAGACCAGCACCCATCCCGTCCTTCCTCTCTTCTTCATGCTCTCACAGGAAGCCTTGGAACCTGTCTCGCTGTTTACCTCACACTCTGTCTTACCAACGCTGTCAGTCTCTGTTAGGTTTCTACGCTCACCAGCTGTCTCAACTCCCTCCTCATCACTTGTCTCACAAACTGGGTCACCTGTCTCGCTTTTGGCTTCAACAGGTTCTCCGCCCTCGGCCTCATCAGCTGTTTCCTTTTTGCATCTCCCACCTGTCTTTTCCTCTGCTGTCTCACACATCGTTTTTAATCCTGTCTGACTCCCCTTCACTCTCCAAATTGCAGTCTCCTGCTCAGACTCAAACCTTGTTTTCCTTGTTTTATCTCCTTCCTCCTCCTCCTCTATCATCTGCCCCTCCCACACTGCGAGTCCTGCAGCATCTGCAACGTGGGAGCACAGCGCCCCGATGTGGCTGATACCAGTACTGCAGACACTCCACAGGCAAACCCTCTGATCTGAAGAAGTGGAGACCACGAGGGCTGGTCTCAGGGGCTTCAGGGCAGTCAGAGGGGCAGCATGAGCCAGCACAATGTGGGACTGGGAGTGGAGATGAAGATTAAGCTGGTTTGAGGGTTGGAACTGGGTTTGTAGAGAAATCTGGGTCTCAGAAATCTGAGAAAACCCTCTGCTGCCCCCAATCTTGCAGTCCTCTGGGTACTGCACCCTAATCGTGGACACTGTCAGCTGCCCATCATCCCCTCCGCTAGCAACAGTTACCAGGCAACCGCCCTCTTGTCCCAGTTTCTTTGCCCAAACAGCCAATGAGTTGACACCACTCTGGTGGGCGGGAATGTTGAGGCAGGGGATTGGCGGTGCTGGAGCACTGCTTGAAGTACCGGTCGATAAGGAAGAAGCTTCAGTTAAATCCCACACGGCAATTTTTCCATCTGTTGCAGCGCTGAACAGCAGCTCATACCTGCGAGAAAGAGACATTAAAACAAACCTGTACCTGTTAGACTTCTTCATATTTTCCCCAAATAAAAATCTGGAAATTAAAAGTTTATCTGGATTTACTGGCCTCTTAATATTGCATCAGCCAGTGACTACTCTATTCTAAAGCAGTGAGTGTTTTACTTTGAAACCTACCTATAACTTGTAATGAAAGCGCCAACATTCACCTCATTTAGGCTCTGGAAATAAAAACATTGGAACAAACTTTGGCTCACCTGTTGCCTTTTCCATCCTCCAGGCTGCAGGCAGCAACACTGAGCACACAGCGCTGGTGGTAAAATGTCTCCCACAACAATTCAATTTGACATTTAACTTCACTGACTGAGAACAATCTGGAAAAGACAAAAGGTGAAAAGACAGAAAACAAGGGGAGAGTGAGGACAGCGTTATTACATGGAGGAGAGTACATGTCACATTCGAGTTATATTTTTCCAATAAATATACATTTCATATTCAGTCGCATTCAGTTACAATCATCATCGCTACCACTTCACTAAAGAAGTTTTTGAGAGCATTTTACTGTAACACTTCTTCAGATCCTGAGACAGAGGTTTCAGATGTGTGGAAAACTTTTAATTTTGCTTTGATGGACCAACCTGAGAGCTCCGTCGCTGCAGCCCAGAGCCAGAAGCCCACAGTCTTTCATCTCATTTACCACCACTACAGACATGTACCTGAAAACACAGACACAACAGATAAGACTAGATTAGAAGTAGAATTTAAAAGGAAAGAGATTAAAGGGGTAACCTCAAGTTCAACTGAAACACAGATGTTTTTCATCATCATTCTTCCAGAAAAAGTCTCTTATATGCAGACTTCAAAAACATTGTTCTTGATGAAAATGGATGCTGGAGTGATGGAAGGAAAGAAGCAAGCAAGGAAGAAGGAGGATAAAGGCTCTAAGAAGTTAGGTATTCTTAAAGAAGATTTTATGTACATATGTGCAGAAAATAAAACACGCCTACATTACATAACAATGAACTTGCCTCGTTTCTGGATCCATTTTCACTGTCTTGTGTCGGTTCCGCCTCCTCTCCCACTGCTCGTCCAATCGATGACTGGCCACCTGGATTACCTGGCAGGAGGGAACCTGTCTCTGCCTGTCCCAGCTGATCAACAGCCGGTAACACTGCATCTGAGCTCGCCCGCCAGCTGACACGAGCAGGGCAGAGAGAGTCTGGTTTCCAGTCTCTGGGCGTGTTAGCGCTGTCACTGTCCGAACGCTTGAGATGTGGTCGGTAATAACTGACAGGACTCTGACGCTGCCAGAGTTGGTATGTAGTGCCAGGACGGTTAAGCTAGTGTCCTCTCCTCCCGTCACCACTATCTCCCAGTCCCCTTCCTCCTTTACTTCATCTTTGAGTCCACCCCTTCCCTCAATTTCGGTCACATTTCCAGTACTCTTTGTTTGAATCTTATTCCCTGTTCCCCTGATCCTCCCCAGCCTGCATACACACCCAATCCCCCTCCCGTGGACGCCCTCTCTCAGGCCCCATCCTCTAGTCCAACCTGCCTTCCCAGCCCAGCTCGGTGCCTCGCCAGGGGGTTGCGAAGCCAGGACAGTCCCTTGTTTGATGAAGACCAGAGCTCCATATCCAGGCCAAACCCCTTTGTGGGAAGGCCAGAGACTCCAGGAGCGATGTCCCCCACCACAAGGCACCGCTAGCAGCCTCTCTTGCCTCACCGGGTCCCAGACCACAAAGTGGATGGCATGAAAGCCCACGATGACGAACCTGGCTTCTCTTTCCTCGTTCTCTGTTTTTTCTTCTTCTCTTCCAAAGCTTCCCTCCTCTTTCCTATCATCTCTCATATCCAGCTTTTCTGTCAAATTGTGTTTCTTTGTCTTGTAGTGGTTCTCACATTCCTCTCCGACTTCTACCTCCTCCTCCTCCTCTTCCTCTGGAATTTCAGGTTCAATAATCAAAACCTTCTCCAACCACTCCATACCCTTGCAGGCCCGCTGGACTCTCAGAACCTCCAGCTGAAGCCCTCTCTTGTTCTTCACACCCTTTCCATTACCCTCTTCTTCTGGGTTTTCCGGTGGTGTTGGACGCACTCTGAAGACCCTCACACAGCCGTCTCTCCCTGTACTGTAGAGCAGTCCCTGGTATTCACACACTGAAGTTACACCCTGTTTTCCATGCACTCCGAACAGGTAGTTCAGCGGGTGCAGTGTGCGGTGACCCACTTCTTTTCTTTCTCTTTCCTCCATCATTTCACTTCCATTTTCCTCACATCCAATCCTTTCATCATCAGTTTGTTTCCTGCCTGTTTTTTCATCTACCATCTTTTGTTCAAGTTTTCCTCCTTCCTGAAACAAAAGCAGAGACCCTCTCCTGTCCCCACACACCCACAGCAACCCCTGTGATATGGACTTGAGGGGCACTGCAGCTGTTAGCCAGCGTTTGGCACATGGGGGGAGGAGGAAGGGAGGAAGGGGATTTACACTGAGAGTCAAGGAACACTTTTCATTAAGTTTTACTTCTATACACCAGCGATAGACAAGTCCTTCAGCGCCTGAAGCTAGCAAATACAAGCTTTTCTTTGCCTCTCGCCAAATAAGACTATGGATCTTCCCTGATCCACCTGTGAGAAGAATCCCACACTGAGGATGAGAGATGGGGAAGACTTGTATGGACCCGCTGAGGTTTCCCACAGCACACAAGTTAACTTTTCCTATTGAGTCTTTCACAATAACAGTCTTTGTTTCCATCACACAGTAAGACTGAAACTCACGAGTCCCTTCCCAGACCATCTCCCACTGCCCATCGCTGTACTGGTAAACTATTCCTTGGTCAGTGCAAACCACAAACTTACTCTGACACCAGCTTGCATTTTCATCCTCTTCCCCGACTATACAAACTACTTTAGGCGAGCCTTGACCAGGAAATCTCAGGTCACTTAACTTCTCTGTCACTGCCTCCTCCACTCTGTCCTTCCTCTCCTCACTCCCTTCTACCCTCCACAACCTCACCCCTCCATCCGCCCCCCCTGTAGCCACCCATCTCTCTTCATCTCCTGTTCTTTCACTGACTGCGAGTGCACGAACCCCGCCAGCTCGGTGTCCCTTCAATGTACGAACCACCTTGCCACCTCCGGCCCAGTCCCAGACTAAACAGGCCCCATCCTCCCCAGCACTGAACACTTTCCCTGGTGAGAGACGCACTGAGAACACCCTAGCCTGGTGTCCATATAGGACTCTTAAACAAGCTGCGTTCGAGTCCCCGCATCTCCCTCCAGGACCCCCTAAAGCACCAACACCCCACACCCTCACGCTGCGGTCGTCCGAGGCTGAAGCCAGCCATCCTTTCTCTTGGAGGTATGAGATGCTGAAGATGACCCCGCTGTGGCCCATCAGGCGTCTCTCAACTGGAGCTTTGTACTCAGAATCTCCACTTTCGTTTCCTCCTCCAGGCTTCCAGACAACCAGCTGGTTGAAAACAGTCCCGCCTACTAAGACAGAATCTTCCCAGGATTCATGTACCAGAAGGAGGGCGGAGTACAGCAGACACCCCTCCAGACAGGAGCGCTGAATCAGGGCATTTCCTGTACTGACGTCCAGGAGGAGAGCACTATTGTGGGCTACAGCCACACAGAGCAGAGAGTGTTTGTCTCCAGGGAGCCAACGGACATCCAGGGCCCAGTCCTGTAGCTCCACGAGGGGACCCAGAATCTCCAAGCGCAGAAGCTCCCCATCCTGGAGATCCACGTGGAGCCTCACCAGCCTCACAGCCTTGCCTCCAAACACTGCTAGGTCATAGAATTTTGGCTCCGAGATGGTGCTCAGTTCTGTGGATTGTCAATACGAGAAGTGAATAAATCTTTACAATCTATACAAAAAATAACAAGAGCTGTCAGTGAGTGCAAACTCTAAACCAACACTGGCCCAGTTCTTCTACAAGACATCACAGCCAAAGATAGAGAACATTTTAATATTCAGAATCTTAATCATTTTTTCATTCATTTTATAACAAATGTGCTCACCACCAAACTAATCTGTTCTTTGGCCCAAAACCTTCTATCATATTTCACTCAAATTGACTAGTCTGAGTTTTACATATCCTGACAAAAGTGAAGAGATAAATCAACCTTTCTGAACAAAACACAACAGAAGAAATTAACTACTCAAAAGACAACAGTTAATACTTATGCTGACCCTCTTTCTTCTCCCCATGGGTTCCTGTGGCAGAGCTCTGTGCTGGGACAACCACCGGACTTCGAGGTCTTATCCCATGGATTCTGCAGTGTTGGAGCACGCTCAGTGAGGCACAGGCTTTAGGGCGAGGTCGGAGACTGTACACTGTCAAGATTGGACCCTCACCTGCCAGGAAAGGGTAACAGTTCTCTATTTGTATTCAGTCTTTTTTCACATTAAGCAAGAAGAGAAGTGACACACTCCACAGCACACACATTTGAAACATATGACAATCCACATTTCATTTGATCTTCCTATGTGCACCACTATACTGATTGCCTACCTGTCAGTAGAAACACATCCTGAAGGAACTCCAGAGCTGTGACTGGAACTACCAGGGCTGCTGTCTCCATTTCTTATTCACTAACTATCACTGAAGACATATTATCGATGGTGCCTGAAAGACATGAAGTGACAACACACAGCTGTTAAAGAAGGACTACGAAGGAGCAAAGATGGCACATGGGTTGCGAGGTTGACTGGCATTTAAAATATGAAGATGTTGTTAAAGTCTGTGCTGTGTACAGTCACCATTCAACTCTCAGTTAGCATAACAAGCTAACAGCAAGAGCATTTCTCATGTTTCTTGAAAAGAAAAGTAACATTTCTTGGTCCATATTGACGCCGCTAGATGCTTTACTTACAGAAAGCTTCAAACGGCGGATAAATGTGTTTCAAATCTGCATTAAAATATATCTATTGGCATCCGCGTACCGCATTGTAGCACCCATGTGTTTCTGTTCGGTGTTCCGTACAGTAACGCCGCGGTTTAACCAATCAAACTACACTGCTGTCTTCTTCACCGCTGATTGGTTAGATAAAAGGTTAGCCGTGTTTACATTGGACAAAGTGATACACGTGACCGACCGTCCTTGAGTTGTGCTGCTTTGATGTGTTTTCTGGAAAAACAATATTTAGTGAACATTAATATGTGTATTGATTTTAAAATGACATTTTTGTTATTTCTTTAACTCTCGCTGAAACGTATTGAGATAAATAAATACATTATTTTCTCTTTACTACAGCAGCAGATAAAATTGTCCAGTTGCAACACTTTCTAATGCCAAGTCTTTTATAAATAGCATAGGAAGTCACATGAAGTATCTCAATGCTCCAATGCTGCTTTATAGACATTGAACTGACAACCTGACTGTCAAAAATAATTATTTTAAGTCATTTAAATCAACACGCTCAACGGTACAAACTGCAATTGCATCTTCCGAGCAGACGGTGAACGCATCAGGAGGCAATAGAGGTAAGAGGTTGGCCGTCACATAGCGATCCAGCTAACTTCACAGCTTAACTATGCCTGGAAAATGTAAATTCCAAAACTCCTGGCTCTCAAAGGGAATTTACAAGGACTGGCTGGCTAAGGACGTCCAGGACATTCACTTCGCCCGATGTAGGGCCTGTGGTAAATCAATCAAACTTAGGACCATGGGCGAGGCTGCTCTCACCAGCCACGCAGGGGGAGCTGGCCACAAAGCAGCGGTCCGCAAGCTACTGGAAGGTAGCTTAGCTTCAATTTTAAAACGGGGGAAAAACAGCTTAGAAAGCATGCCCACATTGTTCAGAAGTGTTTGTTAGTGCATGTGCCACTGACTGATTCATCGTCGCTGTTTGTTTAAGTGGTGTGATTGTGGTTTGTGTTGTAGTAGTTCTATAGTTGGTGATGGGCGTGTGTGTGTGTGTGTG
Source organism: Dicentrarchus labrax (assembly GCF_905237075.1). Taxonomy (NCBI): domain Eukaryota; kingdom Metazoa; phylum Chordata; class Actinopteri; family Moronidae; genus Dicentrarchus; species Dicentrarchus labrax. The sequence goes on from NW_026136715.1 coordinate 20,616,583, forward strand.
TGTGTGTGTGTGTGTGTGTGTGTGTGTGTGTTTGGCCACATCAGTCTAGATGTGTAAGTGCTGAAACATCTGGATCAGGTCGTCAACCACAGTCCTCTGGCCTTTATCTGTGTGCATGTTTTAGATTTTCCCATGACAACAGTGATGTGTTAAATCTGGAGTGTGATTATATGTTTAATAGTCTTCATTTACAGTCTTTTATATTTTATAGTCGTTCTATTAGAGCTTTTAAACACCACAATAGCCAGCTGCAGTGGAGATGAGGAGCAGATGTAGATCATCTGCAGTCTGCTGAAGTGTCCTTGAGCAAGTGTCCCTCTCGATGGAGCAACTTAAACTCTGGCTCATGATTGGCAGTCACAATAATGACCATAAATACCTTTTTTAACCTTAAAATACAGTAATATACTCACTAACAATGATGTGATTATAGTGTGTTTAACAGCATTTCAATACAATCATTAATGGATTCATTATTGTATTGTAACATATTGTCTATTTTATATATATATATATATAACATTTTTAATTAAAAGCTTGTTAAAATAGCATGGCAGCCATCCATTGATTTGTATCTTTAAAATATTGTGCCCTTTTCAACTTTTTAAGATACAAATTCATGTGTGCTTTTGCTATTTGGTCATTTCTACTAAATCTTTTATTTAATAACATGAGCATGGTGCTGAGAACTAACCCTGAGCTTGATTCGGTCAGTTCATTACATATCACAAGAATGATTTCTCACCTCTAGCCAAACAGATAGTTTTGTTTTTATTTGTTAGGTTTGAGATTTCTGCCTCCACTCCAGTATGATAAAGGTGCTCGAGTGTTTCCAGAGTCTCATGACTGCCAGAATGTTTGAGATTTTCCAAATATACAAATTCTACCATCCCATTATTATCTGAATTTGTGTCTTATTATAGTCCCATACATGGTTTTTGGGTGGTTTAATGTTTGTGGAGTACATTTTTTTACCTTTACAGCAGTGAGATCAGAATCAGCTTTAATACCGCAGTGCTGGAATTTTGTTTAGGGATTTAGTAATTCGGCTCAAGGACACTTTAGCTGGGTGTACACTTGCTGCCATGACAACTGGAACACAAATCCTCCATTTAAAAGACTTCTCACCTTATTATTCAGCTGCACCAAAGCATACTCAGTGTGTCAAACAGTTAAACTTGAATTCAGCCTTAAAACTGATTGAATAATCCCTGAATTTAATGTTTACATTTACATTTACAGAACTCAACCTGAAACCACTTTACTGACATTAAATTTGAGGCTGACTTTATGGACTTTTTTCACTATTTAAGTGTAGATTTATATCCCAGAATAGATTAACGTCCATTTGCAGTCATTACTTACAAAGTCTGAACCCTAAACATACTAGAAGGAGTTATGGTTCAGTGTTTTGGTGTGATGTGGATGTTGTACCTGCTTCCAGCAGAGGGAGGCGCTCTCTGCTTATTTACCTGAAAATCATTGACCTGCTGTCCCTCTCTGACCGACCGCCTGTCCTTTTTGTCTTATTAGCAGGAAATTTGATGATGATAAATTCCGCCGGGCTGATGAATGGAAATGTGAATCAGGTAAATATTCAAAAGTGATTATATATAATATTATTTTAGAGGCAGCTACGATTCATTGACTTATTCATGCGAGAAATTACAAGTCTTCCGCCAGCGTGAAGTAATCATTTAAAACATACTTTAACGTCTCCGTCTCAGACTGAGGAAACCAAGGAGCAAGTGGCCATCTGCCTCCAGCGTGAAGCCTTGGACAGAATAACAGGCAGCGACTGGTCAGATCTGCACCACAGCCCCACTACAAACTCCACCTCCCACAATGCAGAGCTGCAGGATGTGACATTTCCTGCTGCCTTCTTCACAGCACCAGGTACCCACAGATAAAGCTCTGCCACAGTATGTGTTGCCTAGAGATACTCGTTCAATAAACTAGAGCTTTGAATGGATACGTTAACACTGAACTGTGATATTCCAGTATTAAGTCAAAATAGCACTTTTAATTTAGAAAATAGAACTGAATGAAGATCCAATACTTGATTAAATAATTAAATACATATTTTGTAATAAATAAACCTTTGTCTATTTCTGTAACTTTGCGGTTACACTTTTTAAAACATTATTAAACAAATGTCCATTCCTCATCCTGATATTTAGATACTAGTCGCTTCCAGTGCTGCCTTTGTTTTATGAATGAAGCAGTGCACAGGTTTCAGCAGTTGCCAGGTCTGTGTTTAACCAATCAGCAACGCTCAGCCCTGCAGACTCCTCCTCTAGAAGTTCCTGAAACACTGGAAATATTACCCACAAACTATCGTACAGGAACTACATTTAATCGTCTGTTCCTCAAAGGTTTTTGAGGTCTCCTGTGTAAGTTCTTGCGGTGTAAACACCATATATGATACCAGTGGTGGAAAGATATAGTCCATGCTGGGGATGTAACGTTGTGTCTAGTGGTAATGTTAGAGGGCTGAATACATTTATAAATGGATGTCTGGTTCAACTCCAAAGAACTCAGCTAATCTCTGTAGTATTTATAAAATGAATGATACAAGTAGGTGAAACATCCATCCAGGTCACCAGGGATCACTGAATCGTCTAATGGATGGAAATCATATGAATCGTGCTGTAATCCTCATAGTTTCTGGATTTTAGACCAGTTTAGTGGGATTTGCACCGTCGCACCAAAATCTATGAGCAGGTGAAACTGGATGTAATTTTTGCATTTTGCTCTCTCGTCAGGAAAACGATTAGCACACAAAAACATACAAAAACGCATTTAGCAATAGATATTGGACCAATGCATTTTGTAACTCTGACCTCGCAGGCACCTCCAGGCTCATCAGCCAGCGTCTCCACCCGCCAGGCAGCCAGGCGGAGGAAGCGACCCGGCTCTCGACCCAGCAGGACTCCGCCGACCTGTCGAGACTGGAGCACCAGCAGAGGACAGAAGCTCTGGAGCAACAGCAGCAGATGAAGATCCTGGAGTGGGAGAACAGGATGAAGGTACTGGCGTGGGAGCAGGAGCTGGTGAGGGAGAAGAGGAGAGCAGCCCGGCAGAAGGAGAAGGCCTTCAGGATGAAGAAGACTTACTATAAAGCCAAGTTAAAGAAGATGGGCGAGGACGTGCCGCCATCTTCCCCCAGCAGCAGTGAAGAGGAGAAAACATCTGATCCGACAGGATGAACTGTTTTAATAGTTTTATTCTTATCAGTGCTTATTTCATTCTTGCCTTTATTTGTCTAGATGCTATTGAACTGTTACTATTTTTATACATTGATTTGTACTTTAATGCAGACGAAGGATTCTCAGTTGCTTTAAAACAGCTGTTCTTCCACAAAGTGAGTTGAGTACAACACTTAATTTAAAGGTCAACACAAGTGAAAGCTGTGGTGCTAACAGACCTATAAAAGTAGGTTGAGATCAAAATCACAATCATTCTGTTTTGTCTTATGTGTCAATTAATCACAATGTGGCTTCAGTATTCAAAATGAAATGATCTTCATTGATGTTTAAGGCAGTGCTGTAGTCAAGACCACCTTTGTTGAGTCCAAGACCAGGATGAGTCGAGGTTTGAGTCCAAGTCAAGACAGAAAAGAAAGAATGCTTTTGCCATTGCCAGTTAGATGAGTTTTGGCAGCCAGGCATATGATTGCAATGGACATTGATTGGCAACCATGGTTACCAGGCAGCCAACGTTAAAGCCTGTTTAAGATGGATTTTGAATTAAACCAATTTTCTCAGATCAAGTGCGCTTCATCAATGGTTTTGTTTTGAAGGAGGAAAAAAAACACAAGTGAGACAAGTCCGAGGGCAAATACCAACGAGCCCCAGACAAGTCCGAGACAATAGAAAAAATGTCTTGAGTCCACACTTAAGTACTGCAGCGTACAGCAAAATAAGAACATTATTTTAAAGAATATACTGAGATTATATCTGATCACTACAGATGTAGAAATGAAATGACATTCCTAAATGGACAATCTTTTAACATGATTGTACGTGCAAAGCTTCTTTTGTGCTGCATGTTAACATGAGTATGTATGCTTAAACACTTTTCATTTGCTTTGTAAATAAATTTACATTTGCTACAAACTTGGAGCCTCTGCTCTTCTAGGAACGCCTTCCACAAGATTTTGGAAACAGGCTGAAGCGATTTGATCCCACTCAGCCACAGCAGCTTCAGTGAGGTTGAGCACTGGTTATGTTGGGCGAGAAGTCGGAAGGTGTTGGATGGGGTTGAGGTCGTGGCTCTTTGCAAGTTTCTCCACACCAATCTGGGAAAACCATTCCTTCACAGGCCTGACCTTTGGGTATCTTCATGTGGAAACAGGAAGAAGTTTTCCCTAAACTTTCGCCACAAAATATGAAGTTCACTGTTGTCTTAAATATCGTTGTTTGTTATAGCATTAGCATTTTCCAATAATGGAGCTACGGGTTCTATCTCAAACATGAAAGCAGCCCCAAACTAAAAACAAACAAATAATGAGTCAGTGTCCCCATACTCTTGGTCAAATAGTAAATTAAACAGGCATCATGAAATCACTGAATCATATAAATCACAGCCTCCACAGTCAGCAGATTGAACCCCAGTTTAATAAGGAGATTTTGTAGTAAAATATTAGGTGCTCTCCACCATCATCAAAACACCAAATAAAACAATGTTTTGGAAGAATGATGTTCCTTATTATCCGTTAATTAAACCATAGCTTCTTGAGACACGTTGTATTCTTTAAAATGAAAAGTTTGACATTTTAGGAAATACACTTCCTCACTTTCTTGCTGAGAATTACATGAGAAAGTTGATACTGCTCTCGTGTGAAGCATGTGTAAAGTGAGGGGAAAAAGATAGTCTGTCTGTCTCCAAAGCTCAAACATACATCCACCAGAACCTATAGAACTTGCTTATTAATTCGTATATCATGTTTGTTAAATCTGTTAAAAAAAACTAATGTAAAATCGACAATTTGTGGTTTTAAGTTGTGAGTTAATTTTTATTTTTTTTATTTTTCTATATTCAGAACAACACGTTCATTTCTGTAAATGTGTCAGTGCCATCTGGCTGCTATGTTAGTGTAGTTAGTTTGTACTGTTAGACATATTTCTGAACTTTGGACAGAGCCAGCCTAGCTGTTCCACCTGCTTTCAGTTGTTACACTAAGATAAGCTAAGCGCCTCCTGGTTCCATATCCAAACTCACAGCAGAGGCGTGAGTGGTATTGATCTTAAAATAAGATGTTCCCTTATTGATCCACCGTGGGAGAAATTCTCATCTAACTGTGCACTTCATGTCTCATGGACCTGCGACTGAGCCATGCAATTAAACATTAAACAGCAAGACTGATCAGTTTTTGTTTCAGCCCCTGCAGATTTCAAATATAAGGTTTATTCATGACTGTGTCTCAGCTGGCTGCTCCTGTCTTGAGCTGACGGTTTTTTGCTGAGAATCAAGGTGGCAGCTAAACATCTCTGAAGTCTCTGGATGTGACAGAATACTTTGAAAGTCAAAACAAGTCAGAGAGAGCGCCTTTCCAGAAAAACGTGTCTCTGTCAGGATGTTTCCTCTGCTCCGGTTTCCTGAAAATGTCTGTTCTCATGAATATGAAACAGCAAACCTTGTTCTGTCAGACACACACTGAATAAATATAAACACAGCCGTGTAGGAATAATTCATTTTTTAATGTCCAACATTTCTCTTGTTTCCGCGGTAACAGGGGAACAGCTGTTTCCATGCCGCCGTCCCCTTGCCGACGGCGGGATAGAAGGCATCCCATAATGAACACACAAATCTAACAAACACAATCTCCCATCCCTCCTCCTCCTCTCCTTGACTATCTCACTCTGTTTGCTTCCTTCTGTTACTTCCTCCCATTTTTTTCTTTTTTTCTGAGCACATCGCAACTTTTTCGTCTCAGCCCAGTGTTTTTGTCTCCCCTCACTTGTGTGGCTTCATTGGACCAGATTAACCTGAGGCTGGAGTTTTCTGTCATTTCGCCATTGCTGACAGCTGACTTGTGTGTAAAAGCAGATACAAAACCAGTTAATGGTCTGGTTTTGTGCTTGTGAAGCCTTGGATCTATAACAATGAACAGGGAGGAAAAAAGCTTAGATTTGGGACATACCAGCACTATTTACACCCAGTATTCAACTTTTAGTTTGAATATATTCAGATATGTTGACATTCTGTCTAGAGAGGGTGGATTCACCTATATACGATTGACTTTTAAGTTTGTTTTGTCATATCTTCTAAGATTTTACCTCCATGATTTGACAATGAAGTCAGTTTAAATTGCTGAAAAGCATTCTCACTACATTGCAATCCTAGGTGTAAATAGAGACATTGTTATCTTCACATTCCCCTCTTTTCTTTTCCTCTTTCTGTGACATTGTTGCAGTGACAGACTCAGATCATAAGAAACACTACATGTGAAAAAAAGGAACATTTGGACCAAAAAACAACCTCTCATACAAAATGGCAACATAAATACTCAATACAATGTCAATAAATTATCAATAAATAAAATAAATCTCATGTCTGTACAAGTTAAAGGTACTGTCAGTTGATGATAACATACAGATCTGTGAACACAAATTAGAATAAATCGAGAAACTGGATGAAAAGAGTGACAAGGAATCAAAGTCAGATTTTTTTTATGTGTGTTTGCCTTAACAGACGAGTGGGCAGCGTTCCCCTGCAGGAGCATTTTTTGGCAATATTAGTCACAAATAGGTTCCCTTGTCACATCCCAGAGACATGGGAATGACTGAGCAGCAGCCAGAGCAGGGAGATTTGCATTTGCGAGGTGTGTGAGATGTGTGTTGATTTCCACTATCCACATTTCCATCTATTTCTCCGTGGGTTTTTTTCTTCCTCTCTGCGATGAGCAACGTCCACGCCCTCCTTCCTGCAGTTACATTTTGCACACAGTCTTGGTTTGTGACCCAATTTGTTCTCCTCTCAACCTTGTCTGTTTTCGTACCTCGTTCTTATGCTCATTGTGCTCTATTTAAGCATTCTTTTTTTATATCCACTTCCTCTCTTGCTGTTCTAGTGTTATTTAACATTTTTGGACTGTCACAATGCTCTCTGCTCGAGGACACGCAGACGACACATTTTGGCCAAGCAGAAACCCCATTTTCTACAATCGCTTAATCCGCCTGACGGTTGGTGGAGACTGCCTGCCTGTCTCCATTGCTTACAAATGCCTGCGTCTTGTTACCTTAAGGCCTGAACACAGCTGAGAGAAAGGAGCTGAAGCTGATGGAAAGACCTGCATCTCAAAACCACTCAGAGGCTTTTAGTGCTGACACAACTGACATCCTCAGCAAACTGGTACGGTGCTGCAGAAGCTACACTGTATCTTTCAAGAGACTTTATATCTGCACAGCGATGAGGACAAATCTGTATTCATGTGTTTTGGTGTGAACTTCCTCATCAGTGACAGCTCATAAGAAAAGTCAGGACTTGACAGATTTAGAGCCAGTGCCTCTTTTCTGTGAAATTCCTCATATATGAAGGTTATTCTTTAGTAATTTCCCAGCTACTATGTTCAGCCCAGCAAATAAAAACATCTGGCATGGGATTAATGTGCTACAAACAGGAGTTAATATATTCAGGTAGATACCATTCTGGATATGTACTGCAGGTCTGCTTTCAGGTCTCCAAACAAATATCTGAGCACACTAAGACGTGACTCATAATACCTTCCCACTGATCCGCTCTCCTCCTACGTGCCAAATCAAAATCCACTTTGCTTATACAGTATGCAGCTAAATAAAATACAGCCACAGTGTTATGTTTGTTATGTTTTAGCGTAGATCTATGGCCTCAATATTAAAAACATGTTTTCACTTTAGACTTGTTTCCATGGCACAATTATATGAAAACAAATCACAATTTAAACCAAACTGTGAATTACATCTACAGCGTTCACACCCTGCACAAGTCATTTTCATCACGGTAAACATTGATGTATCGTACTAATCTGAAGCAGTTGTCCCTTTGGCTTGGATTTGAACAGAACTTCTGCATGAGAAGCTTTTATAAATGAGTCTTCTGGATGCTGCCGGAGAGATTCGGCTGCTCCCGTGGCGTCTCTTGAGGCAGGTTGAGTCGTGGTGCATCAAAGTGCAAGATGCCTTGAGGGGCTTTAAATGGTTGTTACATGATACAGCCTCATGCAGAGAGAGGCAGACAGACATCTACCCTCACCCACCAGGTCTCCAGAACACTAAAGATATGGTCTTATAATATCAATCGACTGATATGGTCTGGGTCAGACAGCACCAGGCACAGAAATACACAGACAGATGACAAGGTCACATTCATATACAGTGGATCACAAAACAGCACAATCTCCTGAAAGACCTGATACTTGGACACTGGTGACTGAGCTTTAATTGTTGAACTCTGAACCCTCATGTGGTGTTTTAGCTTAACGTTGGCCATCTTTCTCTGCACAATCATCTTGTTCCATCAAATCTCTTCTCTATAATAATCCCTTCTTCTATTTACAATCACTTCTCGCTACTTTGATATTTTCCCTTCAACCACATGTCGTAGTTTCGATAATCTCATCAGATACTATTGCCGGACCCCTGTCGCTATACACATAGTTGATGAAGAAAAGTTTCTTAGGAAAACTGTTTTCAGGGAGAAATTTTGGGGGTTGTTTTTTCTTTCTAGGGGAAATTCTCTCCCTCAGCAACGAACACGACTGCACTCGCATCAACCTCACTCACAGCCTCACACGGACACAATCATTTAAAAAAAAAGAAAACATCACAAGAGACTTCTTCTTCATCTCCAATGAAAAAGATACAAAATGTATAAAAATGTTATTTACAGTCTTTTCTTTTTTTTCTCTTTTAGACGGATCTTGTCTGCATCAAGATGACTTTTGCCTTTGAAATCTGAGGAGTTTGTGTTTGTCTTCAACAGTTTTTAGGTAGTAGAGGTGGTTGACTCATCGTCCAAAGAAATGTCACAGATCATTGTAGGCAGTGGGACTTGAAAAACTTAATTTATACAGTACAAACCGCCCACAAACATCCTCTTTTGTCCTCTCTGTATTACTTTCTCTCCAACTCTGTGTCTCCTCTGTCTCAAGTTTGTTTCTAGTCCTCCAATGTCCCAGGGTGTCTCACTGGTTCAGGGCCATCCATGACCTTTGAACTTGTCCCTGGTGTTCCAAGCACTATCGCAATGCATAAAGGGATATGGAGGCTTTCATCAAGACTGTCCTTCACTTCTGTTGGCTCTGAGGTAAAGGAAAGGGAGATTAGTCATCAATACTTTTATAAAGCAAGTTCTCCACGGATTGGAAATTCACTTAGACATGAAAATGACAATATAAATACATGAAATGATCTGTTAGAGGTAGAAAGACAAAGAGAGAAGAAGGAGACAGAACTGTGAAACAGAATAAAATAGACTGAGACACGAGGGACTAGAAGATAAAGAAGTTGAAAAGTATGAAGTGGAACTGAGGGAGATGAGTAAGATGAGCATGGTTGAGATAAAAAGAGATGGAAAAGGAACAATAAGAGAGGTGAGGCAATGAGTTGAAGAGTGGACATGATCCCTACGGAGCTGCTGAGGGGGGAGGAAATGGGAGTAGATGCAGGAATGTGAAAGTCAAAGAGGATGTTTACAGAGGATCAAAGTGCAACATAATGAGGAGAATAAGAAGATGGAAGGAGAGGGTCATTTGAGGCAGATTTATTCACACACAAGGACTTACTCTGAGTCAGGGGAGACTTCAGATATGCTATGGGAGGTGGCAGACTGAGGCGGGGAGGGGGAGGGTCCGTGGGCAGAGCCATTAGGCCCAGGGTTAGATGCAGCGGGGGGAGGAGTGAGGACGGAGGAACTGAAGGATGCCAGGATGGAGGACAGAATATCCAGATGTTCACTGGATGGTTGTCGACCCAGAGGGTTAGGATTTGAACTTGCGACCTGGGGGACAGTCTGACCGGGGTACCTACAGGGAGGTGCAGAGTCCAGTCGTCCTCTGACGTGAGCTGAAGCAGGGTGCTGCTCTTGCTGGGGTTCCTCGGAGATTGGGGGAGGAGGGGAGGAGGAGGGAGGCTGGTCGGGGTGCGAGGGCTGCCGGGGTGGCAGAGTGCGGAGCCACTCCCGACACGGCTGAGCCTGGGCTCCGACTCCGTTGGTATCCAGCTGCTCTCTCGACCTACTGCTCATCAGCGCCCCCCGAGATGCTCCCGGGACGAGGCCTGCCGTCGAGTTAGCGTGTTCAGCTGCGACCTTGATCCACTGAGGTATCCCTCCATTCCCGCACCTCCATTTCCACTCAAGTCTTCCCTCGAAGCGTGGACACTTCCTGTGTGGTGGTTGTCCAGTCTGTCCCTGGATCCTGTCAAGTTCTCCCTGGAGGATGAGACTCGCTGAGACTCCAGCCCCAAGGCTCCTAGCCCTGCTCCCTGCCCCAGCTCTCTCCTCCTAGGTAAGAGATCTAGGTTGTCCCTAGAACCACGGGAGTCCAGCCGGTCCCTTGATCCCCCAATCGTCTGCCTCCCTAGTGGATCCCTGGACAGCTGCCTCCGGGCCAGCGAGTCCAGGTGCTCCCTGGAGGAGTAGCGGGAAGCTGGTTGGGAAAGAGAGCCGGAACCTCCACTGGCACCAGCCGTTGCAGAGTACATACGACCGTAAGAGGCCGCAGGAACGCCCCGGTGGCCCAAAGTAGAGGTTCGGTACCAGTTGAGCTCACTGGGGACCCGGCCCATGCTGGAAAGACCCTGGAGTGCTGGGGGACAGCCAAGACGATTCTTCAGGATACCTGGGAGGAGAGAATACGAAGAAAGTTAAAGAAGGATTGAGGCACCAGGAGAGTAAGAAGTGGATACAGGGATTGAAGGTGACGTTGGGGAAAGCAGTAAGCAGGAGAAGTGAGATGGTGGAAGGGGGACGAGAAGAAAAGGAAGTTAGGGATAGAGAAGTGTTCTGAACTAACTAATGACGTATTTAGGTCTGCGCTCGCGGTTAACTTTTTTATAAATCAAAATACCATCTGAGTAATCTCGAAATCTTGAGGGAGACTTCAAAATGAGTCATGAAACTAAAATACATTGGTTCCTTGCTTTCAGCCTGTGTGTGTGTGTGTGTGTGTGTGTGTGTGTGTGTGTGTGCGTGGGTGTGTGTAAATGTGTTGTGTGTTTTAATACTTTCCTCAAAATGTCATCCATGCTTCCAGGCAACATGACTGATTTCAAACTTTGCCTGCATTTCTTCACTCACTCACTCTCAGTGTGTCTTTGCATATGTGTGTGCCTCTGTGTGTATGTGCACACTTGCCAATTTTATATGTATGTATTCTGAGTATAGAACATATTGCACATATAAAAGTGTCACCCATGCTTTTAGGGCCAGATTTAGACCTTGACTGAAGCAGGACACTGTGTTGTTCAAATCATTTTTTATGCATAGGGGCCACTCAGCTGCAGTTTTATGTGGCGGTACACCAAGTCCTGCGTGATATGCACATGTGATAAACAAAGAATTAAAACAAAAATAATAGATAAGATATAATTATTTTGGGGGACATCCTTACAAGAGAGGGCAATGCTAGTTCACAGGGAGCGTGTACTGAAATAATTAAAATGTATAACAGACGAACTGCATGTACAGCAGATAAAGACTCAGATACTGAGCTGTCTTTTAAATGATGCTTTGCTGATTCAGCTCCACAGCTAACATCTCCTTTCTTGCTCTTGGCAAAATGCCCTACTTTCCTTCTGATGACCCGTAAGACAGGATGTCTGGAGATTTTTATTAAACAGTATAATGAACAAGATAATATACTTAGAATAGAATACAGGCTGGACACTGACCCGAAGAGGCACAGCCAAAAAACTATAAAAACTGAAAATTACACTTGATTTTTGCCCTCCAAAGCTGCAAATGTAACATAGCAACAATAAAGAAAGAAGAACAAAATCACACATTTCTTATAGGTACATATCTGTTAATTAATCTGTTAACTACATTGTTAATGAACATTATTTTTGTATGTTTGTTACCTCATTTTTTAAAGGTATGCTTCATAATCAGTTCCCATGTGCCAGTGTCTCTACAATTTAAAACATTTAAAAAAAATCTATCTCATGCTGAATTATAATTTGGGTAAGAACAAAACAAAGATTACAATAATATTAAAAGCAAATCCAAAATGTCAGTGTGCCCTTAGATTGTGTGTTTTTGTGGATGTGTCTGTTTTTGTGTTTTTCTCACCCTTGCGGTGCCTGTGTGGCTGGGTGAGGCCGTTCTCGTCCCCACTGGTCAGCGCTGCATCAGGCTGGTTGTTGTTAGCAGCGTCCTTGCTGTAATCTGCCCCCAGGGGGCGCTCTGATCCCCACTTCTGCAGGGTGTGTGTGTCACACTCCTCCAAAGCTGGCCAGTATGACAGAAGGTCATTGCCATCGAGATCTGTCACACACAAAAAGAACAAAAATTCATGATGTGAAATCTGCTGTGGCAAACATGTTCAGCAACAAAGCTCATTAAGTAAAAAGGAGACATTTCGGGAAAGTGGACAATAATCACTATTATCCCTGTCACACTAATGTATTTATGATTTGTATGTATTATTAAAGCCAGTAAACACCAGTTCCGCAAAGCTGCTGATATGAACTTATGCCTCATATTCATCTTTTTAATTTGACATCAAGCATTATGCAAAATCTTTTGCCGCATGTACATCCTAACAAACACAAAACAGATGTCTGTATCATATAGCAGGTGTCAGGAGACAAATAGCATATGTTCATTATGAAATGACAACCAGGACAAATTAAAAATGTTAGTATCACGAATGGGAAAAAATCATGGTTTTAACATGTAAAACACACACTGTTCCATGAAAACGTACACATCTTCTCCCACAAATGGTGGAGTTCCCCTTTCAGTATGTTTCGTTTTTTGTGTGATTACATCAACCCTTTAGGACAATCAGTGTCATTTGGAAAATCCCAGTATAAAGTGGTATGGTCACACTTGCAGGGCTGCAACTATAGATTCCTTCCATTATCAGTTAATCTGTCAATAATTTTTTAAAATTAAATTAAGTCAAAGAATAGTGAATAAAATGACCAGTCTTAAAATATCTGAGCCCAATGTGACGTCTTCACATTGCTTGTTTTCTCAGATCAACTATGAGATTCACTTTACAATAATGATGATGATGTTTGAAGTTTTTTCTTGATAAATGACATAGCGATTAATCCATTATCAAAATTATTGCAGATTAATTTCTGTCCATCAATAATCATTATTCATTACAACTACAAAATACAAGCACTTACTTTGACAACCACATATTGTTCTAATCGTTAAGAGTTCAGCACGCCTTTTTTTTTTTACCTCTTTAACATGGTTTTAAACAATGCAGCAACAAGAAAAGTATTTTTCAGCTGTCCACTTAACACTTAACACTTAACACTCGGTTATGCACAGTCCTCTAACACTGCCCAGTCGATGGCTCTCCTAAATAGATTAGGGGATTAATGCTTTGTCACAACGAATATGCCGTCATCTTCAAACTGTGACCTTTCAGTAAAAAGCCCATATCCCTCAGCACTGCTCTGGCCCTTCTGTTTGACTGCATTGATGAATTGATTGGACTGTACTGGCCATCTGGATCCTGTCCTCCTCTATTCAACTGAAAGCTCTGGACCATGCTTTACCCTGAATAGAGTTCACGTGATCCAGATGGGTTATTTAGCTAAGAATTGATTACTTATATTGATTTATAGATTTGCACATGTCTGGCCTTTTCTCATCGTGAAACCTTTCACAGAACATTGTATATGCATGACATTTATAACACATACCTTGAAGTGCATAAACTCATATATTATGCATGATATTTTTTCATGTGTATCAGAAGAAAGAAGATATTGATTAATGACTACTGGCACTGACATTTTCTCTTGTATGTTTCTACATATCTGAGAACCTTTTCTACAGCAGATGACAAGGGCCTTTCTGTATGGACATATTCACACCACACTTGTGTGGGTTTTGTCCCATACACCAAAGACATGCAGGTAAGCTTAACTGACTCTTAATGGCCTGAAGGTGTATAAATTAATGTTCGTCCAAATGTGTTGTCCTCTTAATAGACTGGTGACCTGTGCAGGGTGTATTCTTCCTTTCACCCAGTGTGAGATAGGATAGGCTCTAGTGCTTTGTGCAAACATGTAAGTGCCTTTCTCATTTATCCATCAAATGCGTGCTAGAGCAAGACACGTAACCATTACTTTTTAACTTAGCAAAGAAATGCCTTAAAAAGCAACAACACACTTTCATCTGGCCCTAATTTTTTTTAACATCCTAACATACCTTCAAACAAAAAGTGTGCTCTGCCTGTATTTTCACCAATAAAAAATGTGGATGTAAATCACTAATGTTCTCATCTACCTTTGGTGCCGTTGTGGGTGGGTTCGGTGAGCAGGCGCTCGCTGTGATTGGAGCGCTTGAATCGCCGCTGGATGCGCCCACGTAGCCGGACATTGTCCTCGCTCTCAGAGGAAGGGATAGAGAGACTTCGCTCCTCCTCCATGGAGAGGTCTGAGTCCGAATCAGAGTCCTCACCTGGGAGAAGAGAGGGAGAAGAAGGAAAGGGAGGCAAAGATAGAAAGAAAGAGGCAGAAAGGCAATAAATGAGAAGAGAGAAGGAGAAAAAGTAAAAATGAAAGAAAGAAATGATTGATGAGTTGTTATTCTTCCTTGTTGGTATGTGAGCTTAATCTTCAATGTAACCCATTTGGACTGAGAAAGTAAAGGAAAATAGAGTTCCTGGGATGAAGAAATGGGCAATGTGTCACTAGTGCTCGTTAAAAATGTGTGATTGTGTTTTTGACCATGGTCATGTTTGTGTACTTGGTTTGTTTGTCTCTGTGTGTTTACCTCCGTCTCTGTGGAACATGGCTACATCCAGGTCTGTCGCTCCGGTGTGGACGATGTTTTGTTCCAGAGTCTGACGAGCCAAAAGATTTTCTCTAACAAGGACAGAGGAGAGAAGTGATTACACACACCCACACATACAATATACTGTGTATGTGTGCAGATTAAAAATAGAGAGAGATACACACACACTCACTCACACACACACACACACACACACACACACACACACACACACACACACACACACACAGATATAGTATATACAGTATGGTATATGCACAGATACACACAAACACACACATACGCACAAAGACAGACAAGACAATCACTGAGCCATAAAGACACCAAGGCCACTCTCAGAGTACATTAGTGTTGCTCTACATACAGTACAGTACATTGTTCCATCCA